>NC_058094.1:99748787-100051818 GCF_020171115.1 Neogale vison
GAGTCTGAACTGGGGTTTGATCCCAGGAACCTGGGATTATGTCCTGAGCCAAAGGCAATCTTCAACAACTGAACCACCCCGGTGTCCCTCCTTAACCTCTTTTCTGCTTGTTTCCCCACCTCTGATGATATTATGAATATTTGCTTTTAGAATAGCTTCTATTTTTTATTTAATAATAGTTTTTAGATTTGAATGAAATAGAGGTCACTTAGAATAATACCTATGAGAGTAAACCCTCAAAAATGTTTTTAAAAATCTTATTCTGGGGGTACCTAGGTGGCACGGTCAGGTAAGCAGCTGACTCTTGATTTGGGCTCAAATCAAGATCCCAACTACTGGGAGAGAGCCCCACACCAGGCTCCACACTCAGCGGGGACCCTGCTGGAGGATTCCCTCTCTCTATCTGACCCTCCCCTCTCGAGCATATGCTTGTGCATGCAATCTCTTTCTGTCTTTACAATTAATAAATATGTCTTAAAAATCTAATCTTGAACATTTGGTGGTGGCATAATCATTTTCATTATTGGGCAGTATCTCCTAGTTTACAAAGCACTCTGTTTTAAAAGATTTTTATTTATTTATTTGACAGAGATCACAAGTAGGCAGAGAGGCAGGCAGAGAAAGAGAGGAGGAAGAAGGTTCCCTACTGAGCAGAGAGCTGATATGTGGCTCGATCCCAGGACCCTGGGATCATAACCTGAGCCGAAGGCAGAGGCTTTAACCCACTGAGCAACCCAGGTGCCCCACAAAGCACTCTTATACATACTTTTTTATTGGAGTCAGGATATCAACCTGGGAGAAGAATTTATTGTGTTTATTTATATAGGAAAATAAAGAAAACCAGACTTAGAGCAGGGATGTGCTTTGCTCATGACTGCAGAGCTAACAGATGATCTTCTGATTTTCAGTCCAATGGAGGAAGAAAAGAAAAAATCCAAACACTGTAACAATAGCCAATGAAGGGCACTAGAAACTGATAATGGAATCAATGCAGTAAGATGATGCAATAATTATAAATAATTACCCACCCAGCGGTGGAACAACTAAATATGCAGAGCATATATGAACAGAACTAAGAGAAGCAATCAGCCCAAATACCATAGGGAACATTAATACCTCACACTTCTCTCAATGATACACCATCCAGACAGAAGATCACAAAGGAAACACCAGCCTCAGACAACCCGTTACTTAGATGGACTTGACAGATACACACAGAACCCTTCATCCAAAACAGCACATGGAACGCACGCCTCTCAAGTGAACCTAGAACATTCTCCACCATAGGTCATATATGAGGCCACAAGACAAGTCAATAAACTCCAGAAGCTTAATATTTTCCCAAATGATGAGTGAAACCAAATCGACCATCTTTTCCAAACACAGTGGTATAGAACTAGAAATCCATTACAAGAAGAAAACTGGAAATTCATAAACACAGAGACTAAACAACATGTTACTGAACAACCAAATGAATTCATGGGAAAACTGAAATAGGATCACAGAAATACTTTGAGGTAAATGAAAAAATAATACAATCAAACAAAAGTTATTGAATGCAGTAAAACAGGTTCTAAAATGGGGCACCCAATTAGTCAGTGGAGCACTGTGACTCTTGATCTTGCAGTTTTGAGTTTCAACCCCACGCTGGGCATAGAGATCACTTTAATTTTTTGAAGATGTCATTTATTTATTTGACACAGAGGGAGAGAGAGAGAGAGAGAGAGAGACTGAGCTAAGTGGAAGGATCGTCAGGCAGTAGAAGAGGGAAGAAGTGGTACCCCATGCTGACCAGTGAGCTGACGCAGTACTCAATTCCAGGACCCTAAATTCATGACCTGAGTCAAAGTCCAAAGACTAACAGAATGAGACACAGAGGCACCCTTTAGACCTAACTTATAAAAAAAGTGGTTCTAAGAAGGAAGTTTATAGTGATACAGGGCTAACTCAAGAAACAAGAAACATCTCAAATAAACAACCTAACGTGATACCTCGAGGAAACAGAAAAAGAACAAATGAAGTCAAAAGTTAGTAGAACAAAGGAAGGAACACATCAGAAATGAAATAAGTGAAATATAGACTAAAAAGACAACAGAAAGATTTAAAAAAAAACACAACATATCAACAAAGAGCTGGGTCTTTGAAAAGAACAAAGCTGACAGAGTCTCAGCCAGACTCAAGCTAACAAAAAAGAAAGAGGACTCATCATCAGAAATGAAAGAGTTGTTCCCTGATACCACGGATATGCAAAGACTATTAAGAAAGTCCTATGAACAATTACACCCCAACAAGATGGATAATCCAAAAGAAAAGGATACATTCCCATAAACATACAACCTGCCAAGACTGAATCCTGAAGAAACAGAAATTCTGAACAAACCAATGACCAGAAGGGAGATTAAATAAGAAACCAAAAACTTCCAACAAGCAAAAGTCCACGATCCCATGGTTTCACCAGTGAATTCTATGAAACATCCACAGGAAAAAAATGAATACCAATCCTTCTCAAACTTCCAGAAAAACAAGAGGAAGGAAAGCTCCCCACTTCATTTTATGAGGGCAGAATGGCCCTTATCGAAACCTCCCAATGTGCCCCAAGAAAATGTCGGACTAGTATTTGTCATGAACATAGACATAAAAATCGTCCCACAAATCAAACTAATGTACCACATTTACAAAACGAAGGATCAGCATCATAGAACCATCTCAATATATGCAGAAAAAGCATTTGATAACGCTGCTGCCAAATCACTGCCCCACCATCTGTGCTTCTGTTGCCTGGCTGGTCCCCACACCCAGTACCACGGCCACCCCACTGTGCCATCCCCCCACTGGCACCCTGATGCACCCCACACACCCGCCTCTGTCCTTTTCACCCCCCATTTCTGACAGGTCGCTGCCACCAGCGCTGCCACCCTCCACACTCCACAGCATTACCCCTTTGTCCCACAACAGCTAACCCTCGCCATAGCTGCCTTGCTGCCCTGTGTGTTGCAACTAATGCTCTGCTCTGTCACCCCCAGTGCTCCTACCATTCCCTTGTGCACCCCCAGAACTCTGCCACCCTGCTGCGCCACTCTCCAGTGCTTCTACTGGCCTGGTGCCTGTGTTTCCAAGCACCACCACTGCTACCATGGTCACCCTGATGCTCCTGCCCATCTCCACCATCCCGCCCTGCCCCTCAAGCCATGTCATGCCATTGCCAGGCAGCTGCTGCCCCGCTGGTCCCTCCCAACCATAGTCGGGCAAATCCATCCCCGCTTCACCTCCACGTCTGCTGCCATCCAACTGCACTTCCTTAAGTCACTGCCTTTCTCAAGTCACTGCTGTCTCACGGTTCTCCACTGCCATTTCTTCACTGCATACTGCCCCCTTACTGCCGCAGCTGTGCAGGGCCCCTGCCCTGCCCACACAGATATTAACCTGATGCCCTTGCCCTGCTGGTCCCACCAAACATCCCCACATGCTACTGCCTGTCGTGCCCCCATCCCTGCTCCAGTGCCTCCAGATTCCCTCCCCGTTGACCTGTTGCTGCCGCCCTACTCATCCCAGCCTTCTCCCAATGTTGCTCCTTCCTGGGTGCCCCTGCCTTGTGACCCTGCCATCTGCAGCACACCCCTCATTCTGTCCACTTTACCACCACTGCTGTTGCTAAGCTTCTGCCCTGTGGCCCAGGCCACTGCTGACCTTCACTGTCCAGTCCCCACTGACATGCATTAAGGCCCTACCCCGCCCTTTATGTCCATCCTGTGCAGTTGCTGTGCCGCTGCCTCCCCGTTGGTTCCATTCCCCCTTCTCCCCACGCCACCACCCACCTGCCACCCCACATGCACCCGTGCAGCCGTGCTGTCCCACCCCGCCCACCACCATGCTCATTACTGTCCTGCTGCCCCACCACATTGCTGCTACCATCCCTCTGTGCTCTCCCCGCACCTCTACCTTGCCGGGTGCCCCACACGCCCACTACCAATCCCCTGCCCCTCACCATCACTACCCTTTTACCCCCACCCTGCTTCTGATCGTCTGCCGCCCTGTGTTCCACTCTTGCCCTATGTCCTGCTGCCCTGTGTCCCATTGCTGCTGGTCTTCATAGCCCAGTCCTATGCAGCCCTGCCCTGTTGACTTGCATGCCTGCCCCACCTGCCACGCTGCCCGGTGCTGTTCCAGCCACCCCTCTCTGTAGCTACTACCAAGTGCAAACCCTGCCCCCCTCTCTGGAGCCTTCTTGATTTCCTACCCCTGTTCCCGTGCTGCTGCCGTCCCATGAGGCACATCACATAGAATGGCCCCAAAATATTGTGATCAGGCCAAATCCCAAGAGAGGGTCACCTCCAGGCTGGCCCCACCCCCAATCCCAGATGCTGCTGCCTAGATTCCACCCACCCCAGACAGTTACTGCAGGACTTCCCCACTTGGCTGTCACACAGCTCCCACACCACGGGCCCTCCACTGCTCCCTGTGCCACTACTGCTTGGCTGTCCACTCACCTGCCAATGGTGACCCCTGATCCCTCCCCCATGGGTCCCTCTCCCCTACCATAAGGTCATCACCTGGGTGCCACCTCCTCCCGCTTGGGCAGCCCCATGGCCCCACTTACTATCCCATGCCATGATGGCCCCATTGCCCCATTGAGTTGCCCTTGATTCCCGCTGCCACACCCCGCCCCCAGCAGCTACCACACGGCAGGGTCTTGCTGTCTAGCTGCACATCCCACCATCGCCACTGCAGCCCTCCCCAACTACTCTCCACGTCGCCCCTTCTTGCCACTCTGACTCCGCCCCCCTCCCCGCCCCACCGCCCGCTTGTCTGGTGCTGCTGCCAGTGATTACAAGGCAACTGCCCCTTCCTTGGTTGCCCTGCTGCTGCTGCCTTGCCCCACTACCATGAGATCGCCCCCCAGCATTAACTCCCACTCCAGTACTGTCCTACTTCTCACCCCCCACTCTGCTGCTGACCCACGGTGCCCTGCCAACGCCACTGCCACCCCACTGCACCTCCCCAATGCCGCTGTGACTGTGACCCAGTGACGTTGTTTCCCTGCTGCTCCCCCCATTACCCTTGCTGCTTCACTTCACCCCTCTGGTTTCTGCCTCCCCTCCCCACTGCTACTTCCCACCCCACCACTGTCAAGTCCCCCATGCAGGTCCTCAGTACCATCCTACTGCTGCCCAGGGGCTGCCAGGCTGTTCCGACATTACTGGTGTGCCCTGGAAATCATCAGTGGGAGACCGGCCCTAAGAGAATTTCTGCATAGGGACTGGCACCAGGTGTGATCTGGAAGTGGGTTGGTGGTCTAGGCAAGGGGGTAAATCCCAAGAAGGAAAATAGCATAAATATGTTACCTGTTAAAATATACTAAAGAGCTAAATTTAAAGTGCTTTTAATGTCTCCTTCTTTTCAATACAGTGACTTTAGTCATCATATTGTGCACCTGAAAATAATATAATCTCACGTTAGCTAACTGGAATGAAAATCAAAACTGTAAAAAAGGTAAATACAAATCTTTTAACATCATGCATCGAATGACATACAGACATTAAGGAAACAGTTTGCATAATAAAATGTGTATATGTGTCTAGGTGCTCTTTCTCAACAAAGACTGGTTAAAATTATGAAAAAGGTGAGTTTTATTTATCTTCAGAATCGCTCACTGTTCTGGGCTTTCATGTATAATGTACATACATATGAACAAGCTTTTCTCATAAACTAAAAGAAAAAAAAAAAGCTCCCAAGAACCAGCACTAGATGTTCACTGTAGAATTTCATGAACAGAAATGCCCTCATTAGCTTCATAGTATGAGAAGACCTTGGGATATACTCTTAGAGAAATAAGTGTCAAGTGAAATACATCATAAACAAGAACTTCTTCCTTACCCCTTACCATAATGTTCACTGGAGAACTTAACACTCGATTTTATTTTTCTCTGGTTACCAGAAAAATCAAAACTTAACAGCACACATAGCCCAGTGGCTATATTAAATTTATGCTTTGCTCTCTGTTAGTGGTAGAACTGAAACCTTGGGGCTGGCTCTGTGGACATACATGTGTTACTTTTAGGGTAATATGTACATTAATTTAAGTATATGAATAAATTCACTCTCATTATGTTTTTCACTATGTTTTCATCCTCATTATGTTTTTTTTAAAGATTTTATTTATTTATTTGTCAGAGATCACAAGTAGGCTGAGAGGCAGGTAGAGAGAGAGAGAGAGAGGCAGAAGCAGGCTCTCAACTGAGCAGAGAGCCCGATGCGGGGCTCGATCCCAGGACCCTGGAGATCATGACCCCAGCTGAAGGCAGAGGCTTTAACCCACTGAGCCACCCAGGCGCCCCCCTCATTATGTTTTCAAGCATTTTCACTGACATAATTTCATGGGATCTTCATCACAATTGTGGGACTCGATCCCAGGACCCTGGGATGATGACCTGAGCTGAAGGCAAAGGTTTTAACCCACTGAGCCACCCAGGCACCCCTGTACATTGGTTTTGTATCCTGCACATTGCTGATTTGCTGTATGAGTTCTAATAGTCTCGGTTTTCCATATAAAGTATCATGTCATCTGCCAAAAGAGAGAGTTTGACTTATTCTTTGCCAATTTGAATACATTTTATTTCTCTTTGTTTTCTGATTGCTGTTGCTAGGACATTTAATACTATGTTGAACAGTAGTGGTGAGAGTGGGCACCCTTTCATGTTCCTGATCTCAAAGGAAAGGCTGTCAACTTTTCCCCATTGAGAATGAGATTTGTTGTGGGTTTTTCATACATAGATTTGATGAAGTTTAGGAATGTTCCCTCTATCCCTATACTCTGAATGGTTTTAATCAGAAACGGATGCTGGATTTTGTCAAATGCTATTTCTGCATCAATTGAGAGGACCAGGTTGTTTTCCTCTCTTCTCTTATTGATTTGTTCTATCATAATGATTGATTTGCAAATGTCGAACCACCCCTGCATCCCAGGGATAAATCCCACCTGTTCGTGATGTGTAATCCTCTCAATATACTGTCGGATCCTATTGTGATCTTGTTGAGAATCTTGACATCTATACACATCAGGGGTATTGATCAGAAATTCTCCTGTTTCTTGGAGTCTTTGGGTGGTTTGGGGATCCAAACCAGTAATTCTGGTAATTCTGTTAATTCTGGCTTTATAAAAAGAAGTATCCCTAGACGAATATTGCTTACAGTTTCAATAGCACTGTGCTGCAGAGACAAGTTGGAGCTCCTATGACTCCTGAGACTGTGGCTGGGACTGTGCTCTGCCAGTGGAAGTTGGCAGAGGGGGAGTCTGTGTGCTCTGTGCCACCCAGAGGGGAATAGACCGAGGCCTCTCTCTGTGGTGGAAGTCTGGGTCCAGTTTGCTTTCTTCTAAACTTTCAAAGAACTGTATTATCTCTTGCTAGCCATTATATTTGGAGAAGCAATCTAATACAGAGACCAAAAGACTAACTTTAATGAGTCTTGTTGGGGTCTCACCTCAGTCAACACCTCCAGGAAATAAACCAAAACAGAGGGAATCCCAGCTCAGGCAGCTCCTGGTTCTGATAAAGGCTGGATAACTGTCCCTTCTCATAGTATATACATTTCATCTCTATCTTCCACAGATGAGTGTTTCCTGCTCTCAAAAACACCCACTGAGATGTTAGAGGAAAGAACCATACATTCTGCAGGCTAACGCCAGCAAAGGGAAGTGGACACTTGAAATAATTAGCAACATAATTCAAGTCCCCCCAAAAGATATTCAAGGACCAGCATGGCAGGAGTACTCTCTACCAGGTTGCTGTTCTTAGATTGCATTGCTTGGAGAATTCTTGACCCAACAGTGAGTGGGCAGGAAATAGACTACAATTTAATCTCTGAAGGACACCAGTTCAGGTAAATAATTAGCTTTGTGTATTTAGCATCCACTTAAAACTACTGGAAGTTGTTTATTCTCCACAGTAAGATCAGGCTGTATTCTATTTCTTCATATCCCATTTGGTCCATCAGCAGCACTACCACCATTCAGGGAGGGGGCAAGATGGATATCTAGGTCTCAGATGGCCTTGAAATTACTGTAAACCAATTATCACACATTTTACCCAGACATTAAAGAATGGAGTTTTAAAATGAGCAGGAGTTTAGGATATTTTCCGTAATTCTTGGTCATTAATTAAAAGCCAAGCATGACACCAAATTAACACTAAACTTTAGCCTATAAATTGGCTTTGGACCAACAATGTAAATGCTTCCACTAGAGTACCACTCTAGTTCCACTGATGTGTTGTTTCTAAATCCCAATAGACTGGATAAAATGTTTCATTCACATTTGTAGTTTCAGAAATTGGCACAGGCGTCCATCATAATGCAGGTTCTCTGCAACGTTTACAGGATGAATGCTGGCATAAAACTTAGCGGGCCTACTGTGCAATGCCTTCTGTGATCTTGCCAAAGCCTCTTTTCTAGAGAAATAATTCTGCTTCTGAAATTTCTAAGAAAAATTTGGAATGAGATCTCCCCATTTTAATATTTGTGTTTTGTATGCATGGTCAATGAGCTTCTTTTAAAACAAAATGGAAAATACTCTTTTTTTTTTTTTTAACTAAGCTTTGGTTAGCCATAAAGAATGTTCCTGAGTCTATGAATGGCTCAGTAATCAGGGTTTTGCATATGTCTGCTTTTAATTATTTTTAATAGGCCCCACAGCTCAGATGTGTGAGCTGTGTGAAGCTCAGTCATTGTATAAATCTGGGAATTGACTGTTTGCCACCAACCAATGTGTTGCATGATGGCGTCAGTGCAGAGGTTAGTGTTTCCCCAATCACCTCACCAGCATACCGATAATGCACAAATAACCTCCATTACCAAGAGTCTCTCAGGCCTCAGGTGTTTTGTTTTGTTTTTGTTTTTGTTTTTAATGTAAAATATGTAACAAAGGGAAGGTTCACAGTTGGGAGCCATTTTCTCAAGCCATGAAGCCACCATCATGAAGAAATTGATCATATCATCACTACCACATCCTTCACTGATGCCAGGCTTTGCAAGCATGAGCTGCTTTTGTTTTGAATATTTGCTCTACCAAACAACACAAGCAAAATCACCCTGCAGTAGAATAAACTCACATTATGGTGGCTTCAAACAACATAACCGCTATGATTTCCTGCATTCTTCTCATTAAGGACCTGAGCCTGCATAGTGGCCAGTCTTTGAAGAATTGCTGCTACCTCTGGCAGTGGGTGGAGAGTCTTCAAGTGCCCCTAGGAATGAACATGAAACTGCCATTCACATTTTATTGGCCAAAGTAAAGAACAAGGGGATTGCTATTTTCACTTGTTCCTAGAATACAAAAATTTGGGAATAATTTAATAAACAGCACTAAGGTATGTCACAATTGCAGCTGATAAATAAAAATTTATCTTAAAAAGACTTCATTCCAAACCATCCTTGTAGTCCAGGGATGAATCCCAACTGATCATGGTGGATAATCTTTTTAATGTGATGTTGGATCCTGTTGGCTAGGATCTTGTTGAGAATCTTAGTATCCATATTCATCAGTGATATTGGTCTGAAAATCTCCTTTTTGGTAGGGTCTTTGCCTGGTTTGGGGATCAGGGTAATGCTGGCTTCATAGAAAGAGTCTGGAAGTTTTCCTTCTGCTTCAATTTTTTGAAACAGCTTCAGGAGAATAGGTTTTATTTCTTCTTTAAAAGTTAGGTAGAATTCCCCAGGGAATCCATAAGGTCATGGGCTCTTGTTTTATGGGAAGTTTTTGATCACTGCTTCAATCTCATTATTAGATATCAGTCTATTCAGGTTGTCAATTTCTTCCTGGTTCAATTTTGGTAGTTTATAGTTTTCCAGGAATGCATCCATTTCATCTAGATTGCTAAGCTTATTGGCATATAACTGTTGATAGTAACTTCTGATGATTGTTTCTACTTCCTTGGTGTTAGTTGTGATCTCTCCCTATTCATTCCTAATTTTATGAATTTGGGCTTTCTCTCTTTTCTTTTGGATTAGTGTGGCCAATTGTTTATCGATCTTATTGATTCTTTCAAAAAACCAGCTTCTAGTTTCATTGATATGTTCTACTGTATCTCTGGTTTCTTTTTTTTTTTAAAGATTTTATTTATTTATCCTACAGATAGAGAACAGAAGAAGGCAGAGAGGCAGGCAGAGAGAGAGGAGGAAGCAGGCTCCCGGCAGAGCAGAGAGCCTGATACGGGGCTCGATCCCAGGACTCTGGGATCACGACCCAAGCCAAAGGCAGAGTCTTTAACCCACTGAGCCAACCAGGCGCCCCTGTATCTCTGGTTTCTACCTCATTGATATCAGCTCTAATCTTGATGATTTCCCTTTTTATGTGTGGAGTTGCTTTGATTTGTTGTTGATTCTCCAGTTCTTTAAGGTGTAGAGACAGCTGCTGTGTTCTGGATTTTTCAATTTTTGTGAGGGAAGCTTGGGTCGCTATGTATTTCCCCCTTAGAACCGCCTTTGCTGTATCCCATAGGTTTTGGACCGAAGTGTCTTCATAGTCATTGGATTCAATGAATTGTTTTAGTTCTTCTTTGATCTCCTGGTTGATCCAAGCACTCTTTTTTTTTTCTTTTTTCCAATTTATTTATTTTCAGAAAAACATTATTCATTTTTTTTCACCACACGCAGTGCTCCATGCAAGCCATGTCCTCTATAATACCCATCACCGGTAGCTTAACCTCCCACCCCCCACCACTTCAAACCCCTCAGACTGTTTTTCAGAGTCCATAGTCTCTCATGGTTCACATCCCCTTCCAATTTACCAAAATTCCCTTCTTCTCTCTAATGCTCCTTGTCCTCCATGCTATTTGTTATGCTCCACAAATAAGTGAAACCATATGATAATTGACTCTCTCTGCTTGACTGATTTCACTCAGCATAATCTCTTCCAGTCCCGTCCATGTTGCTACAAAAGTTGGGTATTCATCCTTTCGGATGGAGGCATAATACTCCATAGTGTATATGGACCACATCTTCCTTATCCATTCATCCGTTGAAGGGCATCTTGGTTCTTTCCATAGTTTGGCGACCGTGGCCATTGCTGCTATAAACATTGGGGTACAGATGGCATTATTTTCACGACATCTGTGTCTTTGGGGTAAATACCCAGGAGTGAAATTGCAGGGTCATAGGGAAGCTCTATTTTTAATTTCTTGAGGAATCTCCACACTGTTCTCCAAAGAGGCTGCACCAACTTGCATTCCTACCAACAGTGTAAGGGTTCCCCTTTCTCCACATCCTCTCCAACACATGTTTCCTGTTCTGTTAATTTTTGCCATTCTAACTGGTGTAAGGTGATATCTCAATGTGGTTTTAATTTGAATCTCCCTGAGGGCTAATGATGAGGAGCATTTTTTCATGTGTCTGATAGCCATTTGTATGTCTTGATTGGAGAAGTGTCTGTTCATATCTTCTGCCCATTTTTTGATGTGTTTGCCTGTTTTGTGTGTGTTGAGATTGAGGAGTTCATTATAGATCCTGGATATCAACCATTTGCCTATACTGTCATTTGCCAATATCTTCTCCCATTCCGTGGGATGCCTCTTTCTTTTGTTCACTGTTTCCTTTGCTATGCAGAAGCTTTTGATTTTGATGAAGTCCCAAAAGTTTATTTTCGCTTTTGTTTCCTTTGCCTTTGGAGACATATCTTGAAAGAAGTTGCTGTGGCTGATATCAAAGAGATTACTGCCTATGTTCTCCTCTAGGATTCTGATGGATTCCTGTCTCACGTGAAGGTCTTTTATCCATTTTGAGTTTATCTTTGTGTACGGTGTAAGAGAATGGTCGAGTTTCATTCTCCTACATATAGCTGTCCAGTTTTCCCAGCACCATTTATTGAAGAGACTGTCTTTTTTCCACTGTATATTTTTTTCCTGTTTTGTCGAAGATTAATTGACCATAGAGTTGAGGGTCCATATCTGGGCTCTCTACTCCGTTCCACTGGTCTATGTGTTTGTTTTTATGCCAGTACCATACTGCCTTGGTGATCACAGCTTTGTAATAAAGCTTGAAATCAGGTAACGTGATGACGCCAGCTTTATTTTTGTTTTTCAAAATTTCCTTAGCAATTCGGGGTCTCTTCTGATTCCATACAAATTTTAGGATTATTTGCTCCTGCTCTTTGAAGAATGCCGGTGGAATTTTGATCGGAATGGCATTAAAATTATAGATTGCTCTAGGCAATATAGACATTTTAACAATGTTTATTATTCCGATCCAAGAGCATGGAATGGTCTTCCATCTTTTTGTGTCTTCTTCAATTTCTTTCATGAGTGTTCTGTAGTTCCTCAAGTACCGATCCTTTACCTCTTCGGTTAGGTTTATTCCCAGGTATCTTATGGTTCTTGGTGCTATAGTAAATGGAATCGATTCTCTAATTTCCCTTTCTGTATTTTCATTGTTAGTGTATAAGAAAGCCAGTGATTTCTGCACATTGACTTTGTATCCTGCCACGTTGCTGAATTGCTCTATGAGTTCTAGTAGTTTGGGGGTGGAGTCTTTTGGGTTTTCCATATAAAGAATCATGTCATCTGCGAAGAGAGAGAGTTTGACTTCTTCATTACCAATTTGGATACCTTTTATTTCTCTCTGTTGTCTGATTGCTGTTGCTAGGACTTCTAATACTATTTTGAACAAGAGTGGTGAAAGTGGGCATCCTTGTCTTGTTCCTGATCTCAATGGGAAGGCTGCAAGCTTTTTCCCATTGAGGATGATATTTGCTGTGGGTCTTTCATAGATAGATTTGATGAGGTTCAGGAATGTTCCCTCTATCCCTATACTTTGAAGCGTTTTAATCAGGAACAGATGCTGGATTTTGTCAAATGCTTTTTCTGCATTAATTGAGAGGACCATGTTGTTCTTCTCTCTTCTCATATTAATTTGTTGTATCACATTGATTGATTTGCGAATGTTGAACCATCCTTGTAGCCCAGGGATGAATCCCACCTGATCATGGTGGATAATCTTTTTTTTATGTGATGTTGGATCCTGTTGGCTAGGATCTTGTTGAGAATCTTAGCATCCATATTCATCAGTGATATTGGTCTAAAATTCTCCTTTTTGGTAGGGTCCTTGCCTGGTTTGGGGATCAGGGTAATTCTGGCTTCATAGAAAGAGTCTGGACGTTTTCCTTCTGCTTCAATTTTTTGAAACTGCTTCAGGAGAATAGGTGTTATTTCTTCTTTGAAGGTTTGGTCGAATTCCCTAGGGAATCCGTCAGGTCCTGGGCTCTTGGTTTTTGGGAGGTTTTTGATCATTGCTTAAATCTCATTATTAGATATCGGTCTATTCAGGTTGTTGATTTCTTCCTGGTTCAATGTTGGTAGTTTATAGTTTTCCAGGAATGCATCCATTTCATCTAGGTTGCTACGCTTATTGGCATATAACTGTTGATAATAACTTCTGATGATTGTTTCTACTTTCTTGGTGTTAGTTGTGATCTCTCCCTTTTCATTCCTAATTTTATGAATTTGGGCTTTCTCTCTTTTCTTTTGGATTGGTGTGGCAAGTGGCTATTCGATCTTATTGATTCTTTCAAAAAACCAGCTTCTAGTTTCATTGATACGTTCTACTGTATCTCTGGTTTCTACCTCATTGATCTCAGTTCTAATCTTGATGATTTCCCTTCTTATGTGTGGAGTTGGTTTGATTTTTTGTTGATTTTCCAGTTCTTTAAGGTGTAGAGACAGCTGGTGTGTTCTAGATTTTTCAATTTTTTTGAGGGAGGCTTGGATGGCTATGTATTTTCCCCTTAGGACCCCCTTTGTGGTATCCAATAGGTTTGGACCGAAGTGTCTTCATTCTCATTGGTTTCCATGTATTGTTTCACTTCTTCTTTGATCTCCTGGTTGATTCAAGCATTCTTAAGCAAGGTGATCTTTAGCTTCCAGGTGTTTGAGTTCCTTCGGAACTTTTCCTTGTGATTGAGCTCCAGTTTCAAAGCATTGTGATCTGAGAATATGAAGGGAATAATCTCAGTCTTTTGGTATCGGTTGAGTCCTGATTTGTGACCCACTATGTGGTCTATTCTGGAGAAGGTTCCGTGTGCACTTGAGAAGAATGAGTATTCTGTTGTTTTAGGGTGGAATGTTCTGTATATATCTATGAGGACCATCTGATCCAGTGTGTCCTTCAATGCTCTTGTCTCTTTATTGATTTTCTGCTTTGACGATCTGTCTAATTCTGAAAGAGGCGTGTTAAGATCTCCTACGATTAGTGTATTCATATCAATATGAGTCTTTATCTCGATTAACAGTTTTCTTAAGTAATTGGCTGCTCCCATATTGGGAGCATAGATATTTACAATTGTTAGATCATCTTGGTGGATAGTCCCTTTAAAGATTATGTAGAGTCCTTCTGTATCTCTGACTACAGTCTTTAGTTTGAAGTCCAATTTATCTGATATGAGAATCGCTACCTCGGCCTACTTTTGAGGCCCATTGGCATGAAAGATGCTTCTCCATCCCTTCACTTTCAGTCTGCGTGTACCTTTAGGTTCAAAATGGGTCTCTTGTAGACAACATATGGATGGGTCCTGTCGTTTTATCCAATCTGCAGCCCTGTGCCGTTTTATGGGTGCATTTAGGCCATTCACATTGGAAGTGATTATTGATAGATACGTTTTTATTGACATCGAGTTAACTTTGAAGTCTTTCTTTCTGTAGACTGTCTGTATATTTATGTTCAATGCTATTTTTGGGATTTTTCCTCTTTTATAGTACCCCCCTTAATATTTCCTGCAGTGTCGGCTTGGTGGTTGCATAGTCTTTTAAGCCTTGCCGGTCGTGAAAACTCTTTATCTCTCCATACATTTTGAATATCCGTCTTGCTGGATAATGTATTCTTGGCTACATGTTCTTCTCATTTAGTGCCTTGAATATATCTTGCCATCCTCTTCTACCTTGCCAGGTCTCTGTGGACAGGTCTGATGTTATTCTGATGGGCTTCCTTCTGTAAGTAAGGAGCCTCTTTGCCCAGGCGGCTTTCAAGAGATTATACCTACAATTATAATTTCTCAATTTGACTATCAGGTGTCGTGGTGTTTTTTTGGAATGTATAATCTTGGGTGGAGACCGTTCAGCCTCTAGTATATGAACGCTGTTTTCATTCGCGAGATTCGGAAAGTTTTCATGAAGGACTTGTTCCACGATATCTTCTAGAGTTCTTTCTTTCTCCTCCGCTTCAGGGATTCCAATAATTCTGATGTTGGAACGTTTCATGGCATCATTTATTTCCCTGATTCTGTTTTCGTGGCTTCTAAGCTGTTTGTTCCAGACTTCCTCCTGATTCTTTCTCTCTATTTATTTATCTTTCAGATCACTAATTCTATCTTCCGTCTCTGTTACCCTACCTTTGAGACAGTTTAGATTAGATTGGAACTCATTGAGAGCACTGTGAACCTCCTTCCTGGGAGCTTTGAGCTCTGCCCTAACATTGTGATGTGTAACATCCTGTCTGGTCGCTTTCAGTTTGGCCCTAATCAATTCTGTTAAGTCATCCATGGATTTCTCCAACCTAGCTATTGCCTGGATAATTGTTAGCCTGAATTCTCTTTCCGACATATTGTCTATGTTGATAGCCATTAGCTCTGTTTCAGAAGGTCCATCCTTTGTATTTTTCTTCTGTTGGGTATTCCTCCTCCTAGTCATTTTGGTGGGAGATGACTGAACAGATGTAGCTGGATGTATCAACTCTGGTTCAGTCAAGGTGCACCCTGGAACACTTCTGAGCAATCAGGATTCCCCACCCAAACGAGAGACAAAAGAAAAGAAAAAGAAAAGAAAAAAGAAAAAAAAAGGGAAGATGAAAAAGAAGGTTCAGCCCAGATGGGCCCCAAGGTAAGATTTATGAAGTAGACAAACAAAAAGTGATAAAAAGAGTGATACAAGTATATGGCAAGAGAAAAAAATATATATATGCAAGTAAAGAAAGAACCTCGTCAAAAAGAACCACAAGTGTAAAATTTATATGCTATCAGGACAAACAAAATCACAGAAACACTGGTGGAAGAAGATGGGAGAGTTCTTATAAATTCTCAGTGTGTGCGAGGAAGGTTGTTTTGATTCTTCCTGGATGTATCTTGATATCTTTGTTAAAGGACTCAACTTTCCTAAGATAAAGGGGATTAAAAATTGGTTTACCTAGGGGCGCCTGGGTGCCTCAGTGGGTTAAGTTCTGCCTTCAGCTCAGGTCATGATCTTAGGGTCCTGGGATTGAGCCCCACATCGGGTTTTCTGCTCAGCAGGGAGTCTGCTTCCCCCTCTCTCTCTGCCTACCTGTGATCTCTCTCTGTCTATCAAATAGATAAAAATCTTTAAAGAATTGGTTTACCTATAGGAGTAGTATTGATTGGGCAAAGGAGATTATTTTGAAGTTTAACTCTATATGAATATTAGAAGATAAAAAGGAATAAACTAGACTAAACTAAACTGAAATTTTAAAAAAGGAATTCAAAATATAAAAATGCAAAAGAAAAACATAGGTGTATGTATCAAAAAGTTCAGGTTAGAAAGGTATTATGGAATTTGATGTACTGTACAGCTCGCTGTGATGGTAAATAGGTTAAAAAAATTACCTATATGTAAAAAAAAAAAAATATGAACCGGAATAGTGGAAACGAGTGAACAATACAAGTTTTCCTATGAAGTAGTGGTTGTTCTCTTGTAGTCCTTTTTTTTTTCTTTCTTGGTTTGTTTTCTGAGGCGGGGGCCTGCCACTTGGGTTGTCGGTCAATGATGTTTCCTGAGTTGAGTCCTCCCGCCCCCCTCAAGGGGGTGGGCTCTGGGGATACTTGGTTGTTTTTTTTTTTTTTTTCCAGGCTTTCAGGCATAAAAAGCGGTTTTTATGCTTGTTCACTTTTTTTCCTCTCACCTTGACCGCCTTTGATGGTTTTTGTAGTATTAGAAGAAATCAAACCGCACCCTGATCTCCCTCTCAGAGAGAAGCCTCAGTCTGGGTGCAGAAGCTGAATAAATTCCCCCTTTGCCGCTGGCAGAGCAGATTCCAAGTTGCAGACCCTGGGGGCATAGGATCTTTTGCTCGTACCCAAAGCCAAGACAGTGGCGGCTGTCTGGGAGCTCCCGACCGCCAGAGAGGTTCCAAGCCGCAGTCGCACACTGAGTTTTTGCCGCTGACCCGGGCTGGGAGTGCCCGGCTTGGGCGCACCTCTTTTCAGAGGCGGCTATGGGTCAGGCGCGCAGCTCGGGCACTGAGAACGGGGAGCTGGTCTGTAAGCCCCAGGCTGGGCTTTTGCGCGCCTCTGTCCGGGGAAGAGTTTCGGGCACGCGGCTTAGGCTTTGAAACAATGGCGTGGGTCAGAGAGCACCAGCCGGGCCATTGTAACTCAGGGGAGCATGAGGGAATTGCGCGCGCATCTCAAGCTTTGTGGTAGGGCTAGCGCGTGTTCTACGAACCGGCGCGGCTCCCATCCCCTCACAGGAGCCAGAACCCACCCTTTCTCCCATGCGCTTGTGGCTTAGGGACCAAGAGTGGTTTCTCCGCTGCACTGTCTCTGCCTCAGCGCCGGGGAGGCTGTCTGGGGCCGGGGACTTAAGCCCCTGTCCCTGGCCGCCCCGATTCCCACAATTGCCCCCCGTGGTCCTTTGCTTTTCTGGAGTGCTTTCAACCAGTCTCCAAGTTAATGCTGGTCCCCAGACACAGGGCACTCTCGCTCGTATTGGGGTATTAGTTTCCAACCTGTCCCCTCTGGTGGCTCCCTCCCCCTTTTGTTTATCTTCTGATATCAGTCTGCCATTCCCATACCACTTTACCTGCCCAATGGCGTTTTCTGCCCCTGTAGAGATCCAGACGTGTATAATTCTGATCTCAGGCTGATTTCATGGGTGATCGGAGTTCTTTGGTAGGTAATCAGCTCACTTTGTGGTACAGGCTGAAAAGGCGCCTCTTCCTACTACCCCGCCATCTTGTCCCTCCTGATCCAAGCATTCTTAAGCAAGGGGCCTTTAGCTTCCAGGTGTTTCAGTTCCTTCGGAACTTTTCCTTGTGATTGAGCTCCAGTTTCAAAGCATTGTGATCTGAGAATTTGCAGGGAATGATCTCAGTCTTTTGGTATCAGTTGAGTCCTGATTTGTGACCCAGTATGTGGTCTATTCTGGAGAAGATTCCATGTGCACTTGAGAAGAATGAGTATTCTGTTCTTTTAGAGTGGAATGTTCTGTATATATCTATGAGGTCCATCTGGTCCAATGTGTCATTCAATGCTCTTTATTGATTTTCTGCTTCGACGATATGTCTATTTCTGAGAGAGGTGTGTTAAGATCTCCTACAATTAGTGTATTCATATCAATATGACTCTTTATCTTGATTAACAGTTTTTGTATGTAACTGGCTTCTCCCAAATTGGGGGCATAGGTATTTACAATTGTTAGATCATCTTGGTGCATAGTCCCTTTAAGGATTATATCATGTCCTTCTGTATCTCTGACTACAGTCTTTAGTTTGAAGTCCAATTTATCTGATATGAGAATCACTACCCCAGCCTTCTTTTGAAGCCCATTGGCATGAAAGATGCTCCTCCATCCCTTCACTTTCAATCTGGGTGTGTCTTTAGGTTCAAAATGGGTCTCTTGTAGACAACATATGGATGGGTCCTGTCGTTTTATCCAGTCTGCAACCCTGTGCCGTTTTATGGGCGCATTTCGGCCATTCACATTGAGAGTGATTATTTATAGATACGTTTTTATTGACATCGAGTTAACTTTGAAGTCTTTCTTTCTGTAGACTGTCTCTATATTTCTGTTCAGAACTATTCCTAGGATTTTTCCTCTTTTATAGAACCCCCCTTAATATTTCCTGCAGTGTCGGCTTGGTGGTTGCATAGTCTCTTAAACCTTGCCAGTCTTGGAAACTCTTTATCTCTCCATCCATTTTGAATGTCAGTCTTGCTGGATAAAGTATTATTGGCTGCATATTCTTCTCATTTAGTGCCCTGAATATATATTGCCCGCCTTTCCTGGCTTGCCAGGTCTCTGTGGACATGTCTGTTGTTATTCTGATGGGCTTTCCTCTTTAAGTAAGGAGCCTCTTTGCCCTGGTGGCTTTCAAGAGATTATACGTACAATTATAATTCCTCAATTTGACTATCAGGTGTTGTGATGGGTTTTTTTGGAATGTATAATCTTAGGTGGAGACCATTCAGCCTCTAGTACATGAACGCTGGTTCCATTCACGACTTAGGAAAATTTTCATGAAGAACTTGTTCCACTATATCTTTTAAGGTTCTTTCTTTCTCCTCCCCTTCAGGAATTCCAGTAATTCTGAGGTTGGAATACTTCATGGCATCATTTATTTCCCTGATTCTGTTTTCGTAGCTTCTAAGCTGTTTGTTCCAGGCTTTCTCCTGATCCTTTCCCTCTATCTGTTTGTCCTCCAGGTCACTAATTCTATCTTCTGCCTTAGTTATCCTACCTTTGAGACAGTTTAGATTAGATTGGAACTCATTGAGAGCATTGTGAACCTCCTCCCTGGTAGCTTTCAGCTCCACAGTAACATTGTGAACATCCTGTCTGGACACTTTCAGTTCGACCCTTATCAATTCTGTTTGGTCATCCATGGCTTTCTCCAACCTAGCTATTGCCTTGATAATTGTTAGCCTGAGTTCTCTTTCCGACATATTGTCTATGTTGATAGCCGTTAGCTCTATTGCAGAAGGTCCATCCTCTGTATTTTTCATCTGTTTGGCAATCCTCCCCCTAGTCATTTTGGTGGGAGATGACTGAACAGATGTAGCTGGATGTATCAAATGTGTTTCAGTCAAGGTGCACCCTGCAACACTTCTAAGAAATCAGGATTCCCCACCCAAACGAGAGACAAAAGAAAAGAAAATAAAAAAGAAAAAGATAAGAAAAAAAAGAGAGAGAGAGAGACAGGAAAGAAAGGGAAGATGAAAGAGAAGTTTCAGCCCAAATGGTCCCCAAATTAATATTTATGTAGACAAACAAAAACAGACAAACAAAAAGACTGATACAAGTATATGACAAGAGAAAAAAATATATATATGCAAATAAAGGAAGAACCTCGTCAAAAAGAACCCCAAGGGTAAGATTTATATGCTATCAGGACAAACAAAAACACAAAAACACTGGTGGAAAAAGAAGATGGAGAGTGGTTATAAATTCTCAGTGTGTGCGAGGAATGTTGTTTTGATTCTTACTGGATGAATCTTGATATCCTTGTTATAGGACTCAACTTTCCTAAGATAAAGGTGATTAAAAATTGGTTTACCTATAGGGGTAGTATTGACTGGGGAAAGGGTATTACTTTGAAGTTTAACTCTGTATGAATATTAGAGGATAAAAATAAAAAGGAATAAACTAGACTAAACTAAACTAAAATTAAAAAAGAGGAATTTAAAAAATAAGTCAAGCAGAGAGAGTCAATTATCATATGGTTTCACTTATTTGTGGAGCATAACAAATAGCATGGAGGACATGGGGAGTTAGAGAGGAGAAGGGAGTTGGGGGAAATTGGAAGGGGAGATGAATCATGAGAGACTATGGTCTCTGAAAAACAATCTGAGGGGTTTGAAGTGGCAGAGCAGGTGGGAAGTTGGGGTACCAGGTGGTGGGTATTATAGAGGGCACGGCTTGCATGGAGCACTGGGTGTGGTGAAAAAATAATGAATACTGTTTTTCTGAAAATAAATAAATTGGAAAAAAAACTTTAAAAAGGAACATTAAAAAAATGCAAAAGAAAAACATCGGTGTATGTATCAAAAAGTTCAGGTACACCAGTTAGAATGGCCAAAATTAACAAAACAGGAAACAACATATGTTGGAGAGTATTTGGAAAAAGGGGAATGCTCTTACACTGTTGGTGGGAATGCAAGTTGGTGCAGCCTCTTTGGAAATCAGTGTGGAGATTCCTCAAGAAATTAAAAATAGAACTTCCCTATGACCCTGCCATTGCACTCCTGGGTATTTACCCCAAAGATACAGATGTCGTGAAAAGAAGGGCCATCTGTACCCCAATGTTTATAGCAGCAATGTCCATGGTCGCCAAGCTATGGAAAGAACCAAGATGCCCTTCAACGGATGAATGGTTAAGGAAGATGTGATCAATATACACTATGGAGTATTATGCCTCCATCAGAAAGGACGAATACCCAATTTTTGTAGCAACATGGACGGGACTGGAAGAGATTATGCTGAGTGAAATCAGTCAAGCAGAGAGAGTCAATTATCATATGGTTTCACTTCTTTGTGGATCATAACAAATAGCATGGAAGACATGGGGAGTTAGAGAGGAGAAGGGAGTTGGGGGAAATTGGAAAGGTAGGTGAACCATGAGAGACTATGGACTCTGAAAAACAATCTGAGGGTTTCGAAGGTGCGGGTGGTGGGAGGTCGGGGTACCAGTTGGTGGGTATTATCGAGGGCACGGATTGCATGGAGCACTGGGTGTGGTGAAAAAAAATAATGAAAACTGTTTTCTGAAAATAAATAAATTAAAAAAATAAAGACTTCATTCTGATACAGTCTAGCTATATTAACCATCTCTCAAACACATTTCTAAATAATATTCTGTGGAAAATACAAGGAAAAGATTTGTATTAGCATTTTGTTTCTATTACTTTTGCTTGTATTTGCCATAATTTGTCTTGTTCACTGTCTGACATTTAAACCACTTTCCACAGGAAGATTCACCAAAGATCCTGTATTAGGCGTCCCCATTATGGTATGTGGTGGTTTTTCTTCACAAGAAATGTGTAAAATTTTTGATAGGCACTGCGAGTTCAATTAAAATAATAGACAATTATTATTATAGAAAATATGATAAGATATTTCATTTTTTAAAAATATGTGAAATCTGGATGGATCCTGGCTGTTGGCAGAATATAAAACCTCCCAGTCATCCAAACTACTTCTTATCCTGTAAACTAGTCATAACCTATATACAGGAATCCAGTCATTAAAAATTAATTAATTTAAAAAAGAGAGCTACTCATTCACAAGTTGAATTATAATGGTGGGCTGGAAAACCATTTGGAGTTCTTTTGCTGATCATCCTTGTTATAAATTAATCTCTATTCATGCTTGCCTTGACCTTCACACACAAAGGCTATAGCCTTGTTCTGCATAACCAAGACTACTATTATAGATATCCAGAGGTGAGGTTTAGCCCACCTGCACACTGGCAGAATATGACTAGCCTACAGGAAACCTCAGGATTTCTTCTTCTTACTCCTGTTTGTAGCTCTGGAGTGAGAGCAATTGCAATGTTCCTCCACACTGTAGAATTCCAAGAGGCACAGCTTCGTCTTCAGATTATCTCCTTGTTTTTTGTCCCCAGGGGATGCAGTGGCTTCCAGGAGTAGCTCATCTCTGGGTTCTCAGACCCATGCTTGCTCCCCTTCAGTAAATTCTAGTCATTAGAATGATTCCAGGGAATCCAGTTCTTTACTGGACCCTGATGGATACCACTGTGAAAATCGAGGTATCATCACTTTCTCCGGTGTGTACTCACTTACTGAAAAATGGGTCAAATCAGGAATAAAGTCACCAGAAGACCAAACTCCTTCTGCTTTAAACAGAGAATATCTGAGTTCTGAAAATGTAAAATCAGTTTCTGAATTCAACTCTCTTTCTCAACTTCTGGAAGCCAAGTCCTCAAACTTTATATCTCACAATAATTTCCCAAGATTTCCTACTTTTGTGAAGGTCTATTGAGCTGTTGTTGTTTTTATTTTGATAAATTTGTCATAGTGTGAGGAGATTTTATATCACATTTAGCTAGTTCCAATTAGCTTGTTAATGGCCAAGTAAACCTGGACTTCCATCAATGATTTTTTACTCTCTATAGACTCCCATCTAGCCAGTAAATGGTCTGTTTACTTTATTAAACATGGTGGGTGCTTTTTTTCCCCCTTTGGAGTGATATATTCTCTGCCAAGTATTATATTGTTGTCCTAAGCTTCAACCCATACTTCTCTTTTTGGAGTTTGTGGGTCATCTCAGACAACAGACAACCACATTCCCCATGAGTTTCCAACTCCATCCTTGGGGTAGCACAAAATGAGCCCCAGAGGTATATGTCTTGGTGAGAGGAGTGGTGCAGGATGGCTTCTGTCCATTTCTTCACTCCCTGAAGTTACAGCAGCAATGACTGAATGATCTCAGGTCAAGATGGAAGCACTGTGATCCCTCTGAGCTGCAGAAGGTCTTACACTAAGTGCACAGCTCTTTCTACGCCACTCTCAGCTCTAACCACATAGGCCAGTCATCAGCTCCTCTGCAAGCATCCATGGTTTAAAAATTATAATCTCTTTCTTTTGTTCCTTAACCTCTGAGAGTAGCAACTGCTTTGAACCGTTCCTATACCATAATGTCTTTGTGCTTTCTTTTTGCTAGCCCAATATTCAAATATGTGGTTAACAATTCCATACAGCAAATGTACTTGTTTAAATAATTGGTGTGTTCTTTTTTTCTCTGGATGGGTCTCTGACTAATATGTATGCCAAATACATAACATTTATGCAATTTATTTTTAAAAAACCTATAGCTCAATGTACCACCCAAGAACGGCTCTTAACAATTTTACCTCATTCTTCCAGCATTTTCTATTAATTAAATTAATAATTTCTATTAATTAAATTATCTTAAATAAATATTATTTGAGACTTACATTTGGTGCTAGGACATCAAAAATAAGACTACTTTTTTTTGTTATATCATAAAATGTTTGGCAGATATTGACCAAATTAGAGTGGTATATATAGGATATATATTAATATATTCGCTTATGAGCTTTACTCAAATTTTTAAAGGAAAACCCAAGAAGGCCACCCATAGGTACAGGCAATTGTACTTCAAGGCACCCAATAGTAAGGTTTCTGGAGATTTGGTGAGATTCTCTTTGAGATGCCATGCTGGGAGCAAGGGAGCAAAGAGAACCAAAATCAAGAACTACCATGGCAAATAAATGCTCTGAGATCTTGGCTTTTTTTGTTTACCATCAAGATGCTACTTACTTGATTCCTACGAAACAGTATTTTCTGGCTTGAATATCAGTCAGGATTGAATCACTGATTACGTTTCACAACGTGGGCAAGATGTGTGTCAAATGCTCAGACTTGGAAGCTATTTGTTAATAACAGTATCACTTAGGGCCTCTGGGTACAGATGACAGACAGGACGAGATTGGTGGGGCCACTCTCTCTAAAGGATGTATTACTAGGGAGTGGGAGGAGGTGGAGACATCTTTATGCTGTGATGCAGGGTGACCTGTGGGCCAAGAGAAAGGAAGGGCAGAGGGCTTTGTAAGGGGCATCTTGAACTTGTGCAGTTGCAAGGAAACCCTGTCAGGCTGATGGGTGTTTTGAGCAAGTAAAATTTTAAAAGTCTAGAAACACATGACAACTGGCATATGATCCACACCCAACCAGTATGGATGAAACTCTAAATAAGTCACCGGATGAGCATAGCTCTTTTAATGAAATCAATGTTTCCTAGCAATCAACACATGTTTGTTATGAAAGATTATGCTATATGTAATTTGAAATGGAGAAACAGAAACCAAAAATGGCAGTTTGTTGCATTGTATGCACTTTGGTGCTTTGTATGGAAAGCTCCAGCACTTGTCCCTCTTGACTTTTGCTCAAGGTACAAAGACATCACTGGTCTCTTTTCCTCTTACATCAGCATCTCCGTGGTGGTTTCTGTGCTGGATACATAATTCACCATATTCTCTCATTTATACTCTGGAAACATACACTCTTATTTATGGTGAGCTATTCAAAACTTACTGAGGATTTTACTGAGGAGATGAATGCAATTGTTTATATCACACATCCCACAATTAAAAAATGATACTTAAAAATCCCTATGACAATTTGTTTTCTCCCACAAGTACAGTATCAACCCTGATCAGAGAGCTATCTACATTTTCTTCCCCTACTTCCTCCACCAATATTTGGCCTCTTCTTAACAGATATCACTGAGATATCTATTGTGTTACACACAATGATTTGGTTGGTCCTTCGTGAGCTGACACCCCATCATCAATATGTCCAAACCCATCTTGATGAACTAAATACCTGTGTTCATCATCTCTGTCCTCTTTTGAAGACAATCACCTGCTACATGAGTATGGTCCTCATGGCTCCACACAGCTCTAAACCATTTTTTTTCTCAAATATACATAAAGCTCTGTCCCAGGGGACTACCAATGGATAAAATTTCCCCATATTATAAAAAAAATCCACTTTTGCATTATAATGTTCATGATATTTTCACTCCCTTTCCCACATAAAATATACTGTGTATATTATTCCAAATCAGTTAATGGATAATGATGGATGATCTCTCTTTGTGTCAGTGCTAGATAATGGTTTGATTTCTTCTTTGCTGATTTGGATGACTTTAATGACTTTAATTTCTTTTTGTTATCTGGTTGCTGAGGGTAGGACTTCTAGTACTATGTTGAATAACAGTGATAACAGTGGTGATAATGGACATCCTTGCCATGTTCCTGACCTTGGCAGAAAAACTCTAAGTTTTTCCCCATTGAGAGTGATATTCACTGTGGGTTTTTCAAAGATGACTTTGATGATATTGAGGTAGGTGCCCTCTACCATTCCCCACACTTTGAAGAGTTTTGATCAAGAAAAGATGTTGTACGTTGTCAAATGCTTTTTCAGAATCTATTGAAAGTATCATATGGTTCATGTTCTTTCCTTTATTCATGTATTGTAATGCATTGATTGGTTTGTGGATGTTGAACCATCCTGGAAGCCCTGGGATAAATCCCACTTGGTCATGGTGACTAATCCTTTTAATGTATGCTTGGATCCTATTGGCTAGTATTTTGTTGAGAATTTTCACATCAGTGTTCATCAAGGATACTGGTCTGTAATTCTGTTTTTTGATGGGGTTATTGCCTGGTTTTGGGATCAAGGTAATGCTGGCCTCATAAAATGGGCTTGGAAGTTTTCCTTCCTTTTTTTGGTGGGGGGGAATTTTCAGAAGAATAAGTAATAATTCTTCTTTAAATGTTTGGTAGAATTTCCCTGGGAAGACATCTGGCCCTGGACTCTTGTTTGTAAGTCATTTAGGTAATATTAGGAAAAAGAAACAACTAAGAATAACAGTGATGAATTTCATTTTTCTTTATTTGATATGTAACAAATAATGTATAAAGTTTTGATGAAAATACAAATATTTGCTGGTAATTTCACAGTGCGGGATTGAAGTAAACAAAAATAATTTTTAAAGTGACTCCTAGAAGAATGTGAGCTAAAATGTTATTTTTAATTATACCTAAAATTATTCCTATTAACTTAAGGAACAATAATAATAATATTGAAGGAAAGCTTTTACAACTTTGTGACCAAAGATTACAAGTTGGACTTTGAAAATACATGACTCATAGGAACATGGGACAAAAATGATGCCTTTCCAGCCCAAGTGATGCTCAACTTCAAAGCTAAAAGATACTTTATATTTCGGAAGGGAAGATGAAAGGGCTGTGCAGGAGCTTTGTTACCACCTCAGGGAATGGGTTCGCATATGTAATGGAGAAATAAGTCTTAAGCATTCCCTATGAGAAAACTGTTATTGTTTCTGGATTCAATACAGTGAATGGACTTAGTGCAGAGAATGGAGAAATCAGAAAGTCACTCTAGCATGTGTTGTGCCTGAGTTTTCATGTCCGAGAGACCATCAAGGAGCCAAGCACTGATGCAATCACACAAGGGTTTATTTGACGAGCTTAAGCTTGGGCCCAAGTATACCTGGCAGAGCGGAGTAGGGACTTGGACCCCGAGCTTAGTTAAGGCAGGGGTATGTATGAGTTCCTGTTACTAAAGCAGGGTGGGATTCCTGGAACCAAAGCAGGGTGGGGGTCTGGAACCAAAGCAGGGTGGGTTTTACTGTAACTAAAACAGGGTGGGGGTTTACTAAAGCAGGCTGGGGGATGTTCAGCCCTTGGGCACAGCGGTCTGAGATGGCTGCCAGAGCTAAGATAGCTGTACATATGCTAAGGCTAAACCTGAGGTGGGATGTCCTGGATTTTTTCAACCTCCACACAGGGAGGCCTGTCTCTTGGAGAGTTAGATTTCTATGATTATTTTCTAAAGATTGTATTTATTAATTGACAGAGACAGTGAGAGAGCATAAGCAAGGGGAGCAGCAGAAGGAGAGGGAGAAGCAGGCTCCCTGCATAGCACAGAGCCCCATGCGGGGCTTTATCTCAGGACCTGGTATCATGACCTGAGCAGATACTAAACCATCTGAGCCACCCAGGTGCCCCCATATCTCTAAATCTTATGTTATGCCTTATTCATGAATATTAAGAGAAACTTACAGGACTTTATCAAATGCTATGTGTGTATAAATGCTGTTATTTTCAAAAGAATAGGTGCTTGGTAGAAATTATTTAGCAAAGTAGGAAGAACATCAAGTTTGATGGGATCAAGTGAAGGGATTGCCTTGGTGTGAGCTCCATCTCTGCCAGATTCTGTCCAGAGTAATTTTGACAAAATCAACTTCTTCCTCCTCTCCTCTTAGGTCTATCTCACTTGTTGAAAAAAAAAGTCCATATTACATTTTACATAGTTTGCTGTAAGAACCAAATGAAACACTACAGGTGAATCGTAAATGGTGAGGAGTTAAGCTAAATCACTTACTGAATTTTCAAAATATTTATATTATTGTGAAATGTTCCAGTATTTGAAATGGTAGGAACTAGAAGGGATATATGCATCTAATGACATTTTGTTTAAAATTTTTCTAGTACCCTCAATTTCTTTGTTATAATGGCCACAACTACTTTTCTTTGGTACAAAATCAACACTGATAACTTCCATTCTAAATGTAGTGGTTTAGGATACTGATTCTGAATCCAAATTCATGAGTATGACTCTCATTTCTGTCACTTATTAGTAAGCTATGTTAATTCTTCGTACTTTTTACCACCTTGTTTCTTCCTTGTAATTGGGATTATAATAAACACCACTTACCCAATGAAGTTATTTGGTGTATTAAATGACATAATACTTGTCACACACGTAGTGAGGAACCAAACATGATGGCTATTTTTCTTATTTTCAAACCGGCTCACCAAGGCTAATAAAGCAAAGGCACTTATCACACCTAGAGGCTACTTAATCCCCCACCTGTGTCCCCCAGCCCATCCATTTCTCTTCTTCAAAGACCCTGATTCTTGCTATACTTCTCCCTTTTCTCTTTCCTGAGAACTTCTGCTTTTCAATGTTTATTGTATGATATCCTTAAACTTCATAAATCTCAATTTTTCACGAGCAAACAGCTCTTTGGTTAGACCATGAGAACTGATGTTCCAAATGAACTTTCCCTATCCTCTCTATTCTTGCCTTTCCATGCTTCAAATAATCATAATAAACTACCTATGGGGGGACAAGGTAATGCTTTGAAAATTCCTATGATTAGTATAAGTTCATTTCCAGTTCTTGATTCTATAACTTCTCTCCATCCACCGCCTAACCATAACTTCTTTCTTAACCTTCTTTTATTTTTCTCTGATACATTGGAGAAGACTCATTCATTTTCTTGGCTTCAGTGATAATCTCTATGACAACTCAAAAAATTCCATCATGGGAACTGATCTCTCTCTGGTCCAATATTTCTTTTTTTTCCAATTTATTTATTTTCAGGAAAACAGTATTCATTATTTTTTCACCACACCCAGTGCTCCATGCAAGCTGCACCCTCCACAATACCCACCACCTGGTACCCCAACCTCCCACCCCTCCGCCTCCTCAAACCCCTGTTCCTTGTCTTTCAGAGTCCATAGTCTCTCATGTTTCACCACCCCTTCCAATTTACCCAAAAGCACATACCCTCCCCAATGTCCATAACCCTACCCCCCTTCTCCCAACCCCACTCCCCCCAGCAACCCACATTTTGTTTCGTGAGATTAAGAGTCACTTATGGTTTGTCTCCGTCCCTATCCCATCTTGTTTCATGGATTCTTATCCTACCCACTTAAGACCCCATGTTGCATCACTACTTCCTCATATCAGGGAGATCATATGATAGTTGTCTTTCTCCGCTTGACTTATTTCGCTAAGCATGATACGCTCTAGTTCCACCCATGTTGTCGCAAATGGCAAGATTTCGTTTCTTATGATGGCTGCATAGTATTCCATTGTGTATATATACCACATATTCTTTATCCATTCATCTGTTGATGGACATCTAGGTTCTTTCCATAGTTTGGCTATTGTGGACATTGCTGCTATAAACATTCGGGTGCACATGCCCCTTTGGATTACTACGTTTGTATCTTTAGGGTAAATTCCCAGTAGTGCAATTGCTGGGTCATAGGGCAGTTCTATTTTCAACATTTTGAGGAACCTCCATGCTGTTTTCCAGAGTGGTTGCACCAGCTTGCATTCCCACCAACAGTGTAGGAGGGTTCCCCTTTCTCCGCATCCTCGCCAGCATCTGTCATTTCCTGACTTGTTGATTTTAGCCATTCTGACTGGTGTGAGGTGATATCTCATTGTGGTTTTGATTTGTATTTCCATGATGTTGAGTGATATGGAGCACTTTTTCATGTGTCTGTTGGCCATCTGGATGTCTTTGTTGCAGAAACGTCTGTTCATGTCCTCTGCCCATTTCTTGATTGGATTATTTGTTCTTTGGGTGTTGAGTTTGTTAAGTTCTTTATAGATTTTGGACACTAGTCTTTATCTGATATGTCGTTTGCAAATATCTTCTCCCATTCTGTCAGTTGTCTTTTGATTTTGTTAACTGTTTCCTTTGCTGTGCAAAAGCATTTGATCTTGATGAAATCCCAATAGTTCATTTTTGCCTTTGCTTCCCTTGCCTTTGGCGATGTTGCTAGGAAGATGTTGCTGCGACTGAGCTCCTTTAGGTGTAGGGTTAGGTTGTGTACCTGAGACCTTTCTTGCTTCTTGAGAAAGGCTTGTACCGCTATATATTTTCCTCTCAGGACTGCCTTTGTTGTGTCCCACAGATTTTGAACCGTTGTATTTTCATTATCATTTGTTTCCATGATTTTTTTCAATTCTTCTTTAATTTCACGGTTGACCCATTCATTCTTTAGAAGGATGCTGTTTAGTCTCCATGTATTTGGGTTCTTTCCAAACTTCCTCTTGTGGTTGAGTTCTAGCTTCAGAGCATTGTGGTCTGTAAATATGCATGGAATGATCCCAATCCTTTGATACCGGTTGAGTCCTGATTTAGGACCGAGGATGTGATCTATTCTGGAGAATGTTCCATGTGCACTAGAGAAGAATGTGTATTCTATTGCTTTGGGATGAAATGTTCTGAATATATCTGTGATGTGCATCTCATCCAGTGTGTCATTTAAGGCCTTTATTTCCCTGTTGATCTTTTGCTTGGATGATCTCTCCATTTCAGTGAGGGGAGTGTTAAAGTCCCCTACTATTATTGTATTATTGTTGATGTGTTTCGTTGATTTTGTTATTATTTGGTTTATATAGTTGGCTGTTCCCACGTTGGGGGCATAGATATTTAAAATTGTTAGATCTTCTTGTTGGACAGACCCTTTGAGTATGATATAGTGTCCTTCCTCATCTCTTATTACAGTCCTTGGCTTAAAATCTAATTGATCTGATATAAGGATTGCCACTCATGCTTTCTTCTGATGTCCATTAGCATGGTAAATTCTTTTCCACCCCCTCACTTTAAATCTGGAGGTGTCTTCGGGCTTAAAATGAGTTTCTTGGAGGCAACATATAGATGGGTTTTGTTTTTTTTTATCCATTCTGATACCCTGTGTCTTTTGATTGGGGCATTTAGCCCATTAACATTCAGGGTAACTATTGAGAGATATGATTTTAGTGCCATTGTATTGCCTGTAAGGTGACTGTTACTGTATATTGTCTCTGTACCTATCTGATCTACCACTTGTAGGCTCTCTCTTTGCTTAGAGGACCCCTTTCAGTATTTCCTGTAGAGCTGGTTTGGTGTTTGCAAATTCTTTCAATTTTTGTTTGTCCTGGAAGCTTTTAATCTCTCCTTCTATTTTCAATGATAGCCTAGCTGGATATAGTATTCTTGGCTGCATGTTTTTCTCGTTTAGTGCTCTGAAAATATCATGCCAGCTCTTTCTGGCCTGCCAGGTCTCTCTGGATAAGTCAGTTGCCAATCTAATACATTTACCATTGTATGTTACAGACTTCTTTTCCCGGGCTGCTTTCAGGATTTTCTCTTTGTCACTAAGGCTTGTAAATTTTACTATTAGGTGACGGGGTGTGGGCCCATTCTTATAGATTTTGAGGGGTGTTCTCTGAACCTCCTGAATTTTGATGCTCGTTCCCTTGCCATATTGGGGAAATTCTCCCCAAGAATTCTCTCCAGTATACCTTCTGCTCCCCTCTCTCTTTCTTCTTCTTCTGGAATCCCAATTATTCTATTGTTGTTTCGTCTTATGGTGTCACTTATGTCTCGAATTCTCCCCTCATGGTCCAGTAGCTGTTTGTCCCTCTTTTGCTCATTCTTTATTCTCTGTCATTTGGTCTTCTATATCGCTAATTCTTTCTTCTGCCTCATTTATCCTAGCACTGAGAGACTGCATTTTTGATTGCACCTCATTAATAGCTTTTTTTAATTTCAACTTGGTTAGATTTTAGTTCTTTTATTTCTCCAGAAAGGGCTTTTATATCTCTGGAGACGGTTTCTCTAGTATCTTCCATGCCCTTTTCAAGCCCGTCTAGAACCTTGAGAATTGTCATTTTGAACTCTAGATCTGACATATTACCAATGTCTGTATTGATTAGGTCCCTAGCCTTTGGTACTGCCTCTTGTTCGGTTTTTTGTTGTGAATCTTTCCTCCTTGTCATTTTATCCAGCTAAGAGTATATGAAGGAACAAGTAAAATACTAAAAGGGTGGCAACAACCCCAGGAAAATATGCTTTAACCAAATCAGAAGAGATCCCAAATCGTGAGGGGGGATTTCTCCTCTCACGATTGGGTGAGGGATCTCCTCTGATTGGGATCTCTTCTGATTGGGCTCTCCCAATCCCTTCTGATTGGGATCTCTTCTGATTTGGGATTAAAATGAGGTTCAAAAAGAAAAGGAAAAAAAAAGAAAAAAATGAATTAAATAAAGAGATTGAATTAAAAATTCAATCAAGAATTTAAAAAAAAAGAATTAAAAAAGAGATTTAAGAGATTGGATTCTCTTCTGATTTGGGGATAAAAAGAGGTTCAAAAATAAAGAAAGAAAAAAAAGAAAAAAAGAATTAAAAAAGAGAAAACGAATAAAGAAAAGTATAAAAAAAAGAAAAAAATATATATATTAGATAAACTAGTTAAAAAACGTTAAAAAATAAAAGGGTAAAAGTGAAAAAAAATTAGCAGAAGAAGAGAAAAAAATGAAAAAGAAAAAAATTAAATTAACTGCAAGACTAAAAAATCACAGGGAGAAAGCCATGAGTTCCATGGGTTGTTTTCTCCTCCTCTGGAATTCTGCTTCTCTCCTTGGTACTGAAACTGCACTCCTTGGTAGGTAATCTTGGTCTTGCCTGGATTTCTTGTTGATCTTCTGGGGCAGGAGCCTGTTGTAGTGATTCTCAAGTGTCTTTGCCCCAGGTGGAATTGCACCGCCCTTAGCAGGGGCCGGGCTGAGTGATCCGCTCGGCTTTGTTTTCAGGAGCTTTTGTTCCCTGAGCGCTTTCCATAGAGTTCTGGAGGACGGGAATACAAATGGCGGCCTCCTGGTCTCCGGCCCGAAGGAGCCAAGAGCCCGGGGCCCCACTCCCCAGTGCACCCTCAGTGAACAGCAACTAGTAACTCCCGTCTGCCTAACCTCTGGCCGTGCTCCGAGCTCACCGAGCCTGCGACGGGTTCAAGGCAACACCGAGCTGCGAGGTTACTGTCGGCTCTGTCTCTGTCGCCGGCTTTCCCGTTCCAATATCCGCAAGCTCTGCAACACTCAGACACCCCCGATCCTTTTGTGACCCTGCGAGACCTGAGGCCACGCCAACCCTGCGTGGGCTTCTGCCCGGTTTAAGCAGAACAGACTTTTAAAAGTCCTGATTTTGTGCTCCATTGCTCCGCTGCTTGCCGGGAGCCAGCCCGTCCCCCCGGGGTCTATCTTCCCGTCACTGTGGATTCACTTCTCCACTAGTCCTACCTTTCAGAAAGTGGTTGTTTTTCTGTTTCTAGAATTGCTGTTCTTCTTCTCTTCGATCTGCCAATGGATTTGCAGGTGTTTGCAATATTTAGATAAGCTCTCTAGCTTATCTCCTGCTAGCTGAAGTAGTCTCAGTCTGCTACTTCTCCACCATCTTGACTCCTTGGTCCAACTTTTCATTGAATGGTTTATCACAAAAATTAAAAAAAAAGATATTTACTCCAAACACAAAGTTTCCACTCAAAATTAGCCTTATATTTCTAATTTACCTGTCTCTGTTAATGGTGTTTCCATTGTCCCAGCCCCTCTGATTTGAAGCTGTAAAGATATGTTTGACTAATTCCTTTTATTTATTCACTATATTCTGTAAATATAGGGAACTCCATAGTTTTACTTATAAAGAATTATTTTTTTTTTTACCTTCTTCCTAGTCCACAGTTATCGGCCACATTTCAACCATAATCAAATGACAGTTATAGCCTTTTTTTTTTAGCTTTTCCAGGATTTCTGTTGCTTTCTCATCCAATTTTTCTGATTATAATTAACAGACAAGAGATTTAATTACATTGGTTTTCATCTAATGAGCCCCTGATTGAAAGCCTAAAAGTCCATCATCATTGCCAGACCAAATCTAAAGTCCAGTGACGTGTTTTCAGATTTCCCATTACCCGAATAAGACATACTTAAAATACTCATAACTCAGTACTTTGTAACACTTCTGTTCTACTCAGGCTTACCTCTTTAATGCTCCCCAAAAACATTTTGCAGCATTGTTTACTCATAGCTGCAACTGTTATATGAGGATATGTCTTTCCTACCACCAAAACAAATTCAATCACGCTGTATTATTCAGCTTTGTATATGTCATAGTTGAGTAAGATGCAATTCCTAGTTCATAGTAGTTTACAACAACAAAATTTCTCACTCGTGCTGCCCTAATCTCAGTAGCTCTGTGATTCTCTACATAATCTCAGTGCTGACCTCAAATTCAGAGAGCAGTCTCCCCTGTGACAATGACATTTTTCTTGTGGAAGTCACATTAAACAAAATGGTAGGGGTTGTTAAAGCTTTTCCTCTGAGTGTAACATTTCATATCAGTTAACATTCCTCTAGACAAAGCAAGCCACCTGGTGAAGCTTGATGTCAGTAAACTGTCTACAACTGAAGGGCTGTGACGTGTTCTTATTACATGAACACGTCAAGTGTTCTTATTCACTTTAAAAGGCAGAGAAAACCCATTGGCCAAGCCTGATTTCATAGAATTAGGATGTATTTCCAAAAAGTGGAACAGCTAACATTTTGAAAATGTATAATGTCTACTGAAGTTTACTCTGCTTGTTACAAATATTGACTTTCCAGTCTTTTTCCCACCAAATAGGCCCACAAAATATACTCATATCCTCCTCAAGAAACAAAAGTCAACATATAAGATCAACATGTTAATCTTATGATATTCTATATCAGGTCAGACCATGGTTTCTCTTGATTTACATATTTAAGAACTAAAAAAGGTAAATTATATGTTCACCACATACCCTATGATAGTACAGGGACATTAAAATATTTGGACATATTTACATTTGGAAAGGAAAAAATAAGCAGCATCTGGCAATGATGGGCCAATAGTAATGTTCAAAAGTGGCTATAGAGAAGTTATGAGGCAAGCTATCCTGGACAGGATGTGAGTTCTGAATCAGACTCTAGGTCTACTCCTTCAGAGCAGCTACCTGATGTGCTGTTCCCTGTATTCTCCAGGCCACACAGACTTGCTGCTTTTATGAATTCATGGAGTACTAGTAATAACTGTTATCACAGTTTGTGTGTTTATTTTAAACACTCTGATCTTATTTCATATATATTAATATCATCCTTCTAAACAATTTGTAGCTCTTAAATTAGAGGGACTGAATCTTAACAGTGTTGCCAATGCATGTGAATGCATGTATGTAATAGCACTTAGGACAAATTACTAGAAGTACAGGAAAAAGACATGACCATTTGATTCAAGCTGACCCTTCCTGAGGATAAGCTAGTCCACAAAATGGAGTTCCAATAGTCACAACTTTATAAGAATTATATACATAACAAAGGGTGCAAGGGTGTCTATAACAGGCTGATATCATTTTTTTATGAGCAGACATGGATTTTTGACCATAGTTCTCTTGAATTCATGCATCATTTTTAGACCTGGGTTTTGTTTATGTTTTTATTAAGGAGGTGTTATTGGTGCCAGGAAGCCTAAGCAGCAGTCAGTAAAACGATAGCAGCCAGTTGTCCTAGCAACTTCCTGACCCTCACCCTATATATCCAGGGCTCTGTTTCAAGATTCGGAAAATTATACTCTACCCTTCACTGTAACCAAATTGTCATGAGACTATTTAAATAGACAAAATTGACTGTTTCAAGTATTTTACTGTTTGAGTAAAAAAAATCATTTTGATTATTAAAGTCAGGTTTAGATAAAGGTGTAAAGTAAACAGGTGTGTCTTTTTGTTATATGGTCTCTATATGCACTTATACGAAGTTAGGAAAGAGACAATACTCTAGAAGTAAGTATGTTGGTTGTGTTAGTAAGGAGACAATTTTGGACAATGATCCATTTATGACCTACTCAAGAATACCATCAACAATACTTCTTGCGACTTATAGCATAGAAAAATGTCTTCCCACACAATGCTTTGAAATAGATGTTAATAATTGTGTTTTTTTTAGAGGCGAGTGGCACAGGGATATGGAAAGAGAGAATCTTAAGCATGGAGATGAACGCAGGATTCCATCTCACGGTTGTGAGGCTCAGTCAGGAATCTCATGTTTAACCAACTGAGCCACCCAAGTGCCCCAAGAGTTGTTCATAGTACAACCACTATGGTATACATTAGAATTTAGAGAAAACTGCACTGCAAGGTAGATGTACTGTGAATTTGAATTTCCTCTTCTAATTTGAGTCTTCATAAAGTTCATATTTCTTACAGCTCTGTTATCTCTTAATGATATTCCCTAGTTTTATTCTGGTCTCTACTATATAATGAATATATATATATATATATATATATATATATATATATATATATTCACTCCCACTCTCTCTCTCTCTCTTTCTATATTCTGTATATTACCACATATTAGGATGGTGTGTAGACCTTCTGATTTAGCATCTTATGTGGGCAAGGCATATAAGAAATGAGAAAGTTATCAAGCTGGTCTACAACTGAAGGGTTTTGATATGTGCATATTATTCACTGAAAAAACACAAATGGAATTTAGATATTATGAGATGTCAAGCATCCTGGGAAGATTGTAAACTCTAAATTAATTGCTAGCACTTCATATCCTGAAGTGTTAAAAAAATGAACACTTTCTGAGAGTTCAACATTAAAAGTGAGCCTTTTGGTAAAGGATGCTATCTGTTTCTTATAAGGTGATATTAATAAGAGCTCACATTTGTTGAGGGTTTCCTGTACCTCAGACACAATTCTCAGCACATTGCATTTATTGACTAACTTAATCCTGTAATATCACGGATATGTATTATTATTATTCCCATTTTGAGATGAGAAACTGAAGCAAAGAAAAATTACATAATCTCCCTAGAGTTATTCACCCAGGATCCAATTCAGTAAGTTTGGTGTTATAGAGTGTACACTGACCACTATGCAATGGAGTTTTTCTGGTATAAAAGTTATTCTGAAAACAAGAACAGTGTAACTGCTACAAACCTGAATATGGTCAATCATGGTCATTTGAAGTTCATTTCTCTCATCTTTATGAAAGTTTTATTTTCCATGTCAGACCTGAATCAATGGCAAGCCTATTAACAGGGACTCCAGAGTTCATGGTATATATAAAATTCCCTGGGGTCTGTGAGCCAGACTGTCTTCTCTGTGTATCATTGGAGAGCATAGTATGGTAAGGAGGCCTGATGTATTTGGAAAGGAAATATTTTCATATATATATATATATATGATAAATTATATATATATAAATTTTATAATATATAAGTATATATAAATATATATTTTTAAAATTTACTTATTTGCTTGACAGTGATACAGAGGGACAGCACAAGATGGAACACAAGCAGGGGGAATGGGAGAGGGAGAAGCAGACTCACTTGGAGCAGGGAACCTGACCTGGGCCAGTATTCCATGACCCTGGCTGGGATCAGGACCTGAGTTAAAGGAGATGCTTAAGACTGAGCCACTCAGGTGTTTCAAGTACAGAATTTCGCTGGAAGAATTAACATTTCCTTTCATTCATTCATTTGAGACATCATCAAGTGAAATGTGTAGCAGTAATTGGTTTTCTATTCTATACATGTATGGTGGAAACTCTATAAGAGAAATTCATAGTGTAGATAAGTTTTAAAGAAAATATTTAACACTTAGCAAAGTAATAAGCACATTAAAATTAGGGTTCCTAATATTAGTTACAGGTTGGATAAAATCTTATTCCTTCCCCTCCAAAAATTATTATATGATCTTTTGCTAAATTTTTGTCTCAGATCTCTTACTTCCTCTTCATTCTAAAGCTCTCTGCTCATTTGGCTTATATTTGTTGTCATCTAGGAATCTGACATCTACCTTTATTTTATCTCTGCAATATATCCCTGCACTATTTATGTTATATCTACAACTCATCTCCTTTCTTCTTATTCTTAGTATTTCCTTTGTAGCCAGATCTTGCTTCTCCAGCTCCTTATACTATAAAATTTTGTCGGGAATGCAGAATGATGTGATGCCCCTTGGGTTTTTCATATCAGGATACACAGAAACAAATTTTTTTCTAAGAATTTGTACATTATTTTCATTCATTCATTCATTCATTCATTCATTCATTTAATAAATACACTTTAAGCGTTAAGCATCCACTCAAAAATTCTGCCTGGCTGTCAGGCACTCTTGCAGGATCAAAGTATGCCACTGTGCACAACAAATCCCAGCCCTCTGGTAATTCCATTATGTGAGTGAGACAGAATCTCTCCTCAAATGTATCCACCTTTTACTAAAGTTAATTTGTCTATTCTACACATTGGGTCTGCTGCCAAAATTAAGGCTTAAACCAGGTAGCAGGTATGAGGAATTGCCTCATTAAGCTGAGGTCCCTACTTTTGCCCAGTTCAGTTCTGACCTCAATAATGTGACTCACAAATCTTGAATCTCAGTGTATGTCTGACTGAATTCTTGAAACAAGTATAGTGTTCTCTCATGGTTGTTGATGAACAAGTGGCTGTCATCTCTGCTGGTATAAACAGGTACATTGGTAATCCAGAATCTGACAGAAGAACAAAGTTTGAGAATGCTTTCTTAGCTCATCTTGTCTGCAATCACCAAGACTGCTTGGGCAACCTCAGAACTGAAAGAAAGATCTCAGTATAGTCAGATGCAACAATTTTGGGGGCTGGTATTCAAACTTAAGCTTATAGATTCACATAAAATATCAGTTGTTTTTGTCATTGTTTCTTCTAGTCATCATTTCCATTTGCATATACATTCTCATATTCCTAACATAGAGTAATTGTGTTAGAAATAAAGAATACTTATTCCTTAGTGAAAAATATATAATGTCAAGTTTTATTTTTCTTTGATTTAAAACTGAAGAACAATGTAGCAGAAAAGATCTTGATATTGGGGAGGATAGCTCTTATTTTAGATTGAATAAGCAGGGATAGCCTTCTGTAAAGTTGAAAATTCAAAATAATGCTTAGATGGAGTAAAGAACATGAATCTAGAAATCATTCAACAAATGATAAAATTATAATATGGAAAGTAATTGAGGGTGATGATATGAGTATTATGCACATTGATTCTGCCATATAATTTAGAAAAGATCAGATCTTCCATGCTTAAAATATTTCTATGTGGTTGGAGGTTGGAAGTGAAATCGTCCAAATCCATCAAATGAGAGGAAAGCAAACAAGAGACTTCAAAGTGTGATAGTCTATTTCTTTAACAATTATATGTTTATATTAAATTAAAAATGTATAGAGTGACACAGACCTTCCCTATACTCTCCACATGCCTTTTGTAATGAAGGAACAAACATTTTAAGAACAATTCCTAAGGCAAACATTGCAATTTGATAAAAATTATAAAAATAAAAATACCATGTGCAAAAGGGTAACTGCATTTTAATCAATTAGGCGGTGACTTGAACACACTCAAGGAGACATATACACTGAAATAAATGAAAGTCATAGATGTGTTGTCCATGAAGAATATTGTAGAAATATATATCATTAAGGCATGAAGAGACTTCCTCCATAAATTTCCACAGCTGAGGAAGAGAAACCATGATGTGGAAGAGTTAACTTCACCATTCCCTCATTTAATAATTTCATATATTTTTAAGATTCAGAAATTAACTGGAGGCTTCATTTATGACTAGAATATGGAGTTCGTGAGAATGTGTTGCTACTATCCTGATAACAATGAGAAACAACTCAACAGATAAACCACAAAATCACTCTTCCTTTGCACATCAGGCAGCTGAGTCCCCAAATCAGACTAGAAACCTGAAATACAAGGAAAGATGAGGTCCCCAAGGAAAACAAAAAACAACAGCAACAACAACAAGAAATAGGACTGTCTTATCACAGATTAGCAGAGTATGAAAACAGATATTCATACTACACAAGCAAGTAAGAATAAATCAGCCAAATTTTTCATTAATTTATAAAGACTTGTTAGAGGTTAAAATCAGTCTATATAAACCCTGGAACTATTAAGGCAAGGACATTTTTACCCACAGATAGGCATTTTATCCATCCATGGACTTCACTGGGTGCTAATAAAAAAGATTGGGAACAGGTGCAGATACAAGAAACAGTTTCCTTTTTAACTGACAGGAATTCAGGAAATTATTTACTCCCCCTAGAAAAGTCACAAAGCCCCATCCTTTTCTCTTAAAATCCTAAGTCTATCACTCCCAGACATGAGCAAAAGCCCTCTACCTTAGGGGAAGTTGAAACTAACATCTCTGAGCACAACGTCTTACACCAATATGAATGAAGTGGTCTTCTACATCTGAGGAATGGCAAAAAAATATTCTACTGCATAAGACCTACCACAACTCAACTTGCAGTTCCCTTCTACCATGAGAAGGAACAGCAGGCACACTGAGAGAAACCCACCTCTGATGCCACACAGAGCTTACTTGACATGGAGGTGAACTACACTACATAAGAGCAAGCACCAAGTAGAAGCCTACATAAGAGTCTAATTGGGGAGAAAGAAGAGTGGTTTAAGAGAACACCATTGTTCTTACAGACTTACAAGATGACTAAAACTGGGAGCAGACACACATTTTGAGGGAAATCCTCCACAAATCACAAACACACCAATCCTAAAATAATAGCATTGTCATATGTAGTGCATGGCTTTCTAGGTTTCCAGGAATATGTCAGAACTTATTAAAGCCTTACATCACAAAGCATCTCAACACCCAGGCTTTCCTTCCAAACTTTGGTTAGTCTATTCTTTTTGCCAAGAGTTATCTCTTTCCCAAGGCAAAAACAACTAACGTAATTGCTTGTAAAACTTTCTTAACAAATATGTCCTGGGTATCCAGCTCAACTGTAGAGGACTTGTAAGTTAGGTATGTTTAAGGAAATTCGTTTGTAATGGTCCTTCAATAAACCACAAGACAAGTTAATAGAAAGAAAGAAAGAAAGAAAGAAAGAAACCAACCCATTGTCAAGAGGCAAATCAATCAATAGGAAAGGACTCAGAAATGACCAGATACTCAAACTATCAGGTAGAGAATTCAAAATGATTATGAATAGTATCTTACAGTTTAAAGTAGGAGAGATAAATATCAAGAATGAACATATGGAGGTTTTTCAGAGTATTATAAATTACAAGGGAAAAAAGGTAAAAATGATATAAATAAAAAACTTGATGTCAAATAACAACAGTATCTGCCTTCAGCTCCTCAGTAGATCTGGAACTAAACAACACACTTCTAAATAACCGATGGGCTGAAGTAGAAGTCACAAGGAGAATTAGAAAATATTTTATTTTATTTTTTTTAAGATTTTTATTTTATTTATTTGAGAGAGAGAGACAGTGAGAGAGAGCATGAGCGAGGAGAAGGTCAGAGGGAGAAGCAGACTCCCCATGGAGCTGGGAGCCCGATGTGGGACTCGATCCCGGGACTCCAGGATCACGCCCTGAGCCGGAGGCAGTCGTTTAACCAACTGCGCCACCCAGGCGTCCCTAGAAAATATTCTAAATATTTTATTGGAAATAAAAGTAATGTGGGGCAACTGGGTGGCTCAGTTGGTTAAGCAGGTACCTTCAGTTCAGGTTATGATGCCAAGGTCCTGGTCTTATGCCCCATGCTGGGCTCCCTACTTAGCAGGGAGCCTGCTTCTCCCTCTTCTTTTGCCCCTCTTTCCTGTTCATGATCTTTCTTTCCCTCTCTCTCTTTCTTGCATATAAACAAACCCATAAAAAAGAAAATAAATGAATCATACCAAAATCTGTGTGATGTGACTAATGAACAGGAAAGTAGTACTATTAAATGCTGATATTAGAATGTGTCTCAAAGTGATATTAATTTTCATCTTAAGGAGGGAGTTAAGATGGCAGGGAAGTAGGAGGAGGCGCCCTTTCAACCTGTACCCTAAAGTGAGCTGATTACCTTCCAAAAAACTCCGATTACCCACGAAATCAGCCTGAGATCAGAATTATACACGTCTGGATTTCTACCGGAGCAGAAGACGCCAGTGGATAGGTAAAGTGGAGTGGGAAAGTCAGACTGATATGGAAGATAAAGAAAAGGAGGAGGGAATCACCAGAAGCAACCCGTTGGAAAGTAATATCCCAATATGAGAGTGCCCTGTGCCTGGGGACCAGCATTAACTCAGGAGTCTGGTAGAAAGCACTCAAAAAGAGCAAAGGATCACCGGGGGGGGATTTGCAGGAATCGGGGTGTTAGGGTCAGGGGCTTAAGTCCCCAGACCCAGGACAGCCACCCCTGGCGCAGAGCCAGAGAGAGTGCAGCAGAGAAACCATGTTTAGGTTTCTGAACCACAAGTGAGCCTGAGAGAGTGTGGTGCCCAGCTCCCATGAGGGGCTGAGAGCCTCGCCAGCCAAAAGAAGTACAGCCATTTTGCAGTCCCCACACAAGTGCCCTGCCGTGCCATCAGAGTCCGAGTCCTGCCCCGTGCCCTCCCCTGAGAGAGGTGTGCACAGGCTCCAGCCGGGTGCTCTTGGATCCGGAAAGACCAGGTACTCCCAACCCAGGACAGCTGGAAAATCTCAGTGTGTGATCGCTGCTTGGAACTTCTCTGGCAGTCTGAAGCTGCCCAGACAGACGTCGCTGCCATAGTTTTGGGTACAAGCAAAAATCCCTGAGTCCCCAGGGACCGCGACTGGGAACTTGCTCTGCCAGTGGCCAAGGGGGGATTTATTTGGGCTCTGCAGCCAGACTGAGGCTTCTCTCTGAGAGGAAGGTCAGGGTTCAGATTGCTTTTCTCTAAACCTACAAAAACCACCAAAAGCAGTCAACGCAAGAGCGAAAAACAGAAGTGAACAAAAATAAAAATGTCCAGAGAACAAAAGCCTGAAAAAAAACAGTTTCCTCAGAGCCCACCCCCTTGAGCAGGGTGGGAGGACTTAACTCAGAGAACATCATTGACTGAAAATCCTTGTGGCAGGCCCCTCCTCCAGAAAACCAACAAGGAAAGGAAAAAAAAAAGATGACAAGAGAACAACCACCACTACTTCATAGGACAATTTTTATTATTAATTTGATCCCACTATTCTGGCTCATTTTTTATAGAGATAATTTTTTATTATTATATAGATAATTTTTAACCTATTTACCATCACAGTGAGATGTCCAGTACATCAAATTCCGTAATAACCTTCTAACCGGAACTTTTTAATACATACACCTGTGTTTTCCTTTTGCATTTCTATTATTTACATTTCTTTTTTTAATTTTAGTTTAGTTTAGCCTAGTTTATTCCTTTTTTAATTTTTATTTTTTTAATATTCATATAGAGTTAAACTTCAAGGTAATCCCCTTTCCCCAATCAATGCCACCCCTCTAGGTAAACCAATTCCTAATCCCCCTTAATCTTAGGAACGTTGAGTCCTTTAAAAAAGATATCCAGATACATGCAGGAAGAATCAAAACATCCTTCATCACCCACACTGAGAATTTACAACCACTCTCCCATCTTTTTTTCCATCAGTATTTCTGTGTTTTTGTGTTTGTCCTGATAGTATATAAATCTTACACACAGGGTTCTTTTTGACGATGTTCTTCCTTTATTTGCATATATAATATGCAAATATATATATATTTTTCTCTTGTCATATACTTTTATCAGTCTTTTTATTTGTCTGTGTTTGTTTGTACACTTCATAAATCTTACCTTGAGTCCCAATTGGGCTGAACCTTTCCTTTTATCTCACCTTTCATTCCTGTCTCTCTCCCTCTCTCTTTTTTTCTTTTCCTTTTCTTTTTCCTCTCATTTGGGAGGGGAACTCTGAATACTCAGAAGTGTTCCAGGGTGCACCTTGAGTGCACCAAGGTCTACACATCCAGTTACACACATTCAGCCATCTTTCACCAAAATTGACTAGGAGGAGGAATGCCCAACAGAAGGAAAATACAGAGGATGGACCTTCTGCAACAGAGCTAACAGCTATCAACATAGACAGTATGTCGGAAAGAGAATTCAGGTTAACAATTATCCAAGCAATAGCTCATCGGTGAGCAAACGGAATTGATTAGGGCTTAACTGAAAACGACCAGAGATCATGTTTTCAATATTAGTGAAGAGCTGAAAGCTACCAGGGATGAGCTTCACAATGCTCTCAATGAGTTCCAATATAATCTAAATTCTCTCAATGCTAGAGTAACCAAGACAGAAGATAGAATTAGTGATCTGGAGGACAAACAGATAGAAAGAAAAGATCAGGAGGAAGCCTGGAACAAACAGCTTAGAAGCCACAAAAACAGAATCGGGGAAATAAATGATGCCATGAAACGTTCCAACATCAAATATATTGGAATCCCTGAAGGGGAAGAGAAAGAAAGAAGCCTAGGAGATATAGTGGATCAAGTTATCCATGAAAATTTTCTGACTCTCGTGAATAGATTCAGTGTTCATGTACTAGAGGCCGAAAGGTTTCCCCCCAAGATTACAGATTCTCCAAGTCCTTGAAACACCTAATAGTAAGAATTAAGAATTATAATTGTAGGCAGAACATCTTGAAAGCAGCTAGGACAAAGAAGATCCTTTCATCAGAATAAGGGCAGACCTGTCCACAGACACCTGGTAAACCAGAAAGGGCTGGCAAGGTATATTGAGGGCACTAAATGAGAAGAACATGCAGCCAAGAATACTTTACCCATCAAGATTGACATTCAAAATGGATGGAGAGATAAAGAGTTTCCACTACCGGCAATGGTTAAAAGACTATGCAACCACCAAGCCAATACTGCAGGAAATATTAAGGGGGTTTCTTCAAAGTTGGTAAAAGCCCAAGAATAGCATTGAACAGAATTATAGAGACAATCTCCAGAAAGAAAGAATTCAAAGGTAACACGCTGTCAATAAAAACATATCTATCTATAATCACCCTCAATGTGAATGGCCTAAATGTGCCCATAAAATGGCACAGGGTTGCAGACTGAATAAAAGGACAGGACCCATCCATATGTTGTCTACAAGAGATCGATTTTGAAACTAACGATACACCCAGACTGAAAGTGAAGGGATGGAGAAGCATCTTTCATGCCAATGGGCCTCAAAAGAAGGCTGGGGTAACGATTCTCATACCAGACAAATTAGATTTTAAACTAAAGACTGTAGTCAGAGATACAGAAGGACACTACATTATTCTTTTTTTTTTCAATTTATTTATTTTCAGAAAAACAGTATTCATTATTTTTTCACCACACCCAGTACTCTATGCAAGCTGTGCCCTCTATAATACCCACCACCTGGTACCCCAACCTCCCACACCCCCGCCACCTCAAACCCCTCAGATTGTTTTTCAGAATCCATAGTCTCTCATGGTTCATTTCCCCTTCCAATTTACCCAAAAGCACATACCCTCCCCAATGTCCATAACCCTACCCCCCTTCTCCCAACCTCCCTCCCCTAGCAACCCACAGTTGGTTTCATGAGATTAAGAGTCACTTATGGTTTGTCTCCCTCCCTATCCCATCTTGTTTCATGGATTCTTCTCCTACCCACTTAAGCCCCCATGTTGCATCACCACTTCCTCATATCAGGGAGATCATATTATAATTCTTTTTCTCCGCTTGACTTATTTCGCTAAGCATGATACGCTCTAGTTCCATCCATGTTGTCGCAAATGGCAAGATTTCGTTTCTTTTGATGGCTGCATAGTATTCCATTGTGTATATATACCACATATTCTTTATCCATTCATCTGTTGATGGACATCTAGGTTCTTTCCATAGTTTGGCTATTATGGACATTGCTGCTATAAACCTTCGGGTGCACGTGCCCCTTTGGATCACTACGTTTGTATCTTTAGGGTAAATTCCCAGTAGTGCAATTGCTGGGTCATAGGGCAGTTCTATTTTCAACATTTTGAGGAACCTCCATGCTGTTTTCCAGAGTGGTTGCACCAGCTTGCATTCCCACCAACAGTGTAGGAGGGTTCCCCTTTCTCCGCATCCTCGCCAGCATCTGTCATTTCCTGACTTGTTGATTTTAGCCATTCTGACTGGTGTGAGGTGATATCTCATTGTGGTTTTGATTTGTATTTCCCTGATGCCGAGTGATATGGAGCACTTTTTCATGTGTCTGTTGGCCATCTGGATGTCTTCTTTGCAGAAACCTCTGTTGATGTCTTCTGCCCATTTCTTGATTGGATTATTTGTTCTTTGGGTGTTGAGTTTGTTAAGTTCTTTATAGATTTTGGACACTAGTCCTTTATCTGATATGTTGTTTGCACATATCTTCTCCCATTCTGTCAGTTGTCTTTTGATTTTGTTAACTGTGTCCATTGCTGTGCAAAAGCTTTTGATTTTGATGAAATCCCAAAAGTTCATTTTTGCCTTTGCTTCCCTTGCCTTTGGTGATGTTCCTAGGAAGATGTTGCTGCGGCTGAGGTCGAAGAGGTTGCTGCCTGTGTTCTCTTCAAGGATTTTGATGGATTCCTTTCTCACATTTAGGTCCTTATATCATTTTGAATCTATTTTTGTGTGTGGTGTAAGGAAATGGTCCAGTTTCATTTTTCTGCACGTGGCTGTCCAATTTTCCCAACACCATTTATTGAAGAGGCAGACACTACATTATTCTTAAAGGGACTATCCACCAAGATGATCTAACAATTGTAAATATCTATGCCCCCAATTAGGGAGCAGCCAATTACTTAAGAAAACTCTTCATCAAGATATAAAGTCATATGGATATGCATACACTAATCATTCGAGATCTTACAACACCTCTCTCAGAAACAGACACAACATCGAAGCAGAAAATCAATAAAGAAACAAGAGCATTGAATGACACATTGGACCAGATGGACCTCATAGCTATATACAGAACATTCCACCCTAAAACAACAGAATACGCATTCTTCTCAAGTGCACATGGAACCTTCTCCAAAATAGACCACATACTGGGTCACAAATCAGGACTCAACTGAAACCAAAAGACTGAAATTATTCCCTGCACATTCTCAGACACAAGGCTTTGAAACTGGAGCTCAATCACAAGGAAAAGTTCTGAAGGAACTCAAACACCTGGAAGCTAAATACCACCTTGCTTAAGAATGCTTGGATCAACCAGGAGATCAAAGAAGAACTGAAACAATTCATGGAAACCAATGACAATGAAGACATCTAGGTCCAAAACCTATGGGATACAGCAAAGGCGGTCTTAAGGGGGAAATACATAGCCATCCAAGCCTACCTCAAAAAAAATTGAAAAATCCAGAACACTGCAGCTGTCTCTACACCTTAAAGAACTGGATAATCAACAACAAATCAAACCAACTCCACACATAAGAAGGGAAATCATCAAGATTAGAGCTGAGATCAATGAGGTAGAAACCAGAGATACAGTAGAATGTATCAATGAAACTAGAAGCTGGATTTTTGAAAGTATCAATAAGGTCGATAAACCATTGGCAACAGTAATCCAAAAGAAAAGAGAGAAAGCTTAAATTCATAAAATTATGAATGAAAAGGGAGAGATCACAACTAACACCAAGGAAGTAGAAACAATCATCAGAAGTTATTATCAACAGTTATATACCAATAAGCAAAGCAACCTAGGTGAAATGGATGCATTCCTGGAAAAATATAAACTACCAAAATTGAACCAGGAAGAAATTGACAACCTGAATAGACCAATATCTAGTAACAAGATTGAAGCGGTGATCAAAAACCTCCCAATAAACAAGAGCCCAGGACCTGACGGATTCCCTGGGGAATTCTACCAAAAATTCAAAGAAGAAATAACACCTATTCTCCTGAAGCTGTTTCAAAAAATTGAAGCAGAAGGAAAACTTCCAGACTCTTTCTATGAAGCCAGCATTACCCTGATCCTGAAACCAGGCAAAGACCCTACCAAAAAGGAGAATTTCAGACAAATATCACTGTTGAATATGGATGCTAAGATTCTCAACAAGATCCTAGTCAACAGGATCCAACAGCACATTAAAAAGATTATCCACCGTGACCAGGTGGGATTCATCCCTGGGCTACAAGTATGGTTCAACATTCACAAATCAATCAATGTGATAGAACAAATTAATATGAGAAGAGAGAAGAACAACATGCTCCTCTCAATTGATGCAGAAAAAGCATTTAACAAAATCCAGCATCCGTTCCTGATTAAAATGCTTCAGAGTATAGGGATAGAGGGAACATTCCTGAACTTCATCAAATCCATCTACGAAAGACCCACAGCAAATATCATCCTCAATGGGAAAAAGCTTGCAGACTTCCCGTTGAGATCAGGAACACGACAAGGATGCCCACTCTCACCATTCTTGTTCAACAAAATATTAGAAGTCCTAGAGAGAGCAATCAGACAAAAGAGAAATAAAAGGTATCCAAATTGGTAATGAAGAAGTCAAACTCTCTCTCTCTCTTTGCAGATTACATGATTCTTTATATGGAAACACCAAAAGACTACACCCCCAAACTACTAGAACTCATACAACAATTCAGCAACGTGGCAGGATACAAAGTCAATGTACAGAAATAAATGGCTTTCTTATGCACTAATAATGAAAATACAGAAAGGGAAATTAGAGAATAGATTCCATTTACTAAAGCACCAAGAACCATAAGATACCTGGGAATAAACCTAAGCAAAGAGGGAAATGATCTGTACTCGAGGAACTACAGAATACTCATGAAAGAAATTGAAGACACAAATAGATGGAAGACCATTCCATGCTCTTGGATCGGAAGAATAAACATTGTTCAAATGTCCATACTGTCTAGAGCAATCTATATTTTTAATGCTATTCTGTACAAAATTCCACCGGTATTCTTCAGAAAGCTGGAGCAAATAATCCTAAAATTTGTGTGGAAACCGAAGAGACCCCAAATCGCTAAGTAAATGTTGAAAAACAAAAATAAAACGGGGGGCATCACGTTACCTGATTTCAAGCTTTACTACAAAGCTGTGATCACCAAGACAGCATGGCACTGGCATAAAAAACAGACACATAGACCAGTGGAACAGAGTAGAGAGCCCAGATGTGGACCCTCAACTCTATGGGCAAATGATCTTCGAAAAAACAGGAAAAAATATACAGTGGAAAAAAGACAGTCTCTTCAATAAATGGTGCTGGGAAAACTGGGCAGCTATATGTAGAAGAATGAAACTCCAGCATTCTCTTAAACCATACACAAAGATAAACTCATTAAAAAGACCTCAAGGTGAGACAGGCATCCATCAGAATCCTAGAGGAGAACATAGGCAGTGATATCTTCAATATCAGACACAGCAACTACTTTCAAGATATGTCTCCAAATGCAAAGAAAACAAAAGAGAAGATGAACTTTTGGGACTTCATCAAAATCAAAAACTTCTGCACAGCCAAGGAAACAGTCAAAAAACAAAGAGGCAACCCACGGAATGGGAGAAGATATTTGCAAATGACAGTACAGACAAAAGGTTGATATCCAGGATCTATAATGAACTCCTCAAACTCAACACACACAAAACAGACAATCATATTAAAAAATGGGCAGAAGATATGGACAGACCCTTCTCCAATCAAGACATACAAATGGCTATCAGACACATGAAAAATATTCATCATCACTAGCCAGCAGGGAGTTTCAAATTAAAACCACATGGAGATACCACCTTACACCAGTTAGAATGGCCAAAATTAACAAGAAGGGAAGCAACATGTGTTGGAGGGGATGTGGATAAAGGGGACCCCTCTTACACTGTTGGTGTGAATGCAAGTTGGTGCAGCCTCTTTGGAAAACAATGTGGAGATTCCTCAAGAAATTAAAAATAGAGCTTCCCTATGACCCTGCAATTGCACCCCTGGGCATTTACCCCAATGATACAGATGTTGTGAAAAGAAGGGCCATCCGTTCCCCAATGTATATAGCAGCAATGGCCACGGTCGCCAAGTTGTGGAAAGAACCATGATGCCCTTCAAAAGGCGAATGGATAAGGAAGATGTGTTCCATATACACTATGGAGTATTATGCCTCCATCAGAAAGGATGAATACCCAATTTTTGTAGCAACATGGACGGGACTGGAAGAGATTATGCTGAGTGAAATCAGTCAAGCAGAGAGAGTCAATTATCATATGGTTTTACTTCTTTGTGGAGCATAACAAATAGCATGGAGGACATGGGGAGTTAGAGAGGAGAAGGGAATTTGGGTAAATTGGAAAGGGAGGTGAACCATGAGAGACTATGGACTCTGAAAAACAATCTGAGAGTTTCAAAGGTGCAGGTGGTGGGAGGTCCGGGTACCAGGTGGTGGGTATCATCGAGGGCACGGATTGCATGGAGCACTGGGTGTGGTGAAAAATAATGAATACTGTTTTTCTGAAAATACAAAATAAATTAAAAATAAAAAAAACAGAGATTTGGAGATTGGACTGAATTTAAGAACTTTTACAACTCAGAAAATAAATAAATAAAATAGAAAAAAAAAACTAGAATGAGGGGACATCTGAGTGGCTCAGTGGGTTAAAGCCTCTGCCTTCGGCTCAGGTGATCCCAGAGTCCTGGAATTAAGCCCTGCATCAGTCTCTGTGCTCAGTAGGGTGTCTGCTTCCCTTTGTCACTCTCTGCCTGCCTACTTGTGAACTCTGTCAAATAAATAAATAAAACCTAACAAACAAACAAACAAACAAACCAGAATGAGAAGAGCTACTGAAACTCAGGTCAAACAAAAGGAATTTGTAATTAAGCAAACGTAGATGCAATAAAATTGAAAAGAGAAAGACAACCAGTAAAATGAATGACACCAAATGCTAATTGCTAAGATCATTATAATCACTAAGCTTTAGTAATATGTCTTATAAAAAAAGAATGTAAAAATAAACAATATTAGCGAGAAACAAAAGGATCATTCAGATGTGCAATGCTTGTTTCAGGATCTCCAGCACCTGAGTATCCGCGAGGGTCAGATGTCTGCTCACGCTGGAGTTTGTATCCATGATGGTCACCGAATGGTGGGGTGGCCTCGTGAAGCCTTGGAGGTTTTCCCAATCTGGAGCTTGTGAGCTCCTCCAAACAACAAGGTGTCCTACTGTGGGACAGGAGAAGTCCGCTTACAGGGCTCCAGGGTCCCCCATGTGGAAAGATTCGATAGCAGAGCTCTCTGAATGGAGACCTGGGAAGCCCACCTCGCAATACCATTTTATCCGGCTAACAGGGCAGGCATGATTCCCTGGCTCTGATTCCACGTTCCACGTGATCTGCCTTGATGGAAGTTCTCAGTCTAACGGTTTCCAATGCTGCCTGGTGTCCAGGGAGACCATAGAATGTGGTGATGGCTCTGGGGCCTTGAAGGATTCTCCTAGCTGAGGGTTAGACCCAGTTCTCAGGTGCCGGGTTTCCTCCTCGGGACAGGTGGGGTTCTCTTTTATGGCTCACGCACCACATATTGAACCATATGTTGGTTTTCCAGAACAGGCCTCTGGGGACAGAAGCCTGAAAACCTAAGCTAGGGTTCCAATGAGGTCCTAGGTGCATGGCAGGTTCAATCTTCTTACTCTGGGCCATTGACTGTGTGTCTTCCTTGAGGTAGGTGCTGATGCTGTGTCAGACTGTTCATTTTCTCCAGGGTGGCCTATGAAATTGGGGTGGGCTCAGTGGCCCTGTAGGTTTCTCCTAATGTGGAGAGTTTGGGCAAATGAGATGGGCAGAATTTCCTCAGGGAGCAGGCCCATTGATATTCTGTGATTTTGGAGGACCCATGCTGGAGGGCATGTGGGTGAGGGCTTTGGGACCAAAGTCTTCAGACACAAACTTGGGTAAGAGTTAGGGGCGATGTGATCCAGGCCCGATCTGCAGACCCTGAGGGCAGGTCCTGGGGATTGAAAATTCGGGTGACTGGGAGGCAGGAGCATAGGCTTTTCTGTATGGATTGTGTGTCTAGGATGGCTACAGAATGGAGGAGTGGCCTCATGGATCCATGGGTTATTTTTCTTATCTGGGGATTCCACCTGGCACCCAATATTTTGATGTCTTTCTGGGGAAGAGGAAAACACTGTTTTCCGTCTCAGGGGTTCCATCCATACAGGGATTCCAGAGATGTGTTCTTGGTCCAGGTGACTGGATAACACAACCAAGGCTCAGGATTTGGGCCTAGGGGCATGAGAGGCCTGCTCCGTGGGCTCCTGGTCCATTACCCAAGTGGGCTTGTTTGAAAAGGTTCTCAGGCTAAGGGTTGCAATGCCTGTTTGTGCCCAGCTGCCCATCCTGACTGGGCGTGGTCTCATGGCCCATGCAACTGGCTCCCACTCTGAGGGTAGCACAGCCATCTCAACATTCCGTTTTCCTGTCATGAGCAATGAGGAGTACTCTTTTGTGCTTCAGGGTCCCCCATGGGCAGGAATTTGAGCTAAGTTCTGGGACAGGCACCTGAATACCCAGGTTGCTTCGAGATGATGGCCTCGGGCCAAGGCAGGACTCACCTGCAGTATATGGGGTTTACTGTCTGGGTGGCTGACAGGAGGTCGGGGCTCAAGTTGTGTCAGACAGAGCATTCGTGCAGAGGGAGGCCTATCATAATGGGGTGACATTGAGAAACGTGCAGCTGGATCCTCATGTGGGGTTTCTGCGCAGACCCATAGGGCACTTCTTCTTTCTGGTGAGCAGACAGAAGGCTGCATTGTGGCTCCAGAATTCCCAATATGGAGGGCTTGCAGGCGAGAAGTGTGAGGACAGAATTTTGAAAACACAAGCTACGGTTAAGCTCAGTGCTGAGCACATGGCCATTTAAATGTGCAGTGGATGTTTCAAGATCTCCAGCACCTGACTATCTGTGAGGGTCAGATGTCTGCTCACGCTGGAGTTTGTATCCATGATGGACAATGAATGGTGGGGTGGCCTCAAGTAGCCTTGGAGGTTTTCCCAAGCTGGAGCTTGGAAGCTGCTCCAAACAGCAAGGTGTCCTACTGTGGGACAGGGTAAGTCCACTTCGAGGGCTCCTGGGTCCCCCATATGGAAAGATTCGATGGCAGAGCTCTGTGAATGGAGGCCTGGGAAGGTTTCCTTGCCTTACCATTGCAGCTGAGCAACAGGACAGGCTTGATCCGCTGGCTCTCTTCCAAGTACCAGGAGACCTGCGTTGATGGTAGTTCTTAGTCTAATGTGTCACAATGCTGCTTCATGTCCAGGGAGACCTACAATGTGGCCGTGGCCCAGGGGCCATGCAGGGTTAGACTTCGTTCCCAGGAGCCATGTTTCCTGCTCAGGACAGGTGGGGTTATCTTGTATGGCTCACAGCCAACAAGTTGGTCCATATGTTGGTTTTCCAGAACAGTTCTCTGGAGACAGAGACCTGAAAACCTAAGCTAGGGTTCCAATGAGGTCCTAGGGGCAAGGCAGGTTCAGTATTTGGACTCAGGGCCATTGACCTGCATGTCTTCCTGGAGGATGGTTCTGAGGCTGTGTCAGACTGTGCTTTTTTCCCAGAGTGGCCTATGAAATTTGGGTGGGTTCTGGGGCCTTGCAGGTTTCTCCTATTCTGGAGGGTTTAGGCAACTGAGATGGCCAGGCTTTCCTCCAGAGAGCAGTCCCAGTGATGTGGTGTGGCTCTAGAGGAGCCATCATGGAGTGCATGAGTCTCAGGGCTTTGGGACCAATGCCTTCAGTCATTAACTCAGGTAAGAGTTAGGGGCGAGGAGGGGACAAGATGGCGGGGGAGTATGAGGAGGCGCCTTTTCAGCCGGTACCCCAAAGTGAGCTGATTACCTACCAAAGAACTCCGTTCACCCATGAAATCAGCCTGAGATCAGAATCACACACGTCTGGATCTCTACAGGGGCAGAAGACGCCAGTGGGCAGGTAAAGTGGAGTGGGAACAGTGGACAGATATCAAATATTGGAAGATAAACAAAAGGGGGAGGGAGCCACCAGAAGTGACTGGTTGGAAAGTAATACCCCAATACGAGCGAGAGTGCCCTGCGTCTGGGGACCAGCATTAACTTGGAGACAGGTTGAAAGCACTCCAAAAGAGCAAAGGATCACGGGGGGAAATTGTGGGAATCGGGGCGGCTAGGGACAAAGACTTAAGTCCCCGTTCCCAGGACAGCCTCCCTGGCGCTGAGGTAAGAGAGTGCAGCGGAGAAAGCAGCTCCTGGTCCCTAAGCCATCAGAGCGCCCGAGAATTCATGGGTTCTAGTTCCTGTGAGGGGATGGGAGCCGCGCAGGTTGGCAGAACGCGCACTAGCCCTATGACAAACCTTGAGATAAGCGCACACGTCCCTCATTCTCCCCTGAGTTACAATGGCCCGGCCAGCGCTCTTTGACCCGCACCATTGTTTGAAAGCCTAAGCCACGCGCCCAAAAACTTCCCCTGACAGAGGTGCGCAAAAGCCCAGCCTGGGGCTTACAGACCAGCGCCCCGTTCTCAGTGCCCGAGGTGCGTGCCCGACACATAGCTGTCTCTGAAAAGAGATGCGCACAAGCCGGGCACTCCCAGCCCGGGTCAGCGGCAAAATCTTAGTGTGCGATTGCTGCTTGGAACCTCTCTGGTGGTCGGGAGTTCCAAGACAGCTGCCACAGCCTTGGCTTTGGGTACAAGCAAAAGATCCTGCGCCCCTGGGTCTGCAACTTGGAACCTGCTGTGCCGGCGGCCAAGGGGGAACTTATTCAGGTTCTGCACTCAGACTGAGGCTTCTCTCTGAGAGGGAGATCAGGGTGTGGTTTGATTTCTTCTAATACTACAAAAACCATCAAAGGCGGTCAAGGTGAGAGAAAAAAAAAGGTGAACAAGCATAAAAACTGCCAGAGAACAAAAGCCTGAAAAAACCCAGTTTCCTCAGAGCCCACCCCCTTGAGGGGTCGGGAGGACTAAACTCAGGAAACATCATTTACTGACAACCCACGTGGCAGACCCCTCCCCCAGAAATCAAACCAAGAAAGAAAAAAAAAGACTACAAGAGAACCACCACTACTTCATAGGAAAACTTGTGTTGTTCACTCGTTCCCACTATTCCGGTTCACATTTTTTTTTTTTTTACACATAGGTAATTTTGTTAACCTATTTATCATCATAGCAAGTTGTACAGTACATCAAATTCCATAATACCTTTCTAACCTGAACTTTTTGTTACATACACCTATGTTTTTCTTTTGCATTTTTATTTTTTGAATTCCGTTTTTAAAATTTTAGTTTAGTTTAGTCTAGTTTTTTTTAGTTCAGTCTAGTTTATTCCTTTTTATTTTTATCCTCTAATATTCACATGGAGTTAAACATGAAAGTATTCCCCATTCCCCAAACAATACTACCCCTATAAGTAAACCAATTTTTAATCCCCTTTATCTTAAGAAAGTTGAGTCCTTTAACAAAGATATCAAGATACATCCGGAAGAATCAAAACAACCTTCCTCGCTCACACTGAGAATTTATAAGAACTCTCCCATCTTCTTCCACCATTGTTTCTGTGTTTTTTGTGTTTGTCCTGATAGCATATAAATTTTACACTTGTGGTTCTTTTTGACGAGGTTCTTTCTTTATTTGCCTATATATATATATTTTTCTCTTGTCATATACTTGTATCAGTCTTTTTATCTCTTTTTGTTTCTCTACTTCATAAATCTTACCTTGGGGCCCATCTGGGTTGAACCTTTTTCATCATCCCTTTCTTTCCTGTCTCTCTCTCTCTCTCTCTTTTTTTTTCTTTTTCTTTTTTTTCTATTGTTTTGTTTTCTTTTTCTTTTTCTTTTCTTTTGTCTCTGGTTTGGGTGGGGAATCCTGATTGCTCAGAAGTGTTCCAGGGTGCACCTTGACTGCACCAGAGTTGATACATCCAGCTACATCTGTTCAGTCATCTCCCACCAAAATTACTAGGAGGACGAATGCCCAACAGAAGAAAAATAAAGAGGATGGACCTTCTGCAACAGAGCTAATGGCTATCAACATAGACAATATGTCGGAAAGAGAAGTCAGGCTAACAATTATCCAGGCAATAGATAGGTTGGAGAAAGCCATGGATGACCAAACAGAATTGATTAGGGCCAAACTGAAAGTGACCAGACAGGATGTTCACAATGTTGGGGCAGAGCTTAAATCTACCAGGGAGGAGGTTCACAATGCTCTCAATGAATTCCAATCTAATCTAAACTCTCTCAAAGCTAGGGTAACTGAGACAGAAGATAGAATTAGTGACCTGGAAGATAAACAGATAGAGAGAAAGGATCAGGAGGAAGCCTGGAACAAACAGCTTAGAAACCACGAAAACAGAATCAGGAAAATAAATGATGCCATGAAGCATTCCAACATCAGAATTATTGGAATCCCTGAAGGGGAGAAGAAAGAAAGAAGTCTAGAAGATATAGTGGAACAAGTCCTTCATGAAAATTTTCCCAATCTCGTGAATGGAACCAGCGTTCATGTACTAGAGGCTGAACGGTCTCCACCCAAGATTATACATTCCAAAAAAAATCACGATACCTGATAGTCAAATTGAGGAATTATAATTTTATGTATAATCTCTTGAAAGTCACCAGGGCAAAGAGGATCCTTACTTACAGAGGGAAGCCCATCAGAATAACATAGACCTGTCCACAGAGACCTTGCGAGCCAGAAGAAGCTGGCAAGATATATTCAGGGCACTAAATAAGAACATGCAGCCAAGAATACTTTATCCAGCAAGACAGACATTCAAAATGGATGGAGAGATAAAGAGTTTTCAAGACCGGCGAGGTTTAAAAGACTATGCAACCATCAAGCCGACACTACAGGAAATATTAAGGGAGTTCTATAAAAGAGGAAAAATCCCAAGAATAGCATTGAACAGAAATATAGAGACAGTCTACAGAAAGAAAGACTTCAAAGTTAACTCGATGTCAATAAAAGCGTATCTATCAATAATCACTCTCAATTTGAATGGACTAAATGCACCCATAAAATGGCACAGGGTTTCAGATTGGATAAAACGACAGGACCCATCCATATGTTGTCTACAAGAACCCAAGATACACCCAGACTGAAAGTAAAGGGATGAAGAAGCATCTTTCATGCCAATGGGCCTCAAAAGAAGGCTGGGGTAGCGATTCTCATATCAGAAAAATTAGACTTCCAACTAAAGACTAGTCAGAGATACAGAAGGACACTACATAATCTTTAAAGGGACTATGAACGAAGATGATCTAACAATTGTAAATATCTATGCTCCCAATATGGGAGCAGCAATTACTTAAGAAAACTGTTAATCGAGATAAAGAGTCATATTGATATGAATACACTAATCGTAGGAGATCTTAACATGCCTCTTTCAGAATTAGACAGATCATCAAAGCAGAAAAGCAATAAAGAAACATGAGCATTGAATGACACACTGGACCAGATGGACCTCATAGATATATACAGAACATTCCACCCAAAAACAACAGAATACTCATTCTTCTCAAGTGCACACGGAACCTTCTCCAGAATAGACCACATACTGGGTCACAAATCAGGACTCAACCGATACCAAGAGACTGAGGTGATTCCCTGCATATTCTCAGATAACAATGCTTTAAAACTGGAACTCAATCACAAGGAAAAGTTCAGAAGAACTCAAACACCTGGAAGCTAAGGAATGTTGCTTAAGAATGCTTGGATCAACCAGGAGATCAAAGAAGAACTGAAACAATTCATGGAAACCAATGAGAATGAAGACACTTCGATCCAAAACCTATGGGATACAGCAAAGGCGGTCCTAAGGGGGAAATACATAACCATCCAAGCCTCCCTCAAGAACACTGATAAATCTAGAACACAATAGCTGTCTCAACACCTTAAAGAACTGGAGAATCAACAACAAATCAAACCAACTCCACACATAAAAGGGAAATCATCAAGAATAGAGCTGAGATCAATGAGGTAGAAACCAGAGATACAGTAGAACGTATCAATGAAACTCGAAGCTGGTTTTTTGAAAGAATCAATAAGATCTATAAACCATTGGCAACAGTAATCCAAAAGAAAAGAGAGAAAGCTTAAATTCATAAAATTATGAATGAAAAGGGAGAGATCACAACTAACACCAAGGAAGTAGAAACAATCATCAGAAGTTATTATGAACAGTTATATGCCAATAAGCTTAGCAACCTTGATGAAATGGATGCATTCCTGGAAAAATATAAATTACCAACATTGAACCAGGAAGAAATCAACAACCTGGATAGACCGATATCTAATAACGAGATTGAAGCAGTGATCAAAAACATCCCAAAAACAAGAGCCCAGGACCTGAAGGATTCCCTGGGAAATTCTACCAAAACTTCAAAGAAAAAATAACACCTATTCTCCTGAAGCTGTTTCAAAAAATGAAAGCAGAAGAAAACTTCCAGACACTTTCTATGTAGCCAGCATTACCCTGATCCCCAAATCAGGCAAAGACCCTACCAAAAAGGAGAATTTTAGAACAATATCACTGATGAATATGGATGCTAAGATTCTCAACAAGATCCTAGCCAACAGGATCCAACAGCACATTAAAAAGATTATCCACCATGATCAGGTGGGATTCAACCCTGGGCTACAAGGATGGTTCAACATTCGCAAATCAATCAATGTGATACAACAAATTAATATGAGAAGAAAGAAGAACAACATGGTCCTCTCAATTGATGCAGAAAAAGCATTTGACAAAATCCTGCATCCGTTCCTGATTAAAACACTTCAAAGCATAGGGATAGAGGGAACATTCCTGAACCTCATCAAATCTATCTATGAAAGACCCACAGCAAATATCATCCTCAATGGGAAAAAGCTTGCAGCCTTCCCATTGAGATCAGGAACAAGACAAGGATGCCCACTTTCACCACTGTTGTTCAACATATTATTAGAAGTCCTAGCGACAGCAATCAGACAACAGAGAGAAATAAAAGGTATCCACATTGGTAATGAAGAAGTCAAACTCTCTCTCTTCACAGATGACATGATTTTTATATGGAAAACCCAAAAGACTCCACCCCCAAACTACTAGAACTCATACAGCAATTCAGCACCGTGGCAGGATACAAAGTCAATGTGCAGAAATCAGTGGCTTTCTTATACACTAACAATGAAAATACAGAAAGGGAATTTAGAGAATCGATTCCATTTACTATAGCACCAAGAACCATAAGATAACTGGGAATAAACCTAACCGAAGAGGTAAAGGATCTGTACTTGAGGAACTACAGAAAACTTAAGAAAAAAATTGAAGAAGACACAAATAGATGGAAGACCATTCCATGCTCTTGGATCGGAAGAAAATCATTGTTAAAATGTCTATACAGCATAGAGCAATCGATACATTTAATGCCATTCCGATCAAAATCCCACTGACATTCTTCAAAGAGCTGAAGCAAATAATCCTAAAATTTGTATGGAATCAGAATCGCTAAGGAAATGTTGAAAAACAAAAATAAAGCTGGCGTCATCACGTTACCTGATTTCAAGCTTTATTACAAAGCTGTGATCACCAAGACAGCATGGTACTGGCATAAAAACAGACACATAGACCAGTGGAACAGAGTAGAGAGCCCAGATATGGACCCTCAACTCTATGGTCAATTAATCTTCTCCAAAACATGAAAAAATATACAGTGGAAAAAAGGCAGTCTCTTCAATAAATGGTGCTGGGAAAACTGGACAGCTATATGTAGAAGAATGAAACTCGACCATTCTCTTACACCGTACACAAAGAGCAACTCAAAATGGATAAAAGACCTCAACGTCAGACATGAATCCATCAGAATCTTAGAGCAGAACATAGGCAGTAATCTCTTTGATATCAGCCACAGCAACTTCTTTCAAGATACGTCTCCAAAGGCAAAGGAAACAAAAGCGAAAATAAACTTCTGGGACTTCATCAAAATCAAAACCTTCTGCACAGCAAAGGAAACAGTGAAAAAAACAAAGAGGCAACCCACGGAATGGGAGAAGATATTTGCAAATGACAGTACAGACAAATGGTTGATATCCAGGATCTATAATGAACTCCTCAAACTCAACCCACACGAAACAGACAAACACATCAAAAAATGGGCAGAAGTTATGAAAAGACACTTCTCCAATCAAGAAATACAAATGGCTATCAGACACATGAAAAAATGCTCATCATCATTAGCCCTCAGGGAGATTCCAATTAAAACCACATTGAGATATCACCTTACACCAGGTAGAATGGCCAAAATTAACAAAACAGGAAACAACATGTGTTGGAGAAGATGTGGAGAAAGGGGAACCCTCTTACACTGTTGGTGGGAATGCAAGTTGGTGCAGCCTCTTTGGAAATCAGTGTGGAGATTCCTCAAGAAATTAAAAATAGAGCTTCCCTTTGACCCTGAAATTGCACTCCCGGGTATTTACCCCAAAGATACAGATGTCGTGAAAAGAAAGGCCATCTGTACCCCAATGTTTATAGCAGAAATGGCCACAGTCGCCAAACTATGGAAAGAACCAAGATGCCCTTCAATGGATGAATGGATAAGGAAGATGTGTTCCATATACACTATGGAGTATTATGCCTCCATCAGAAAGGATGAATACCCAACTTTTGTATCAACATGGACGGGACTGGAAGAGATTATTCTGAGTGAAATCAGTCAAGCAGAGAGAGTCAATTATCATATGGTTTCCCTTATTTGTGGAGCATAACAAATAGCATGGAGGACAAAGGGTGTTAGAGAGGAGAAGGGAGTTGGGGTAAATTGGATGGGGAGGTGAACCATGAGAGACTATGGACTCTGAAAAACAATCTGAGGGGTTTGAAGTGGCGGGGGGTTTGTGAGGTTGGTGTACCAGGTGGGGTGCATTATAGAGGACACGATTGCATGGAGCACTAGGTTTGGTGAAAAAATAATGAATATTATTTTTCTGAAAATAAATAAATTGAAAAAAAAGTACTCACCTTTCCTAAGATAAAGGAGGATTAAAAATTGGTTTACCGCTTTTCGAGGGAGGAGTCAAGATGGCAGAGTAGTAGCAGGCTGAGACTACTTCAGCTAGCAGGAGATCAGCTAGAGAGCTTATCTAAAGATTGCAAACACCTGCAAATCCAACAGCAGATCGAAGAGAAGAAGAACAGCAATTCTAGAAACAGGAAAACAACCACTTTCTGAAAGGTAGGACTGGTGTACAAGTAAATCCAAAGCGACGGGAAGATAGACCCCGGGGGGAGGGGTCGGCTCCCGGAAAGCGGCGGAGCAACAGAGTACAAAATCAGGACTTTTAAAAGTCTGTGCCACTGAGGGACATCGCTCCAGAGGCTTAACGGGGGCGAAGCCCTCGCGGGCTCAGCGTGGCCTCGGGTCTCGCAGGGCACAGAAGGATCGGGAGTGTCTGAGTGCTGCAGAGCTTGTGGATATTGGAATGGGAAAGCCAGCTACAAAGACAGAGCCGACAGTAAGCTCCCAGCTCAGTGTTGCCTTGAGCCAGTCGTGGGCTCGGTGAGCTCAAAGCGTGGCCGGAGGTTGGGCAGATGGGAGTTACTAGGAGCTGTTCGCTGAGGGCGCACTGGGGAGCGGGGCCCCAGGCTTTCGGCTCCTCCGGGCCGGAGACCAGGAGACCGCCATTTGTGTTCCCGTCCTCCGGAACTCTACGGAAAATGCTCAGGGAACAAAAGGTCCTGAAAGCAAAGCCGACCGGATCACTCAGCCCGGCCCCTGCTAATGGCGGTGCAATTCCGCCTTGGGCAAAGACACATGAGAATCACTACAACAGGCCCCTCCCCCAGAAGATCAACAAGAAATCCAGGCAAGACCAAGTTCACCTACCAAGGAGTGCAGTTTCAATACCAAGGAGAGCAGCAGAATTCCAGAGGAGGAGAAAACAAACCACGGAACTCATGGCTTTCTCCCTGTGACTTTTTAGTCTTGCAGTTAAATTAATTATTTTCTTTTTCATTTTTTTTCTCTTCTGCTGCTAAATTTTTTAAAAACTTTTACCCTTTTCTTTTTTAACATTTTTAACTAGTTTATATAATATATATACACATATTATTTTCATTTTTATACTTTTTTTATTCGATTTTTAATTATTTTTTTCTTTCTTTATTTTTGAACCTCTTTTTATCCCCAAATCAGAAGAGATCCCAATCTCTTCAATCGCTTTTTTTAATTCTTTTTCTAATTCTTGATTGAATTTTTAATTCAATCTCTTTTTTTTAATTCTTTTTTTTTCTTTCTTTCTTTTTGAACCTCTTTTTATCCCCAACTCAGAAGAGACCCCAATCAGAAGAGATTGGGAGATCCCAATCAGAAGAGATCCCAATCAGAGGAGATCCCTCACCCAATCGTGAGGGGGGAGAAATCCCCTCTTGCGATTCGGGATCTCTTCTGATTAGGTTAAAGCATATTTTCCTGGGATTGTTCCCACCCTTTTAGTATTTTACTTGCTCCTTCATATACTCTTAGCTGGACAAAATGACAAGGCGGAAAAATTCACAACAAAAAAAAGAACAAGAGGCAGTACCGAAGGCTAGGGACATAATCAATGCAGACATTGGTAATATGTCAGGTCTAGAGTTCAAAATGACAATTCTCAAGGTTCTAGCCGGGCTTGAAAAAAGCATGGAATATATTAGAGAAGGCCTCTCCAGAGATATAAAAGCCCTATCTGGAGAAATAAAAGAACTAAAATCTAACCAAGTTGAAATAAAAAAGCTATTAATGAGGTTCAATCAAAAATGGAGGCTCTCACTGCTAGGACAAATGAGGCAGAAGAAAGAATTAGCGATATAGAAGACCAAATGACAGATAATAAAGAAGCTGAGCAAAAGAGGGACAAACAGCTACTGGACCATGAGGGGAGAATTCGAGAGATAAGTGACACCAGAAGACGAAACAACATTAGAATAATTGAGATTCCAGAAGAAGAAGAAAGAGAGAGGGGAGCAGAAGGTATACTGGAGAGAATTATTTGGGAGAATTTCCCCAATATGGCAAAGGGAACGAGCATCAGAATTCAGGAGGTTCAGAGAACGCCCCTCAAAATCTATAAGAATAGGCCCACACCCCGTCACCTAATAGTAAAATTTACAAGCCTTAGTGACAAAGAGCAAATCCTGAAAGCAGCCCGGGAAAAGAAGTCTGTAACATACAATGGTAAAAGTATTAGATTGGCAGCTGACTTATCCACAGAGAACTGGCAGGCCAGAAAGAGCTGGCATGATATTTTCAGAGCACTAAACGAGAAAAACATGCAGCCAAGAATACTATATCCAGCTAGGCTATCAGTGAAAATAGAAGGAGAGATTAAAAGCTTCCAGGACAAACAAAAACTGAAAGAATTTGCAAACACCAAACCAGCTCTACAGGAAATACTGAAAGGGGTCTTCTAAGCAAAGAGAGAGCCTACAAGTGGTAGATCAGAAAGGAACAGAGACAATATACTGTAACAGTCATCTTACAGGCAATAAAATGTCACTAAAATCATATCTCTCAATAGTTACCCTGAATGTTAATGGGCTAAATGCCCCAATCAAAAGACACAGGGTATCAGAATGGATAAAAAAAAAAAAAAAACATCTATATGTTGCCTCCAAGAAACTCATTTTAAGCCCGAAGACACCTCCAGATTTAAAGTGAGGGGGTGGAAAAGAATTTACCATGCTAATGGACATCAGAAAAGAAGCAGGAGTGGCAATTCTTATATCAGATCAATTAGATTTTAAGCCAAAGACTATAATAAGAGATGAGGAAGGACACTATATCATAGTCAAAGGGTCTGTCCAACAAGAAGATCTAACAATTTTAAATATCTATGCCCCCAACGTGGGATCAGCCAACTATATAAACCAATTAATAACAAAATCAAAGAAACACATCAACAATAATACAATAATAGTAGGGGACTTTAACACTCCCCTCAGTGAAAAGGACAGATCTTCCAAGCAAAAGATCAACAGGGAAATAAATGCCTTAAATGATACACTGGATGGGATGGACATCACAGATATATTCAGAACATTTCATCCCAAAGCAACAGAATACACATTCTTCTCTAGTGCACATGGAACATTCTCCAGAATAGATCACATCCTCGGTCCTAAATCAGGACTCAACTGGTATCAAAAGATTGGGATCATTCCCTGCATATTTTCAGACCACAGTGCTCTGAAGCTAGAACTCAACCACAAGAGGAAGTTTGGAAAGAACACAAATACATGGAGACTAAACAGCATCCTTCTAAAGAATGAATGGGTCAACCGTGAAATTAAAGAAGAATTGAAAAAAAAAAAAACATGGAAACAAATGATAATGAATATACAATGGTTCAAAATCTGTGGGACACAACAAAGGCAGTCCTGAGAGGAAAATATATAGCGGTACAAGCCTTTCTCAAGAAACAAGAAAGGTCTCAGGTACACAAACTAACCCTACACCTAAAGGAGCTGGAGAAAGAACAAGAAAGAAACCCTAAGCCCAGCAGGAGAAGAGAAATCATAAAGATCAGAGCAGAAATCAATGAAATAGGAACGAAAAAAACAATAGAACAAATCATCGAAACTAGGAGCTGGTTCTTTGAAAGAATTAGTAAAATTGATAAACCCCTGGCCAGACTTACCAAAAAGAAAAGAGAAAGGACCCAAATAATAAAATCATGAATGAAAGAGGAGAGATCACAACTAACACTAAAGAAATACAAACCATTACAAGAACATACTATGAGCAACTCTACACCAACAAATTTGACAATCTGGAAGAAATAGATGCATTCCTAGAAACATATAAACTACCAAAATTGAACCAGGAAGAAATAGAAAGCCTGAACAGTCCCATAACCCGAAAGGAGATTGAAACAGTCATTAAAAATCTCCAAACAAACAAAAGCCCAGGGCCAGACAGCCTCCCCATGGAATTCTACCAAACATTTAAAGAAGAACTAATTCCTATTCTCCTGAAACTGTTCCAAAAAATAGAAATGGGAGGAAAACTTCCAAACTCATTTTATGAGGCCAGCATCACCTTCATCCCAAAACCAGACAAGGATCCCATCAAAAAAGAAAGCTATAGACCAATATCCTTGATGAACACAGATGCGAAAATTCTCACCAAAATACTAGCCAATAGGATTCAACAGTACATTAAAAGGATTATTTACCACGACCAAGTGGGATTTATCCCAGGGCTGCAAGGTTGGTTCAACATCCGCAAATCAGTCAATGTGATACAACACATCAATAAAAGAAAGAACAAGAACCATATGATACTCAATAGATGCTGAAAAAGCATTAGACAAAGTACAGCACCCCTTCCTGATCAAAACTTTTTAAATTGTAGGGATAGAGGGCACATACCTCAATATCATCAAAGCCATCTATGAAAAACCCACTGCAAATATCATTCTCAATGGAGAAAAACTGAAAGCTTTTCCACTAAGGTTAGGAACACGGCAGGGATGTCCATTATCACCACTGCTATTCAACATAGTACTAGAAGTCCTAGACTCAGCAATCAGACAACAAAAGGAAATGAAAGGCATCCAAATCGGCAAAGAAGAAGTCAAATTATCACTCTTCGCTGATGATATGATACTCTATGTGGAAAACCCGAAAGACTCCACTCCAAAACTGCTAGAACTTGTACAGGAATTCAGTAAAGTGTCAGGATATAAGATCAATGCACAGAAATCCGTTGCATTTCTCTACACCAGCAACAATACAGAAGAAAGAGAAATTAAGGAGTCAATCCCATTTACAATTGCACCCCAAACCATAAGATACCTAGGAATAAACCTAACCAAAGAGGCTAAGAATCTATACTCAGAAAACTATAAAGTACCCATGAAAGAAATTGAGGAAGACACAAAGAAATGGAAAAATGTTCCATGCTCCTGGATTGGAAGAATAAATATTGTGAAAATGTCTATGCTACCTAAAGCAATCTACACATTTAATGCAATTCCTATCAAAGTACCATCCATCTTTTTCAAAGAAATGGAACAAATAATTTTAAAATTTATATGGAACCAGAAAAGACCTCGAATAGCCAAAGGGATATTGACAAAGAAAGCCAAAGTTGGTGGCATCACAATTCCGGACTTCAAGCTCTATTACAAACCTGTCATCATCAAGACAGCATGGTACTGGCACAAAAACAGACACATAGACCAATGGAACAGAATAGAGAGCCCAGAAATAGACCCTCAACTCTATGGTCAACTAATCTTTGACAAAGCAGGAAAGAATGTCCAATGGAAAAAAGACAGCCTCTTTAATAAATGGTGTTGGGAAAATTGGACAACCACATGCAGAAAAATGAAATTGGACCATTTCCTTACACCACACACAAAAATAGATTAAAAATGGAATAAGGACCTCAATGTGAGAAAGGAATCCATCAAAATCCTTGAGGAGAACACAGGCAGCAACCTCTTCGACCTCAGCCGCAGCAACATCTTCCTAGGAACATCGCCAAAAGCAAGGGAAGCAAAGGTAAAAATGAACTGTTGGGATTTCATCAAGATCAAATGCTTTTGCACAGCAAAGGAAACAGTTAACAAAATCAAAAGACAGCTGACAGTATGGGAGAAGATATTTGCAAACGACATATCAGATAAAGGACTAGTGTCCAAAATCTATAAAGAACTTAACAAACTCAACACCCAAAGAACAAATAATCCATTCAAGAAATGGGCAGAGGACATGAACAGACGTGTCTGCAAAGAAGACATCCAGATGGCCAACAGACACATGAAAAAGTGCTCCATATCACTCGGCATCAGGGAAATACAAATCAAAACCACAATGAGATATCACCTCACACCAGTCAGAATGGCTAAAATCAACAAGTCAGGAAATGACAGATGCTGGCGAGGATGCGGAGAAAGGGGAACCCTCCTACACTGTTGGTGGGAATGCAAGCTGGTGCAACCACTCTGGAAAACAGCATGGAGGTTCCTCAAAATGTTGAAAATAGAACTGCCCTATGACCCAGCAATTGCACTACTGGGTATTTACCCTAAAGATACAAATGTATTGATCCAAAGGGGCACGTGCACCCGAATGTTTACTGCAGCAATGTCCACAATAGCCAAACTATGGAAAGAACCTAGATGTCCATCAACAGATGAATGGATAAAGCAGATGTGATATATATACACAGTGGAATACTATGCAGCCATCAAAAGAAACGAAATCTTGCCATTTGCGACAACATGGATGGAATTAGAGCGTATCATGCTTAGCGAAATAAGTCAAGCGGAGAAAGACAACTATCATATGATCTCCCTGATATGAGGAAGTAGTGATTCAACATGGGGGCTTAAATGGGTAGGAGAAGAATCCATGGAACAAGATGGGATAGGGAGGGAGACAAACCATAAGTGACTCTTAATCTCATGAAACAAACTGGGTTGCTGGGGAGAGGGGGTTGGGAGAAGGGGGGTAGGGTTATGGACATTGGGGAGGGTATGTGCTTTTGGCTAAATTGGAAGGGGTGGTGAACCATGAGAGACTATGGACTCTGAAAAACAATCTGAGGGGTTTGAAGTGGCGGAGGCGTGGGAGGTTGGGGTACCAGGTGGTGGGTATTATAGAGGGCACAGCTTGCATGGAGCACTGGGTTTGGTGAAAAAATAATGAATACTGTTTTTCTGAAAATAAATAAATTGGAAAAAAATTGGTTTACCTATAGGAGTAGTATTGATTGGGGAAAGGGGATTACTTTGAAGTTTAACTCTATATGAATACTAGAGGATAAAAATGAAAAGGAATAAACTAGACTAAACTAAACTAAAATTAAAAAAGAAAAATTCAAGGGGTGCCTGGGTGGCTCAGTTGGTTAAGCAGCTGCCTTCGGCTCAGGTCATGATCCTAGCATCCTGGGATCGAGCCCCACATCGGCTCTTTGCTCGGCAGGGAGCCTGCTTCTCCCTCTGCCTCTGTGTGCCATTCTGTCTGAGTCTCCCCCTCTCTCTCTCTCTGATAAATTAAAAAAAGAGGAATTCAAAAAATAAAAATGTAAAAGAAAAATATAGGTGTATGTATCAAAAAGTTCAGGTTAGAAGGGTATTATGGAATTTGATGTACTGTACAGCTCGCTGTGATGGTAAATAGATTAAAAAAATTACCTGTGTGTGAAAAAAAAAATGAACCAGAAAGGGGGAACAAGTGAAAAATAAAAATTTTCCTATGAAGTAGTGGTTGTTCTCTTGTAGTCCTTTTTTTTTTTTCTTGATTTGTTTTCTTGGGAGGGGCCTGCCACGTGGGTTGTCAGTCAATGATGTTTCCTGAGTTAAGTCCTGCCGCCCCCCTCAAGGGGGTGGGCTCTGAGGAAACTGGTTTTTTTCAGGCTTTTGTTCTCTGGTGGTTTTTATGCTTGTTCACTTTTTTTTCTCTCACCTTGTGTGCTTTTGATGGTTTTTGTATTTTTTTTTTAAAGATTTTTTTTTTTTTATTTATCAGAGAGAGAGAGGGAGAGAGCGAGCACAGGCAGACAGAGTGGCAGGCAGAGGCAGAGGCAGAGGGAGAAGCAGGCTCCCCGCCGAGCAAGGAACCAGATGTGGGACTCGATCCCAGGACACTGGGATCATGACCTGAGGCGAAGGCAGCTGCCCAACCAACTGAGCCACCCAGGCGTCCCAATGGTTTTTGTAGTTTTAGAGGAAAACAAACCACACTCTGATCTCCCTCTCAGAGAGAAACCTCAGTCTGGGTGCAGAGCCTAAATAAGCTCCCCCTTGGCCGCTGGCAGAGCAGGTTCCAATTTGCAGACCCTGGGGACGCAGGATCTTTTGCTTGTACCCAAAGCCAAGGCAGTGGTGGCTGTCTGGGAGCTCCTGACCATCAGAGATATTCCAAGCAGCAATTGCACACTGAGATTTTCCCGCTGCCCTGGGCTGGGAATACCTGTTCTTCCTGGGTCTAAGAATGCCCGTCTTGCGTGCATCTCTTTCAGGGGTGGCTATGGGTCTTGCGTGCGTCTCAGGCACTGAGAACAGGGTGCAGGTCTGAAAGTACCTGGCTGGGCTTTTGCACACCTCTGTCAGGGGAGAGTTTGGGGGCGCACAGCTTAGGCTTTGAAACAATGGCACAGGTCAAAGTGCGCTGGCCGGGCCTTTGTAACTCTCTCAGGGGAGCATGAGGGATGTGTGCGCGTATCTCAGGCTTTGTAGCAGGGTTCGTGCGTTCTGCCCACTGACGTGGCTCCCATCCTCTCACAGGAGCCAGAACCCATGCATTCTCTGGAGTGCTGGTGGCTTAGAGACCAAGACCTGGTTTCTCCACTGCACTCTCTCTGCCTCAGCAACAGGGGAGGCTCTCCTGGGACTGGGGACTTAAGCCCCTCTCCCTAGCCGCCCTGATTCCCACAATTTCTCCCCATGATCCTTTGCTCTTTGGGAGTGCTTTCAACCCGTCTCCAAGTTAACACTAGTCCCCAGACGCAGGGCACTCTCGCTCATATTGGGGTATTAATTTCCAACCATTCACATCTGGTGGCCCCCTCTCCCTTTTGTTTATCTTCCGATATCAGTCGCGGTTCCCACTCCACTTTACCTGCCCACTGGTGTCTTCTGCCCCTGCAGAGATCCAGACGTGTATAATTCGGATCTCAGGCTGATTTCATGGGTGAGCGGAGTTTTTTGGTAGGTAGTCAGCTCACTTTGGGGTAGAGGCTGAAAAGGTGCCTCCTCCTACTTCCCCGCCATCTTGTCTATTTTCCTTTTGGGAGGTTTTTGATAAATGCTTCAAAGTCGTTACTAGATATCGGTCTATTCAGATTGTCAATTTATTCCTGGTTCAATTTTGGGCGTTTATAATTTCCCAGGAATACATCCATTTCTTCTAGGTTGCTGAACTTATTGGCATATAACTGTTGATAATAACTTCTTTTTTTTTTTAAAGATTTTATTTATTTATTTGACAGACAGAGATCACAAGTAGGCAGAGCAGCAGGCAGAGAGAGAGGGGGAAGCAGGCTCCCCGCTGAGCAGAGAGCCAGATGTGGGGCTCGATCCCAGGACTCTGGGACCATAACCCGAGCCGAAGGCAGAGGCCTAACCCACTGAGCCACCCAGGCGCCCCATGATTGTTTATACTTCCTTTGTGTTTGCTGTGATCTTTCCCTTTTCATTCATAATTTTATTAATTTGAGCCTCTCTCTTTTCTTTTGATTTATTTGGCCAATGGTTTATGTAGTGTCCTTCTGTATCTCTGATGACAGTCTTTAGTTTAAAATCTAATTTATCTGATATGACAATCACTCTCCCAGCCTTCTTTTGAGGTCCGTTGGCATGACAGATTCTTCACCATCCCTTCAATTTCAGTCTGGATATATCCTTACATTTGAAATGAGTCTCTGTAGACAACATATGGATGGGTCCTGTCATTTTATCCAGTCGGCAACCCTGTGTCATTTTATGGGTGCATTTAGGCCATTCTCATTGTAAATGATTATTGACAGAGGCATTTTTATTGACTTTGCATCACCTGTGATGTAGTTGTTTCTATAGATTGTCTTCTTATATTTCTGTTCAATGATATTCTTAGGATTTTTCCTCTTTTATTAAACCCCCATTAATGTTTATTGTATTGTCAGTTTGGTGGTTGCATACTCTTTTAAACCTTGCTATTCTTGGAAGCTCTTTATCTCTGCATCCACTTTGAATGTCATTCTTGCTGGATAAAGTATTCTTAACTGCATGTTCTTCTCATTTCGTGCCCTGAATATATCTTGCCATCCCTTTCTGGCTTGCCAGGTTTCTGGGGACAGGTCTAACATTATTCTGATGGCCTTTTCTCTGTACATAAGGAATTTCTTTGCCCTAGCTGCTTTCAAGAGCTCCTGTCTACAATTATAATTCACCATTTTCACTATCAGGTGTCTCGAGGTCTTTCTAGATTCTATTATCTTGTGGGTAGACTTTCTGCCTCTAGGATATGAATGCTGGTTCCATTTGCTAAATTGGAAAAATTTTTCATGGAGAATTTGTTCAAAATATATGTTCTAGTCTTCGTTCTTTCTCTTCCCCTTCAGGGATTCCAGTAATTCTGAGGTTGTAACATTTCATGGTGTCATATATTCCCTAATTCTGTTTTCATGGCTTCTAAACTGTTTGTTCCAGGATTCCTCCTGATCCTTTTTCTCTATCTGTTTGTCCTCCAAATTACGAATTCTATCTTCTGCCTCAGTTACCCTAGCTTTTAGAGAATTTAGATTAGATTGGCCCTCATTGAGAACATTGTGAACATCATTCCTGGTGGCTCTCACTTCTGCCCTCATCAATTCCATTTTGTCATTAAAGGCTATCTCCATCCAAGCTATTTTTTTTAAAGATTTTTTTATTTATTTATTTGAGAGAGAGAGACAGTGAGAGAGAGCATGAGCGAGGAGAAGGTCAGAGAGCGAAGCAGACTCCCCATGGAGCTGGGAGCCTGATGTGGGACTCGATCCCGGGACTCCAGGATCACGCCCTGAGCCGAAGGCAGTCGTCCAACCAACTGAGCCACCCAGGCGTCCCTCCATCCAAGCTATTGCCTGCATAATTATTAGCCTGAATTCCCTTTGTAACATACTGTCTTTGTCCATGTCCAATAGCTCAGATGGAGAGGGAGTAATCTCTGAATATTTCCTCTGTTGAGTATTCCTCCTCCTAGTCATTTTGGTGAGAGTTGGCTGAAGGGATGTGTAGCTGAATGTATCAACTATGCTGCAGACAAGTTGCACTCTGAAGTGCTTCTGAGCAATTGAGAGTCCCCACCAAAAAGTAATAAAAATAGATAGAGAAAGAGAGAGAGAGAGAGATACAGGGAAAAAAAGAAAAGAAAAAATAAAAGAGAAGGCCCAACCCAAATGGGCCTCAAAGATAAGACTTATAAATCATACAAAGACAGACAAATAAAAAGACCGATAAAATTAGATGACAAGAAAAATAAATAAATAAACAAATAAAAGAAAGAACCCAGACAACATGAACCCCAAGTATAAAATTTATATAATACCATAACAAAAATGAATACAGAGAGACTGACAGAAGAAAAAGATGGGAGAGTGGTTATAAATTCTCAATGTGGAAGAGGCAGGTTATTTTGATTTTTCCTGGATGTATCTTGATATCTTTGTGAATGGACTCAACTTCCCTGAGATAAAGGGGGATCGAAACTGGTTTACCTATAGGGTTAGCATTGACTGGGGAAAGGGGGTTACCTTGAAGCTTATCTCTATATGAATATTTAAAAAAAAGATAGAAAAGAAAGGAAAAGAAAATAAATAAAATTGAAAAGCGAAAGAAAAACGCAGGAATATATATTAAAAAGTTCAGGTTAAAGGCTATTACAGAATTCAATGTACTGCACATCTCACTGTGATGGTAAATAGGTTAAATGTTACGTATTTTAAAAAATGAAAACAACCAAAGAGTGGGACCAAATTAAAAATAAAAGTTGTATCTATGCAGTAGAGATGGATGTCCTCTTGACTTTGTGTGTGTGTGTGTGCGTGTGTGTGTGGTTGGCTTTCTCAGGGAGAGACCTGTCATGTGGCTTTTCAGGCAATGTTCCTAGAGTTAAGTCTTCCTGACCCCATCAAAGAGGTGGGCTCTTAGGAAATGGGTTTTTCAGGCCTTTGTTCTTTGGAGGTTTTGTATGTTTGTTTGTTTTGCTTGTAGTTTTTTTTTTATTTTTTTTCAGTGAAACAGAATTCGTTGTTTTTGCACCACACCCAGTGCTCCATGCAAAATGTGCCCTCCATAATACCCACCAGTCGGCTCCCCCAACCTCCAAGTCCCTGCCCCTACAAAACACTCAGGTTGTTTTTCAGAGTCCACAGTCTCTCATGGTTCAGCTCTCCTTCCAATTTCCCTCAACCTCTTATCCTCTCTATCTCCCTATGTCCTCAGGTTATTTGTTATGCGCCACAAATAACTGAAGCCATATGATAATAGACACTCTCTGCTTGACTTATTACTCAGCATAATCTCTTCCAGTCCCGTCCATGTTGCTACAAAACTTGGGTATTCATCCTTTCTGATGGAGGAATAATACTCCATAGTGTATATGGACCACGTCTTCCTTACCCATTCATCCGTTGAAGGGCATCTTGGTTCTCTCCACAGTTTGGCAACCATGGCTATCACTGCTGTAAACATTGGGGTACAGATGACCCTTCTTTTCACTACGTCTGTATCTTTGGGGTAAATACCCAGTAGTGCAATTGCAGGGTCATAGGGAAGCTCTATTACTTAATCTCTTGAGGAATTTCCACACTGTTCTCCAAAGTGGCTGCAACAACATGCATTCACACCAACAGTGAAAGAGATTTCCCCCTTCTCCACATCCTCTCCAGCACACTTTGTTTGCTGTCTTGCTAATTTTGGTCATCCTAACTAGTGTAATGTGGTATCTCAATGTGGTTTTAATTTGAATCTCCCTGATGGTTAGTGATGATGAGGTTTTTTTTGTTTGTTTGTTTCTTTGTTTCTTCTCCCCTTGGTCTCTGGAAGTTTAGAGGAAAGCAAACTGCACCCAGACCTCCCTCTCAGACAGAAGCCTCAGTTTCTTCCCTTCTGGGTGCTCAAGAGCCCATAAATTTTGCCTCTGCCACTGGCAGAGACAGTCACCAGTCATGGTCTCTGGTGTCACAAGAATTCCTCCTTGTACGTAAAACCATGAGAAATACTAGCCTTGGATGTCAGGGTGGCTCCAGACTGCCAGAGCAGTCCAGAGCAGAGAGAGCCCTGAGATTTTCATGCTGGTTTGGGGTGGTAGTGCTCCGACTCTCTGGGTCCTAGAGAGTGCTGTCTGGCTGGCGTCTACATAGAGCTCTCTCTGGAGAGGGTATAGCACATGACTCAGACTCCTTTCATGCAGTCCACACTTGGAACATGCAAAAGGTTGTGGTTCTACCAGCTGGCGAGGCTACCTCACACTCATGGGTGCTGCCAGCCAGAAACTCTCAGGCATGCCACGGCTCACGGACCAAGACCTGGCTTCTTTGCTACACTCTCTCTGGCTCAGTGCCAGCGGTGGTTGTCCTGGGTTGACGGGCTTAAGCCCCTGTGCCTACCGCCCAATTCCCCAATTTCCCCCAATTATCCTTTGTTCTTTTTAGAGTGCTTCAAACAGACCCCCAAGTTAATGCTGGTCCCCAATCACAGGGAACTCTCCTATTGGGGTATTACTTTTCAAGGGGTCACTTCTTGTGGCTCCCTCCCCCTTTTGATTATTTTCCAATATCAATCTGATCTCCCCACTCCACTTTACCTGCCCGTTGGTGTCTTCTGCCCCCGTAATGATGCAGAAGTGTATAATTCCAATCTCAGGCTGATTTCATGGGTGAAAAGAGTTCTTTAGTAGATAATCAGTTCACTTTAGGGGAAAGCATGAAACGGAGCCTCCTCTTACTTCTCCACCATATTGTCTCCCAGAGGTTAAATGTTCTTGAAGGTTAAAATAAAACAACATTTTTTGGAATGTAACCTTTTGCCTGTTGGATTTCTGCACATTCTTTCTGTTAGAGGAGGATAGAGAAGAGTCCATGGCTTAACCAAAAACGAAGATTTTTATAATCCATTATTCCTAGGGGCAAAGACCCGATCCTTTTCTTTATGTTCTAGTTTTGGGAATGTTGTCTCTGATTCCTCAGTTTTTTCCTATTATATGAATTCATATAACATCGTTCAAAATACATAAAATCAGCTATTGTCAAAAATTAGTTTACTGGACTTAGGCATTCCAAAAACCAAAAATGTGGGCAAGGAAGCAAACTCTATAGATGTAAGGCTGTTACAGAATTTTGCCCTTTCTCTAAACGTGTCTGTCACATGACTTCACATTTCAATCAACTCATAATTCTCATCTATTTTTAATACATCCACTTAGATTCAATATCAATCTTCTTTTTCAAGGGGTCCATACTTAAGGATAAAAATTTAGTATTAGCGTCATTTTAATGACACTCCCATGAACTTCAGTTGGTGGAGTAGTGGCTCATTTCATGTCCAGAAGAAAAAAAATAACTCATTCTAGGAGAGGTGGCAACTCATTCTAGGAGAGTTTGGATGTTTAGTGTAATGCAAACGAACTTGGTCTGTTATGTGGAAAAGATAAATCTCACAAGCTGTTATTTGTCACCCAAAGAAATGCTAAAACCCAACTTGGTGGTCCCAGAAGGATATTTAAAGTCGTATCATTATTACTTTGACAGATAAGATGTTTTTGTCTATTCCGTCTAGGAGAGTCTCTCAAAAACAGCATTCAAAAATTTCTATAGTGATTTTTATTAACCAGATGTTCCAGTTTCTCTTCTAATACTGTCACAAACTCAGATATGTCTGTTAAAATCTGTTTCCTATACTTCCTGTGGATAAAATAAACAACTCTACTGTATTCCCTGATTCTACTGTAGTCCACTGGAGTCATGTGACTATGCTGTCCTGTGAGGTAAATAAACATTACCTGCAGCACTTCTGGACCTGGAGCATGAACACCTTTACCCCTCCCGATGCCATCTGAATGTTAACCAAGGCTGCAGAAGGCTTCGCCATCTTTAATGCCTTGATCCCAAACTATCCAGTCTATGAGTGAGAAGTGAAGCAAGTTGGCACCCACTGCTCCCACTACCTAGACAGTTCACCTGAGTGTAAAGGATGAACTTCTCCTTCCTCATTAAAACTTTATGGATTCAGTTTTATCTTAGTGAAAAATTGCAGTAAATAATACAGAAATCTATAAAAGTATGTCTGATATTGCTCCTTAGCTTTCCTTCATGGTCATACGTCTTTTCTTTTTCAATTTATTTATTTTCAGAAAAACATTATTCAGTATTTTTTCACCACACCCAGCGCTCCATGCAAGCCATGCCCTCTATAATACCCACCACCTGGTTCCCCAACCTCCCACCCCCACGCCACTTCAAACACCTCAGATTGTTTTTCAGAGTCCATAGTCTCTCATGGTTCCCCTCCACTTCCAATATACCCAAATTCCCTACTCCTCTCTAACGCCCCTTGTCCTCCATGCTATTTGTTATGCTCCACAAATAAGTGAAACCATATGATAATTGACACTCTCTGCTTGACTTATTTCACTCAGCATAATCTCTTCCAGTCCTGTCCATGTTGCTACAAAAGTTGGGTATTCATCCTTTCTGATGGAGGCATAATACTCCATAGTGTATATGGAACACATCTTCCTTATCCATTCATCTGTTGAAGGGCATCTTGGTTCTTTTCCATAGTTTGGCGACTGTGGCCATTGCTGCTATAAACATTGGGGTACAGATGGCCCTTCTTTTCACGACATCTGTGTCTTTGAGGTAAATACCCAGGAGTGCAATTTCAGGGTCATAGGGAAGCTCTATTTTTAATTTCATGAGGAATCTCCACACTGTTCTCCAAAGAGGCTGCAACAACTTGCATTCCCACCAACAGTGTAAGAGGGTTCCCCTTTCTCCACATCCTCTCCAACTCATGTTGTTTCCTCTCTTGTTAATTTTGGCCATTCTACATGGTGTAAGGTGATATCTCAATGTGGTTTTAATTGGAATCTCCCTGAGGGCTAATGATGATGAGCATTTTTTCATGTGTCTGATAGCCATTTGTATGCCTTGATTGGAGAAGTGTCTGTTCATATCTCCTGCCCATTTTTCGATGTGTTTGTCTGTTTAGTGTGGGTTGAGTTTGAGGAGTTCATTATAGATCCTGGGTATCAACCTTTTGTCAGTACTGTCATTTGCAAATATCTTCTCCCATTCCATGGGTTGCCTCTTTGTTTTTTTGACTGTTTCCTTGGCTGTGCAGAAGCCTTTGATTTTGATGAAGTCCCAGAAGTTTATTTTCGCTTTTGTTTCCTTTGCCTTTGGAGACGTGTCTTGATAGAAGTTGCTGTGGCTGATATCAAAGAGATTACTGCCTATGTTCTCCTCTAGGATTCTGATGGATTTCTTTCTCTCGTTGATGTCTTTTATCCATTTTGAGTTGATCTTTGTGTACAGTGTAAGATAATGGTCGAGTTTCATTCTTCTACATATAGCTGTCCAGTTTTCCCAGCACCATTTATTAAAGAGACTGTCTTTTTTCCACTGTATATTTTTCCTGTTTTGTCAAAGATTAATTGACCATAGAGTTGAGGGTCCATATCAGGGCTCTCTACTCTGTTCCACTGGTCTATGTGTCTGTTTTTATGCCAGTACCATGCTGTCTTGGTGATCACAGCTTTGTAATATAGCTTGAAATCAGGTAAGGTGATGCCGCCAGCTTTATTTTTGTTTTTCAACATTTCCTTAGCGATTCGGGGTCTCTTCTGATTCCATACAAATTTTAGGATTATTTGCTCCAGCTCTTTGAAGAATGCTGGTGGAATTTTGATTGGAATGGCATTAAAAGTATAGATTGCTGTAGGCAGTATAGACATTTTAACAATGATTTTCTTTCCGATCCAAGAGCATGGAATGGTCTTCCATCTATTTGTGTCTTCTTCAATTTCTTTCATGAGTGTTCTCTAGTTCCTCAAGTACAGATCCTTTGCCTCTTTAGTTAGGTTTATTCCCAGGTATCTTATGGTTCTTGGTGCTATAGTAAATGGAATCGATTCTCTAATTTCCCTTTCTGTATTTTCATTGTTAGTGTATAAGAAAGCCACTGGTTTCTGCACATTGACTTTGTATCCTGCCACGTTGCTGAATTGCTCTATGAGTTCTAGTAGTTTGGGGGTGGAGTCTTTTGGGTTTTCCATATAAAGAATCATGTCATCTGTGAAGAGAGAGAGGTTGACTTCTTCATTACCAGTGTGGATACATTTTATTTCTCTCTGTTGTCTGATTGCTGTCGCTAGGACTTCTAATACTATGTTGAACAACAGTGGTGAAAGTGGGCATCCTTGTCTTGTTCCTGATCTCAATGGGAAGGCTGCAAGCTTTTTCCTATTGAGGATGATATTTGCTGTGGGCCTTTCATAGATAGATTTGATGAGGTTCAGGAATGTTCCCTCTATCCCTATACTTTGAAGCGTTTTAATCAGGAACGGATGCTGGATTTTGTCAAATGCTTTTTCTGCATCAATTGAGAGGACCATGTTGTTCTTCTTTCTTCTCATATTAATTTGTTGTATCACATTGATTGATATGCAAATGTTGAACCATCCTTGTAGCCCAGGGATGAATCCCACCTGATCATGGTGGATAACCTTTTTAATGTGCTGTTGGATCCTGTTGGCTAGGATCTTGTTGAGAATCTTAGCATCCATATTCATCAGTGATATTGGTCTGAAATTCTCCTTTTTGTAGGGTCCTTGCCTGGTTTGGGGATCAGGGTAATGCTGGCTTTATAGAAAGTGTCTGGAAGTTTTGCTTCTGCTTCAGTTTTTTGAAAGAGCTTCAGGAGAATAGGTGTTATATCTTCTTTGAATGTTTGGTAGAATTCCACAGGGAAACTGTCAGGTCCTGGGTCTTGTTTTTTGGGAGGTTTTTGATCACTGCTTCATCTCGTTATTAGATATCAGTCTATTCAGGTTGTCGATTTCTTCCTGGTTCAATTTTGGTAGTTTATATTTTTCCAGGAATGCATCCATTTCATCTAGGTTGCTAAGCTTATTGGCATATAACTGTTGATAATAACTTCTGATGATTGTTTCTACTTCCTTGGTGTTAGTTGTGATCTCTCCCTTTTCATTCCTATTTTTAAGAATTTGGGCTTTCTCTCTTTTCTTTTGGATTAGTGTAGCAAGTGGCTTATCGATCTTATTGATTCTTTCAAAAAACCAGCTTCTAGTTTCATTGATAGGTTCTACTGTATATCTGCTATATCCCTCATTGATCTCAGCTCTAATCTTAATGATTTCCCTTCTTTTGTGTGGAGTTGGTTTGATTTGTTGTTGATTCTCCAGTTCTTTAAGCTGTAGAGACAGCTGGTGTGTTCTGGATTTTTCTTTTTTTTTGAGTGAGGCTTGGATGGCTATATATTTTCCCCTTAAGACCACCTTTGCTGTATCCCATGGGTTTTGGACCGATGTGTCTTCATTCTCATTGGTTTCCATGAATTGTTTCAGTTCTTCTTTGATCTCCTGGTTGATCCAAGCATTCTTAAGCATGGTGATCTTTAGCTTCCAAGTTTTTGAGTTCCTTCTGAACTTTTCCTTGTGATTGAGCTCCAGTTTCAAAGCACTGTGGTCTGAGAATATGCAGGGAATGATCTCATTCTTTTGGTATTGGTTGAGTCCTGATTTGTGACCCAGTATGTGGTCTATTCTGGAGAAGGTTCCGTGTGCACTTGAGAAGAATGAGTATTCTATTTTTTTAGGGTGGAATGTTCTGTATATAGCTATGAGGTCCATCTGGTCCAATGTGTCATTCAATGCTCTTGTTTCTTTATTGATTTTCTGCTTCGATGATCTGTATATTTGTGAAAGAGGCGTGTTAAGATCTCCTATGATTAGTGTATTCATATCAATATGACTCTTTATCTTGATTAACAGTTTTCTTAAGTAATTGGCTGCTCCCATATTGGGAGCATAGATATTTACAATTGTTAGATCATCTTGGTGGAAATTCCCTTTAAGGATTATGTAGTGTCCTTCTGTATCTCTGACTACAGTCTTTAGTTTGAAGTCTAATTTATCTGATATGAGAATCGCTACTCCAGCCTTCTTTTGAGTCCCATTGGCATGAAAGATGCTTCTCCACCCCTTCACTTTCAGTCTGCGTGTATCTTTAAGTTCAAAATGGGTCTCTTTTAGACAGCGTATGGATGGGTCCTGTCGTTTTTTCCAACCTGCAAACCTGTGCCATTTTATGGGTGCATTTAGGCCATTCACATTGAGAGTGATTATTGATAGATACGTTTTTATTGACATCGAGTTACCTTTGAAGTCTTTCTTTCTGTAGACTGTCTCTATATTTCTGTTCAATGCTATTTTGGGATTTTTCCTCTTTTATAGAACCCACCGTAATATTCCCTGCAGTGTCGGCTTGGTGGGTGCATAGTCTTTTAAGCCTTGCCGGTCTTGGAAACTCTTTATCTCTCCAACCATTTTGAATGTCAGTCTTGCTGGATAAAGTATTCTTGGCTGCATGTTCTTCTCATTTAGTGCCCTGAATATATCTTGCCAGCCTCTTCTGGCTTGCCAGGTCTCTGTGGACAGGTCTGACGTTATTCTGATCGGCTTCCATCTGTAAGTAAGGATCCTCTTTGCCCTGGTGGCTTTCAAGAGATTATACCTACAATTATAATTCCTCATTTTGACTATCAGGTGTCGTGATGTTTTTTTGGAGTGTATAATCTTGGGTGGAGACAGTTCAGCCTCTAGTACATGAACGCTGTTTTCATTCGCGAGTTTCGGAAAATTTTAATCAAGGACTTATTCCACTATATCTTCTAGACTTCTTTCTTTCTCCTCCCCTTCAGGGATTCCAATAATTCTGCTGTTGGAATGCTTCACGGCATCATTTATTTCCCTGATTCTGCTTTCGTAGGATCTAAGCTGTTTGTTCCAGGCTTCTTCCTGATCCTTTCTCTCTATCTGTTTGTCTTCCAGATCACTAATTCTATCTTCTGTCTCAATTACCCTAGCTTTGAGAGAGTTTATATTAGATTAGAACTCATTGAGAGCATTGTGGACCTCCTCCCTGGTAGCTTTAAGCTCCGCCCTAACATTGTGAACATCTTGTCTGGTCGCTTTCAGTTCGGCCCTAATCAATTCTGTTTGGTCATCCATGGCTTTCTCCAACCTAGCTATTCCCTGGATAATTGTTAGCCTGAATTCTCTTTCCGACATATTGTCTATGTTGATAGCCATTAGCTCTGTTGCAGAAGGTCCATCCTCTGTATTTTGCTTCTGTTGGGCATTCGTCCTCCTAGTCATTTTGGTGGGAGATGACTGAACAGATGTAGCTGGATGTATCAACTCTGGTGCAGTCAAGGTGCACCCTGGAACAATTCTGAGCAATCAGGATTCCCCACCCAAACGAGAGACAAAAGAAAAGAAAATAAAAAGAAAAGAAAAAAAAAGGAAAACAAGAAAAAGAAAAAGAAAAAAAAAGAGAGAGATAGAGAGACAGGAAAGAAAGGGAAGATGAAAGAGAAGGTTCAGCCCAGATGGGCCCCAAGGTAAGATTTATGAAGTAGACAAACAAAAAGGGATAAAAAGACTGATACAATTATATGGCAAGAGAAAGAAAAAAATATATATATATATGTAAATAAAGAAAGAACCTCGTCAAAAAGAACCACAAGTGTAAAATTTATATGCTATCAGGACAAACACAAAAACACAGAAACACTGGTGGAAGAAGATGGGAGAGTTCTTATAAATTCTCAGTGTGTACGAGGAAGTTTGTTTTGATTCTTCCTGGTTGTATCTTGATATCTTTGTTAAGGGACTCAGCTTTCCTAAGATAAAGGGGATTAAAAATTGGTTTACCTATAGGGATAGTATTGATTGGGGAAAGGGGATTACTTTGAAGTTAACTCTGTATGAATATTAGAGGATAAAAATAAAAAGGTATATACTAGACTAAACCAAACTAAAATTTTAAAAATCGGAATTCAAAAAATAAAAATGCAAAAGAAAAACGTAGGTGTATGTATCAAAAAGTTCAGGTTAGAAAGGTATTATGGAATTTGATGTACTGTACAGCTTGCAGTGATGGTAAATAGGTTAAAACGATTACCTATGTGTAAAAAAAATATATATGAACCGGAATAGTGGAAATGAGTGAACAATACAAGTTTTCCTATGAAGTAGTGGTGGTTCTCTTGTAGTCCTTTTTTTTTTTTTTCTTTCCTGGTTGGTTTTCTGGGGGAGGGGCCTGCCACGTGGGTTGTCAGTCAATGATGTTTCCTGAGTTGAGTCCCCCCGCCCCCCTCAAGGCGGTGGGCTCTGGGGAAACTGTTTTTTTTTTTCAGGCTTTTGTTCTCTGGCGGTTTTTTTGCTTGTTCACTTTTTTCCCTCTCACCTTGACCGCCTTTGATGGTTTTTGTAGTATTAGAAGAAATCAAACTGCACCCTTATCTCCGTCTCAGAGAGAAGCCTCAGTCTGGGTGCAGAAGCTGAATAAATTCCCCCTTGGCCGCTGGCAGCACAGGTTCCAAGTTGCAGAACCTGGGGGCGCAGGATCTTTTGCTTGTACCCAAAGCCAAGGCAGTGGCAGCTGTCTGGGAGCTCCCGACCGCCAGAGAGTTTCCAAGCAGCAATCGCACACTGAGATTTTGCTGCCGGCCCAGGCTGGGAGTGCCCGGCTTGTGTCACCTCTTTTCAGAAGCGGCTATGGGTCGGGCGCACGTCTGGGGCACTGAGAACGGGGCGCTGGTCCGTATGCCCCACGCTGGGCTTTTGCCCGCCTCTGTCAGGGGAAGAGTTTCGCGCACGCGCGGCTTAGGCTTTGAAACAATGGCGCGGGTCAAGGAGCGCCAGCCGGGCCTCAGTAACTCAGGGGAGCTTGAGCGACGTGCGCGGGTATCTCGAGTTTTGTGGTAGGGCTAGCGCGCGTTCTGCAGACCGGCGCAGCTCCCATCCCCTCACAGGAGCCAGAACCCACGCGCTCTGGGGCGCGCTCTGGGGCGCGCTCTGGGGTGCGCTGGCGGCTTAGGGACCAGGATCTGGTTTCTCCGCTGCACTCTTTCTGCCTCAGCGCTGGGGAGGCCGTCTGGGACCGGGGACTTGAGCCCCTGTCCCTAGATGCCCCGATTCCCACAATTTCCTCCCACGATCCTTTGCTCTTTTGGAGTGATTCCAACCAGTCTCCAAGTTAATGCTGGTTCCCAGATGCAGGGCACTCTCGCACATATTGGGGTATTACTCTACCACCGGTCACCACTAGTGGCTCCCTCCCCCTTTTGTTTATCTTCCGATATCAGTCCGCTGTTCCCATTCCACTTTACCCGCTCATTGGCGTCTTCTGCCCCTGTAGAGATCAAGACGTGTATAATTCTGATCTCAGGCTGATTTCATGGGTGATCGGAGTTCTTTGGTAGGTAATCAGCTCACTTTGGGGTACCAGCTGAAAAGGCACCTCTTCCTACTACCTCGCCATCTTGTTCAGTCATAAGTCTTTTAATTCCTTTATGCATTTGCACAAATGGACTTTGAGTGTATAACAAAGAAGGAAGAGTATTTGTTATTCTCTTCAGTAAATATACATTGAATATAAGCCCATGCATAATGGACACACAAAGATGGATTACATAGTGCTGGTGTGTATTGTAGCTGAGGGTGGGTGGTTCCGGAGCCCTAGTTGTGGTACCCACTCCACAGGTAGCACGTGGATGGTGTAGCAGCAGCAGCTTCTTTGGCTTCTATTTCTGTAGCAACTTGGGGAATCTTTCTTGCTCAAACTTATTTCTTTTGTCCTCCCAGTGATCCTGCAAACCATTTAATAATTATCTGTGCTATATTGTTCTTTTTTCTTAAACTAGCTTCAGTAGATTCTCTGAAATGGTTCTCTGAAACTGAAACCTGGGCCCCAAGTATTTAGCATTCCACAAATTTCTTTGACTGAGTCCATGCCCCTGAAGGATATTCACCATAGACTCATTCCAACCTCTCTTGCAAATGTTACCACAGCCCAATAAACTTACTATTTTGTAGTAGTTCAGACATTATTGTGGACGAATGTAAAGGTGATTTTTTTTTTCCTATCCAACCCCATAGAAACCTCAGTATGCTAATACTGTAAATGGCCATGAGGGTCCAGAGTCTGGCTATATGGTACACAGTATAGAGGGTATAGAGCAATTCCAAAATAGAATATGTGATTATTTTGGAGCGAAATGGAGATAATTAATATCCAACATTAATATTCAACAGCATTACTATCCAACAGAATGTCAATATTTTTCAAAACACCATTAAAGGAAAGCTGATCCGTGAAAAGTATTTTGAAAATCCTGTTGTTAAAATATGACCATCAACTCACCCCTTTTTAAAATTCCAGAAATTGTCAAGAGCCATAATCTAGGTGCTCTTGTGACATGGTCTGAACTTGTTCATTTCTACTTCTGTGGAATTATTCACAGCAAAGATCATTTTCCTTTCCCTCTCCAGTAGGTTTTGCCAGACTGCTATGATTTAGGTCAAAATCCCCCTGTCCCAAAAGCCTTTCTTAATGATGTCCATTTCAGGCTATTATGCTTTATTTTAGAGCCATTGTACACATGCAGTTGTTTATGCCTCCATCTAAGAATTACAGCCTCTTAGGTATCAATCTTGACTTTGTGATTGCAGTGCAAGCTTCATTTTGAAGTGTGAACTCTTTTTTGTGCTTAATCCTTTCTGTTTATGCCTCTAAAATGATTTGTAAATTGTAAATTTTTATGTGATATTTTCCTTGTATATTTATCTACTAATCTACTATTTTGTCTACTAATTTTTTATCTACTTTTATCTACTAATAGAAAATAACCTCCTGGCTGCTAAACTGAGGAAGCTCCTATCAATATCCCTGCACACATTTTAGATGGAAGGTAGCAGCATGGTGAGCAAACAGTTGACAGTGACAGGATGGCAACATACTTTCAGTGATTTTTTTAAATTTTTTAAAGATTTTTATTTATTCATTTGATAGAGAGAGATCCCAAGTAGGCAGAGAGGCAGGCAGAGAGAGAGGGGGAAGCAGGCTTCCCGCTGAGCAGAGATACCGATGTGGGGCTCGATCCAAGGACCCTGAGATCACGACCCGAGCCGAAGGCAGAGGCTTAAACCACTGAGCCACCCAGGCGCCCCTCAGTGTTTTCATATAAATGAACATCATTATTGACAGCTTATGCATGATACATGAAAACATATTGAAATACTAAGAAAATAACAAGGATCTAAGTGGTTTTTAACAGGTACTTCATCAATAACGTTTTATAAACTAAGGGACAATGTATGCCTATATCCTATGTGTAAGACAAATTATGTAAGTTTAAATATCAAGGGATCCTTGAATTTAAGAAGAGACATATTAAAGTTTTAGCCTTTATTAATTTGGACTGGTGAATATATAAAAAAGTAATGTGTTTTTGTAACTCTCCATAAGTTCATATTTCTTCTAAAAATGAAGATAGGACACCATTCTGCATAATTAACAAGGATTTTTGTGAGATCAATTTATATTTTAATGTCACTTTATTTGAATCCCATAAATCATATTTTATTTAGTCTGTACTTTTTAGGCAGCTTTCTGAGTGCAATTGCCTCTCTTAGTGACCTAAGTGTACTGTTTTGCAGTACTTATGGTTTTCATTTTAATTATTAATTTAACACTTTGTTACATAATTGAACAACATGGAGACTAAGGGCGCTGACTCCCCATGCAGCTCAAGTCTGCATATAACTTTTAACTCCCCATAAACTTAAATGAAGATGGCCTACTATTGACGAGAAACCTTATCAATAACATAGTCAAGAAGTACATATTTTATATATGTATAATATACTATATTCTTTCAATAAAATATGAGAGAGAAAACAGTATGTTGTTAAGAAATTCGTAAGGAAGAAAACATACATTTACAGTACTGGACTGTATTGAAAAAAAATCTGCATATGAGTGGACCTGCACCATTCAAACTCATTTTTCCAGGGTCTATGATATGTTGCTTTCTGTGCACATGAGTCTGTTCCAGACAGATACATCCATACTTGATGAACTGAAAAATTGTCCAGTTTCCTGAGTCTGTAAGTATGAGAGTCAAACTCTAAAGCAGTGTTTATCAAAGTCTGGTCAAAGGACAATCTACAAAAGAATCATCTGGAAAAAATGTGCTGCTTTTAGGGCTGGCGAATGGGATTCTTCATGTGTGAATCCCGGGCACCTGTGTGCATATTCTCACACATGTGAGAAAGAACATTTTCCCTAGTCCTTTGAGTCAAGGCCCCTTGCTAGTTTTCTTACCACAGGCATCGGGCTTCTCTTGGTAACACTCCAATCTTAGCAAATTATTTTTTATTGCAACTACATCAAAATTTATTATTCCCTAGACTCACTGGAACAAAATTTTCTCTACAAATTATTGTCAATTTTAAAAATAGAAAAATATTCTTAAGAACATTATTCTGGGGGTGCCTGGGTGGCTCAGTGGGTTAAAGCCTCTGTCTTTGGCTAAGGTCATGATCTCAAAATCCTGGGATTGAGTTCCCCATTACGCTCTCTGCTCAGCAGGGACCCTACTCCCCACTCCCCACCTGCCTCTCTGTCTACTTGTGATCTCTATCTGTCAAATAATTTTAAAAATAACAATATTCTATAATTATAATTCATAATTTTATAGTGAAAGCATGACCTCTTATTATGACACTTTTGGTACAATAATTTCTTTATATATTTTTTTTTTTTGTTTAAGGAGTGCCTGGGTGGCTCCAACAATAAGCTTCTGCCTTCAGATCAGGTCATGATCCAAGGGTCCTGGGATCAAGCACCGCATCCCACACCCTGCTCCCCAGGAAGCTTGTTCTCCCTCTCCCACTCACCCTGCTTGTATTCCCTCTCTGTCAAATAAATAAATAAAATCTTTAACTTTGTAAAAATATGCTTAATAAAAGGCCTATATTCACTGCATAAAATCTATCATCTGTATTAGTGTATCATCCCACTAGAATTACACAGTCATGGTTAATATTTTTTTTGAGGAAGAAGATAACAAGAGTACAACAAAAACCCAAGGATTGAAACGTCTATAATTTAGCCTCAATGCCTCAGACTTTACGTATTTATCCAGACATTGTTTTAAATTTGACTCACCCCTGAAAAAAAATTTGGAAAATTGTCAACTGGCCATATATATAACAGAGAGATAACCAGAGAGGGAATACAAGCAGGAGCAGAAGAGAGAGAAGGAGGCTTCCCACTGCACAGGGAGCCCGAGGTGGGACTTGATCCTAGGACCCTGAGATCATGACCTGAGCCAAAGGCAGACACTTAATGACTGAGCCACTCAGGTGTTCCTAGGAAATATTTTAAAGTGATATCATTCAAGGTATGTTCTATGAAGTGAGTGACCTCCCTATGCTCTGAAAGAGGATATTTAATATTTCATTTTGATTAACATCTGAGAACAGTTTAGCATCACTCTGGATTCTCGGTGACTTGTCTCATAGATTCTCTGTGTTAAAGGGGCAGCATTAAAAAAAAAAAGCTACAGTGGAAAATCTTCTCGTAAAAATTCTACTACTGTCCTCGTAAATACAGTCCTTTTCTGCAGAATGGAAATCTGTAGTAATTTTATTTTATTTTTTTTTACGGTATGTTACATATTCTTTAATTGGCTTAGGCTTAACTTACATAGAGCAATGTGATGCATAAAAAATTGTTTTAATTTTTTTAATCATTTTTTAAGTTTATTTTCAGCATAACAGTATTTATTGTTTTTGTACCACATTCAGTTCTCCATGCAATCCATGCCCTCTCAAATACCCACCACCTGGTTCCCCCAACCTCCCAACCCCCCACCACTTCAAACCCCTCAGGTAGAGTAGAAATCTAGGAAGTTTGTTTTTATAAAGATGATTAAAAAGGTAATTTTTATCAATAGGAGAATGTAGGTCATGGATGTTTTGCTTTAAAAATCCCAGGTGGTGGGTATTATAGAGGGCACAGATTGCATGGAGCACTGGGTGTGGTGAAAAAATAATGAATACTGTTATGCTGAAAATAAATAAATTTAATTTAAAAAAATCTCATAAATACATAAAATAGCTCATTATTAAATTTTAAATAAGGTGTATTTTTTCACTCTTCATATTTTATTGATTCCTATAAGTGAATAAATTATTTTTGAAATTTAATTTAATTTTTCTGAGTTACAAGATCAATTACTTATGCACCACACCCTGTGCTCCATGCAGTATATGCCCTCCTTAATACCCACTACCAGGCTCACCTATCCCCCAATCTTCACCCCTCCAAAACCCTCAGTATGTGTGTCAGAGCCACAGTCTCTCTGCTTCGTCTCCTCTTACAATTTCCCCCAAGTCAATTTTCCTTTCCTTCTACTAATGTCCTAAGTGTAATTTCTTATGCACCACAAGTATGTGAAACCGTATGATGATTGACTTTTTCTGCTTGACTTATTTCACTCAGCATAATCTCCTCCAGTACTCCATGTTGGTACAAAAGTTAGGTATTCATCTTTTTTGATGGCTGAATAATATTTCATTGTATATATGGACCATATCTTATTTATCTAACGTCTGTTGAAGGGCTTCTTGGTTTATTCCACAGTTTGGTGATTGTGAGCATTTCTGCTATGAACAGTGGGGTACATATAGCACTTTTGTTCACTACATATGTATCTTTGGGGTAAATACACAGTAGTGCCATTGCAGGGTCATAGGCTAGGTATATTTGTAATTTTTTAAGGATTCTCCACACTGTTTTTGAAAGCAGCTGCAATGACTTGCATTCCCACCAACAATGTAAGAGGGTTCCCCTTTCTCCATATCTTCTCCAACAGACGTTATTTATTGTCCTGTTAATTTGGGTCATTCTTACTGGTGTAAGGTGGCATCTGAATGAGGTCTTGATTTGAATTTCTCTAATGGTAATGATGATGAACACTTTTTCATGTGTCTGTTAGCCATTTGTATGTCTTCCTTGGAGAAGTGTCTGCTAATGCCTTCTGCCAATTTTTGATAAGAGTATCTTTTTTTGGTGTTGAGTTTAAGGAGCTATTTATAGACCTTGGATAACTGCCCTTTTTCTGTAGTGTCATTTGTGAATGTCTTCTCCCATTCGTGTGTTGTCTCTTTGTTTTGTTGACTCTTTCCTTGCTGTGCAAAAGATTTTGGTCTTGATAAAGTCCCAAAAGTTTATGTTCACTTTTGTTTTTTTTGCCCTTGGAGACATATCTTGAAAGAAGTTTCTCTGGATGCTGTCGAAAAAGTTACTGCCTATCTTCTCCTCTAGGATTTTGAAAGCTTCCTGCCTCACGTTGAGGTCTTTTATCCCTTTTGAGTTTAGCCTTTTGTAAGGAGTTAGAGGATGGTCAAACTTCATTCGTCTATATATAGCTGTCCAATTATCACAACACTGTTTATTGAAGAGACTGTCTTTTTTCCACTGGATATTTTTTCCTGTTTTGTCGAAGATTATTTGACCATAGAATTTGGGTCCATATCTGGACTTTTTCCTCTGTTCCACTGGTCAATGTGTCTGTTTTTGGGCAAGTACCATGCTGTCTTGGTGATCACAACTTTATAATAAAGCTTGAAATCAGGCAAGGTGATGATCCCGGTTTATTTATTTATTTAGTTAGTTAGTTAGTTAGTTTGTTATGTGACAGACAGAGATCAAAAGTAGGCAGAGAGGAGACAGAGAGAGAGGTGGAAGCAGTCCCCCGCAGAGCAGAGAGCCAGATGTGGGGCTTGATCTCAGGATCATGAGCTGGGCTGAAGGCAGAGGCTTTAACCCACTGAGCCACCCAGGTTCCCCATGGCCACAGGTTTCTTTTTCAACATTTCCTTAGCAATTTGTGTCATTTCCAGTTCCATACAAATTTTAGGATTGTTTGTTCCATCACTTTGAAAATGCTGGTGGCATTTTGACTGGGATGGAATTAAAAATATAGATTGCTCTTTGCAGTACAGACATTTTAACAACGTTTATTCTTCTGATCCATGAGCATTGGATGCTTTTCCATCCTTTTGTGTCTTTTCCAATTACTTTTATGACTGTTCTTTAGTTCCTCAAGTACAGATCCTTTACCCTTTTGGTTAGGTTTATTCCAACGTACTGTGGGCTTCTTGCTGCTAAAGTAAATGAAATTAATTCTCTAATTTCCCTTTCTATATTTTCATGGGTAGTGTATAAGAAAACAACTGATTTATGTGCATTGATTTTGTATCCTGCCATATTACTGAATTACTGTATGAGTTCTAGTAGTTACTGGGTAGATCCTTTTGGGCTTTCCATATAAAGTATCATGTCTTCTGCAAAAAGGGTTTGATTTCTCCTTTCCCGATTTCAGTACATTTTATTTCGTTTTGTTGTCTGATTTCTGTTTCTAGAACTTCTAGTACTATGTTGAACAACAGGGATGAGACTGGGCATCCTTCTCTTGTTCCTGATTTCAAAGGGAAGGCTGTCAACTTTTTCCCATTGAGAATCATACTCACTGTGGCCTTTTAATTGATAGATTGATGAAGTTGAAGAATGTTCCCTCTATCCCTATACTTTGAAGCATTTTAATCAGGAATGGATGCTGTATTTTGTCAAATGCTTTTTCTGCATCATTTGAGAGGACCACGTGGTTCTTTCTTCTTTTATTGATTTTTTCTATCCCATTGATTTATTTGTGAATATAGAACCATCCTTGTAACCCAGAGACGAATCCCACCTGGTCATGGGGATAATCTTTTTAATCTACTGTTGGATCCTATTAGCTAGGATCTTGTCAATAATCTTGGTGTCCATATTCAGCAGGGATATTGGTCTGAAATTATTCCTTTTAATGGGATCTTTGCCTGGTTTGATTACCAGGTAATGCTCACTTCATAGCTGAGATGGAAAATTTTCATTCTCTTTCTATTTATCTATCTTTCTCTTTATTTTCCTTCTGTTTCTGTTAATCTAAAGAACCCCTTAAGCATTGGCCTGGGGTTATCACTATGAAAGTTCCTACAAATGCTAGTATGGCAAATTTTTAACTCATGTTCACTGTACTTCTCCAAAGTTCAGTCCTACTGGTAATGCCCAGAGGTCAATACAAGGATTGTGAGTAATAAGCATCCACTTGGACACCGAGCCTTATCTTGAGAGAAGCCTGGTGCTGCTAGGGCTTCCAGAGTTTCTTTCACACAAAGTGGTACTTCAGTAAATCTGGGGAAATATGTCATCACCACTGAAAAACCGGTTCACAGGGCGGTAAATGAACAAAAATTATAATTCAGAATCTCTGTTACTGAGTCAGTAATAACTTAATCTAACAATAAACCTCTCCTCTGAGCAGGGTATAGATTTCCCTCTTGGCATTTGATCAAGCATGAGAAAAGAAAAGGTACCATCATGGTCTTTGTGTGCTATGTGAGGGAACAGAGACTTGAGCACTACTTAGGCACAGTCAGCATATGAGAAACTAGGCACTGAAGATTTGGTGCCTTGATTCCAAACCCCATACACTTTCTCTCACGTCTCCACTGCCTGGAAGGGGCTGTAAATTTCTACTCTGAGTTTGGCATCAACTGTGACTTTTGTCCTTGATCTGGAGCCTCCTGTGGGGGACACATGTCAGATGAAAGACATCAGGCCCAGTCCTTGCTCAGCGTTCAAGTATTTTAGCATCCAATGGGCATTTCTGACACTGATGATTCGTTGTTCCTCCTTTCCTCACTCCAAAACTAATTTGATTACAGGCAGTTTCAGAGATAATCTTCCCACAGTCTTCAAAGTCTGGAGTTCTGGAGCAGTGCACCTTGCTGTGGCAGTCAGGCCCCAGGGTAGTCACATCCCACACTGTCCTCTGGAAGAATTGAATAAAATTCACCTCAAATTACCCCAGTTGGGATCTAACATTTCACCTCAGATAATGTTGACAAAAGTGGAAATGCAGTTTCCTTGTGCATAATTTGTATTCTTCACCTGGGGCAGACATTGTTTGTGTGTGATTAACAGAAGACACTATCCTACCAAAAATAAAAAAGAAACAAACAAACAAATGATGTTCTTCAGGGATTGAGCATTAAAGTGGGCACCTGGCTTCCTTCTGAAGAGGAAGAAAGAATAGGCTATGTGTTGCAAGTTGGAGGAAGAAAAACTCAGCAATGGGAAAGGAAAAGCACCACTTAGGTTTCTCTGAAAGTGACCAAATAAAATAGATTCTTGCTGTGTTATGTAGACCTTTTGAAGAAAACAAACTTAAGTTATCATTTTGGATAAATACAAATACAAAATGAGACAAATTATGGATTAAAGTTTCCTTTTTGATCATATATATACATCCATATATGGATGTACATATATATATATATATATATATATATATATATACATGTATATATATGTATATATATAATCATATATATGATCAAAAAGGAAAATTCAAATATATATATGTATGTATATGCATGTATATGTATGTGTATGTATGTACATGCACATAGGTTTATACATACACATAGAGGTATATGCATGTATGTGTATGTATGTGTATATGTATGTATATATACATATATGCATACACACACACACACACACACACACATACTGCTGCTGAGCTGGGAAGGAAATATCTGCATGAGTAGCAGAAAACTTTAAGCCAGCAAGATTTTGGTGATCATGTGTATCTGATTTGGCTGCCTGAGGGACAAGTGTGGAAGGAATTTGCCCAGAATACCTGTATGGTTCATTGGATGCAGTGGGACTTCAATGTCTGGGAGATACTCCCTGATCAAGAAGTAAATGGTTGGGGGCCTATGCTTGTGAGAGCATTCTGCTAAGTAGTTACTAAGTCCTCTGGCCCAGCCATGCATGTAGGAGGCAGCTCAGGGCATAGAATGGGACTCAGCAAGTCTTGGTTCAACTAAACCACAAGCTATGTCAAGTTCCTCGTGGGTGGTGGGCTGGGTCTTGACAGATTGGGGAACACAGAGGTGTGGGTACAAGGGAAATAGACTGAGAGCTAACTTCTCAGGACTTGAGCAGAGCTCTGGAGGGCAGTTGACCTGAGAATTTAAACCTAAGCTTGATGGCCTGGACACTTTACAGTCAACTTCAAAGGAGCAGAGACTCTCAGTGCTGGAATGAAATAGCGGGGCACATCAAACTATACACCTTCATTTTATTTATTTATTTATTTATTTATTTATTTATCTATTTATTTATATTTTATTTATTTATTTGACAAATAGAAGGACACACACAAAAAGAGCACAAGCACAGGAGTGGGAGAGGGAGAAGCAGACTCTCCACTGAGCAGGGAGCACAATGTGGGGCTCCGTACTTTGACCCTGGTATCATGACCTGAGCCAAAGGCAAAGGCTTAATGACTGAGCCACCCAGTTACCTCTATAAACCTTCTTTATAGAAAAGAGAAGACCTTTCTTCATTTTAATACATTAGAGGAGAATTGCTGGATGATATGTTTGTACTATATCCATTTTTTAAGTATTCTTTACCCCCAATGTGGTGCTCAACCTCATGACCCCAAGATCAAGAGTCACTCACCCTTCTGATTGCATCAGCCAGGTGTCCCTATGTTGAATTTTTGAGAAAACTTGACACTGTTTTCCATAGTGGCTGCACCCATTTACAGTCCACTAAGAGAGCCCATTCACCGTCCCACCAATATACCAGAGTTCCCTTTCTTCCACATTTTAGCCAAAATTTTTGTTCAGTCATCTGGATACTAGTCTTTCTGACAGATGACAGGGGACATCATTTTGGGCTTTGATTTGCATTTCCCTGGTGATAAGTGGCGGTGAACATCTCTTTTTTTATTTGTTGGCCTTCTGTGTGTTTTCTTTGGAGAAATATCTAATCTGAACTCTGCTCATCTTGTAACTGCCATCTGTTTTTGTGTTATTGAGTTGTATCAGTTCTTCAATACTGTGGATGAGAGACAATTATCAGTTAGGCGGTTTGCAAATATTTTCTCCTCTTCAGTATGTTGTCTGTTCAATGTGTTGATGAAGAGATTTCCTTTGCTGCACAGAAGGATTTTATTTCAAAGCAGGAACAGTTGTTTATTTTTCATTGTAGCCATTGCTTCCAATGTCAAATCCAAATGTCAGTGTCAAAAGGGATCTCAAGAAACATTCTTCCAAAAAAAATTGTGTTAAGGGGATGAATGAATAGATCAATCCTGAAAACTCTGTGTCCAATTGTTTTAATAGGTTCTTGACTGGCTCAGTCACCACAGCATATGACCCTAGATCTCAGAATCTGGAGTTCAAATTTTGGTCATGGAGCTTATTATAAAAAGGAAGGTGTGTTAATAACATTCTGCTCAATTTCCAGCTAGTTATCTTATGGGCGTAGCTGTTTTGTTGAAGTGCTTGCCACATTGTGACTTCGTTATTGTGGATCGGGTGGGAGACACGTTCAGTTCCATTGCTTTACTTGAGGTTGCCTAGTGTTTCCAAAGCCACTTATGGTGGAGACTGCTGCTTCCCTATTTTACATTCTTGGAGCTTTTGTTGTAAATAAATTGACTACATATGTGTGGCTTTTTCCCTGGGTTTTCTACTCTGTTCCATTGATCTTTGTCTGTCTGTTGGCAGATACTATACTATTTTCATTTCTACAACTCTGTAATACACTTTGGATTCAGAAATCATGATGCCTCCAGGTTTGTTTTCTCTCCAGATGGCTTTGGCTATTCAGGGCCTTCTGTGGTATTATTCACTTTGTAGCATTATTGGTTTTATTTCTAAAAATGTCAGTAGACCTTTATGGGGTTTGCAGTGAATATTTAGATTGCTTTATATAGTGTGGACCTTTGCATTACATATATTCTAGTGCTCCATTAGCAGGGGATGTCTCCAAACTTAATTCTGTCTTCTTCAAATTCTTTTATTGATTGTTTAACTTTTCAGTGTACATGTCTTTCACCTCCAGGTGAAAATAATTCCTGTGTATTTTATTCTTTTTGAGTAATTATCAATTAAAAATTACTTACTTTATTTCTATCCTTGATAGCACGTTATTCATGTATAGAGATGAAAATAATTTTTGTATGTACAATCAATGTTCTTGTGTTTAGCATGTAATCCATCTGTTAGTTCTACAAGAATTTTTGTAGAGTCATTAGGGGATCAATATTTGACACCACCTTCTCCTAATAAGTAAAAAATAAGCTGGGAATATAAGTTGGTGTCTTCTAACTGGGAAAAGAGGATACAGATATGCTGAGTGTTAGTTTTCAAATTGTCCAAAATGTATTATGGTTAGTGTAAGGAAAGGAATCCATAAATATGGCTTGTTTATTTTACTGCTTTCTTTCAACCAGATATAAAGAGCTGTGGTGTGGACCAGTTATTTCCCATGCTATTCCACCGTTCACCTTGTACCTCTTGGGAAGCATCCACCATTCTTGCTACTTTCTATCTTGGAAAACAGGGCCTGACTCAGCAACTCAGAAAATTATTTCTCAAAATAGTGCATTTGGGGAAAAGGCCGTTTTCCACAGATTTCCTAGAAGACACACACCAAAACGTTGAATTTTATGGAACTGTTTTGATCTCTCTGTGAATTCCTGAAGATGCCCAACATTGACTGTGGCTTGTTTTGCAGAGAGATAAGGGACCTCCTGAAATGACTCCTGGGGCCACCAAAGGGGTGTTTGTGCTCTTAACAAGGACATGGACACTGCTCCACCTCCACAGAAGTACAAGCTAACCTCATTTTGGACTTCCTCCATAATCTCAGCGAATTTCTTCAAGTAGAGTATACATATTATTCTGCAGATTCTTGTGGATCTATTGACAACTCCCTCCAAGTTACAACCTAAGATACTACAGTGATTTAACTGCATCCGTTTTACAACTATAAATACATAAAATTATAAAGGATTGGATGAAGGTCCGTGGACCCTCCCTTCAGAAAGACAGAAAATGAACTTCAAATCGATCAAAGATCTAAGTTCAAGAGCCAAAACTATAAACCTCAGAGAAGAATGCCTAAGAAGAAATATTCCCTGATTTTAGCTTTGACATCTGTTTCTTAAGGATGACACCTGAACCATCAAGTGCAAGAGCAGGTACATGGGTAAATTGGGCACTGACACAGATTCCTTACCTCTGGACTCTGCACGTGCTCCCAGGCACCAGGCAGGAACTGTATGACTCATTTCTTTCTACATCCCACTTAGCAGTATCCATAACATTCTTCAATTTAAGGATGGGGTCTGTAGCTCCAGAGCCCTGCTTGGGGTCACCCAGCTACAATGAGGCTGAGTGGGGGCCTGAACTGCTGATTATCTGCCATTGAACTCTGTGTTCCATGCACACGGCTCACCCCTGGAACTCAGAGGTTCACAAAGCTCCACATCCATCCCCTAGCCCTGGAGACCTCACTGATTTCAAGGGGCAGTTGTGCCACCCCTGCCTGGGCTTGTCCTGGGTCTGTTGCCTGATGATGCTGTAACTTAGCACTGAGGACTCTCCCAGTACCAGCCAGCTTTTTTCTGGGAAGGAGGAGGTTTCTCCCTTGGTACAAAGGCTCATGTAACCTAAGAGTTGAAAAGTCTTCTGAAACATCTGGATGAAACCATCTTGTGAGGCTGGGCCAACAACTCTGGCAAGCCCTGGGTTCAAATCCTGCCTGTAACTGAATGTGGAGCATAGAATGTGGCAGTTTCTTAAAGTTTTGGTTTCCCTCTTTGTCAAACAGAGCCAGCATTTTTAACTTCTGTAAGGAATTGTTATGGGGCTTAACTGACGTGATACATGCTCTAAAATGATACTCAGTAATCCATAGCTTTACCTTCTAAAATTGGCCCACAGGTAGCACATTGCTGCCATGGGCTCTGGGTTTCTGCCTTGCTGTGCCCTTTGAGTCTGCCAATCCAGGCTCCCCTGACTCAGATGTCCTTCCAGAAAGACTTCATCCCCTCCAGTATAAGATCCCACAACACTGGTGCTCATCCATCTGTCTCAGGCCAGCCATGAGACAGGATGTCACCTGGAGCTTGAGGCCTGGACATGGACAATCCTCAGTGTGGAGACTGGCAGGCTGGAGCCCCCTAAACTGTCACCTGTTTTTGGAACAAATATTGGTGTACCTTGTGATGGGGCTCTTTATCCCCAAAGCACAGAAATTAGCTGTCCTCCATTCCACTATGACTGTCACACTTTCCCCCCACTGTGTTATCAAGGAATCTTGGGCTTCCTTGGCTGCCTAAGTCTCACTGTCTTTCCATGGTTGGGGATGAAAGTATTTTATTGATGGCATTTTGGTTTTTGATGGACCTGTTGGTAGGAGGAAGCCTGGCCACTCCCTATAAGCGAAAACAAAGCCTGTGTCACTGACTAATATGGCAGCACCCAGCCCCTGGCAGCCCTTTCCCTAGCGCTCTGAGCTGTCCTTTCTCACTGAGTCCCACTCACTGGTGTTTCTTTCTCTTCCTGAAGGGGGAGCCCCGAATGTCCTCTCTCTGAGAAGATCTTCTGAGCCTGGTTATCTCCATGTCATGGCAGAGAAGACAAGAATTAATGACAGTGGCCTCTAATAGATTATCAGATCAAGTGTACTCCCCCTTACATGACTTTGGGGGAAGAAAGGGGTCTCCTCAGGAAGCACAGCCCCCTCTATCAGACAAGCTTAACTTGAGGGATACCAAGGTTGGGGTTGGAAGTATCAGGGGGTCACAGCTAGAAAATCCTGAAAGGTGTGGATGAGCTATGTCCAGTGGCAGAGCCTCTGGTTGAGGCTCTGTCCAACCTGCAGCTTCCATGAGCGCCAGTGTGCTTTGTAAAGGCCTGTCTTGCTCACACAAATTCAAGGGGTTCTTCCTGTTGCCAGTAAATCTACATCTGGATGAACAATTGTCTGTGACCCACTTACCTGCTCTGTTTTCGAAGGTTCCTCCTGGAGAGTATTAGTTCATCCAGGAATGGCAGGGAGCAAGCCTAGAGTAGTGGCCTGGCCTGCACCCCTCTGCTGGCATGGAGCAGGGTCTTGTTGCTCTAGTTAGCATCTAAGTTAAGAAGCACAAGGGAATGAAGTGGCTTGAGCATATAACCAGACAGGGAATGGGTGAGGTGTGTTCCAGGACACAAGGCAGGAAGCTTGTGGGAGAGGACATATGACGGGGCATTTGGGCAGGCTCTTCCATGCTCTGTGGTCACTCCCAATACCCTGATGGTCTCACTGTTGGCTCGTCCACCTCATGATTTCAGTTCTCATCTATAGAATCCGGGATCCCTCCTTTCCAAAGCAATGCTTCTCTTTAATAATGAGAGCATGGAGAAGCTAGTAGCCAGGCCTCCAAAAATGTGGTTAAAGTGTTTTCCAGTATTGGTGTTTATAGGAATCATATGTAGAGAAACAGAGATTCATGGCACAGACATGCTTATCACTTATATTATGAGAGTCAAATAATTGGAAATGACTTAGTTGTTCAACAGATGGGGCTGCTGAGTGCTGTCACTGTGAATGCCCAAGGGGACAGCAGTGACAGTGCCTGTCCACAGTGGGGGTATCAGGGATCAAGAGTGTGGCCCTGGAAACTTCCCAGCCCCACTCTCTCACACACATGTGTGTGCATTTGCACACAAACACACACATTACACTTACAAGGAAAGGCAGGGAAAACAGACACCCTGTGTTATGAGTGACTATTTCTTGGAAGAAGGAACATGCCTTCTCTTTTCATATTTAAATCATTATTTACTACATAAACATAGTTTGGATAAAACCTAAAGAACTATTTACTTCAAAACCTAAATTGTTAGCAATAAATGATAATATTTAAGATATGATTTTAATATTTTATAATATGCTCATTAGAATAGTTTGAACATAGTCTATCCAGGAAAATGAAAGAATTGGAAGTGGCTCATGGACCCAGACATTTCTCTTGTGGTTTCTGCTTTTCAGGCATCCTTATGAAAGGGAAACCTATCACAGATAATGAAAATAGTCATTTTGGGGCTTCCCGTGATCTTTCTTCATTCAGGAAGATCTCCATGTAATAAAATTTTATTTGTATACCTTTTTTAAAGGGCAAATCACTCTTACGTTGTGCAGACAGACAGAGAAAGCCTTATTGTACGATTCCAGGCACACGAAAATCCAAGTCAAGTATGTACCAGAGATAGAGAGAAGAGCAGTGATTTCAGGGACTGGGGTGAGGTAATGAGCAGTGAGTGATTAGTAGCAAAGTTGTCTCTGTGATGGAAATGTTATAGAAGTAAATGGTTGTGCCAAACTCTGAATATACCTAATGAGACGTCAGAGATGTCAATATAACATTGAAAAGACTCTGAGTAAAATTTTATGTAAACTCAAATTCTACTTTATTTACTTATTTATTTTTAAATTTTATTTATTTATTTTGACAGAGAGAGATCACAAGTACGCAGAGGCAGGCAGATACTGAAAGGAAAACAAACTCTCCACTGAGCAGCGAGCCTGATGTGGGGCCTGATCCCAGGACCCTGAGAACATGATCTGAGCTGAAGGCAGAGGCTTTAATGCACTGAGCCACCCAGGCACCCCAAATTCTACTTTATTTAATGGCCAAAATCTATTAAGTCATTATACAGGTGTATATGAAACACCAATATTACGAAGAAGGCAATGACAGGGGAGGAGATGGCATTGTTTGGGGCTGTAGCCTGCACCAACTGCTGCTCAGGGGATGAGGCTGGTTGCTCCGCTGAGGCAGCTGGTGGTTCAGGTCATTCAGGAACTCCAGGATCAGAGGCAGAACCCTGCTGGACCTCCCCTTTAGGCAAAGGGACTGCTGGGTCCCATCTCAGGGGCATGAATTAGAGCTCTGATTACCACCTGCACTGGCCCCAACAGCATAGGTGAAGTCACTGTTCTTCTTCACTGATGAGCAATAGCAGCAGGGACGGGGTGGGCCAACTCAGGCTATAAAGATGTGGCGGGTGCCAGAATGGGTGTTGGGACAGGTTCCTGAGGTGGATCAGGATCTTGCTCTGGGGCTGGTGTTGTAGCTCCAAGAAAAGAAAGAAGTATCATCAGCATGATTGTCTTCACTTTTGCCTTATAAATGAAAGAAACCCTTCCCACCACCATTATGGTCCATATCAAGACCCAATCCTTGGAATGTCTCCCCAACCGAAGCCCGTGGAGACAGGGATCTGAGACTACTCACTCCTCTCAGAACAATTATAATCTATGGAGGTTTACTCAGTGTAGCCCACCCTGCCTCCTCCTCAGGCAAACATCAGTCATCCCCAGTCCCTCTCACCCCCAGGCTCTGGCTTCGTGAGCTCAAGTTGCTGCAGCTGTGAGAGCAGAAGCTGGGCACAATGCTCCAGGTCTGAGCATGGCATACTGAGCCCCATGTATTCCAGCAGCATATTCAGGCTGAGAAATTCTGTGGACTGGAAAATATCCCCAGAATATTGTTCCAGACATGTGTTCAAGATGGAATAGATGGCCCTGGGGACAGGTAGGTAGGCAGAGAAATCAGAGGATAGGGCACCCATCCAAACCAATATCCCAGGGAACCAGTGTGGAAACATGGGCCCCTGGATTTCCAGCTCCTGTCAGAAACCAGTCCTAATCCTTCTCTACTTGTTATCTGGCAGTCCCGCCCAGGACAGGCCTGGTCACAGATGTCAGCCTGGAAAAACAGCATTATGAGTGGGATTCTTTGATTAGTGTTGTGAGCACTTCTCTCCCTTTGAGGGGAGCTGGAAACACTCCTCAGTCTGTCTCCTTGCTCACATGCTACTTAAATTCACCTGCATGTGCCAGGGACGGGTGGTGTCTGGCTTCACTGCATATACCACTTACTCTGCACACACCATTTACACTCACTGCACACACCACTGCTCTGTAAAGATCCAAACAAGGAGTGAACAAAAGTACTGTCTCTATCCAGGCCTTCCCAGAACCCACCCAATACCTCAAATTTTGCATCATGTGCTCATGTGCTGCTTTATTCACTAGGTTCCATGAGTGGGTCTCCTTCCACTGACACTAACCTCCCACAGGTTGTGGGTTGTGTGGTCCCTGACCTCTCACTGGGTCTCCTGAGCACCCTCTGAACACCTCGTGTCCAGGTTCTAACAGACATGTATGTGACGGTTCCTAATCCTCAGTTCAGAGTCCTAGAACTGGGTTAAAGATAGGGCTGGGAGGGGGCAGAGATGGAGAATGACCCTCTTAGGGGTTAAAGCTGTCCTCCATCCCACTATGCTTTTCCACAGTGCTCAGACACCAACCATATTTCCCCATAGAACCTTCTAATTTTCCAGAAAATCTCTCAGACATTTACCCTAAAGCAGGAATAACAGATGTGTGGATGAAGGTCCAGCAGGCCTTCTAATTCACAGTACCTCACTACCCTGGTGGAGAGGAAAAACCCTCCTTTATCATCTGAAGCTAACTCACACATCCCACTTCTCCTGATCTCTGCTGACCTCATTATAGCTGGAGAAAATGCACCCATATCTAGAGGAGGCCAGGGGACATCACAAGAAATGTCCTGTGGATACTACCTCTCATTATATGAGCCCTGGTAAGTCTGCAGCCCTGGGGTTCTGTCTGTTCTGTGTAGGGATCATATTCAGCTCCTATATAAATGCCTTCACTGAGTGGGGATTCCTGAAGGCTTGATGTATGAAAGGGCCCCAATGAGCCCATCACAGATATGTGAGTGGGCCTGGCCCGCTGCTCACACCCAGGTATCCCTACTCCAGATTCACCCAGACATAGACTCAAGATGGAGTCTCAGATCTCCCTTTCAATGGCAAAACAGCCCAGCTCTACACCATAGTTATAGTGAGGGATAAGGCAGAGGCTTCATCATGTGGAGCAGGAGAATGCTCAAATACTGTGACTATAGGCCCTCTATCAGACTATTCTACAGGAGCAGGCACTCAGGTATACTTTCCCTACAAGTCCCCACTGATTCCCTATAATAACTCTGCCTCAGTTAGGATCAAATTGAGGTTCGGGGAAGTTTGGAGACATGCCAAATTCTCTCAAACAGGCATTGGCCAAATCACACTTGGCCGTTAGGGGCAGCATGCTTGCCTTGCAAATAAGAGGTCTAGCACCTCTTTTGTGGTTGCAAAGGCTCGGTATCTATCCAGGAACATGTAGACAGAGTTTAGATCCCTTCTCAGAAAAGCAGGTGCCAGGTGATCTATTTCTGTCTCCAGCGTGTTGGCCCGGTTGGTAAATAGCACAAAGGTATCATTTCTATTTCTGATTGAGCTATTTTTACCCTGAGGTGAATCAGAGGAGACCTGAGTCAGTGCTATAGCCATCAGTAGAAGTGGGTGTTTGAGGGCAACCTGACCCCCCAGAGCTCAGTGGCTTATTGCAAGAGGTGGGACAAGAGAGTCCGCAGCCCTAAAACAAATAAGTTCACTCAGTGTTTCATTGGGTTAATCATAAGGCTCTTGTTTTTTGTTCAGGTCATGTTCTCAATGTCCAGAGACTGACCTCCTCATAGGTCTGAGCACATAGGGCAATGTCTGCTTGATGACTCGGTCTCCCTCCTCTTCTCCCCACTCTCTCTTTGCCTCTCTCTCAAATCCATCAATCAAACAATCAATTAATAAACCTTTAAGGAAAAGAAAAAAGTTTCTTGGCACTCATATAAGGATTTGAAGCAAATGATGTCTGATCTGATTATATCTTGTTTTTCAGAGTCCTTTGTCTCTCATGGATCATCTTCACTTCCAATTTCCCTCAACTTTCTTCTCTTCTCCATTTCCTTATGTCCTCCATGTTATTTGTTATGCTCAACAAATAAGTGAAACCATATGCTAATTGATTCTCTCTGCTTGATTTATTTTCCTCAGCATAATCTCTTCCAGTCTTGTCCATGTTGATACAAAGTAGGGTACTCGTCCTTTCTGATGGAGGCATAACACTCCGTACTGTATATGGACCACATCTTCATATCCATTCGTCTATTGAAGGGCATCTTGGATATTTCCACCTTGGCGACTGTGGCCATTGCAGCTATAAACATTGGGGTACAGATGGCCCTTTTGTTCACTACATCTGTATCATTGGGATAAATATCCAGTAGTGCTATTGCAGGGTATTGGGAAGCTCTATTTTTAATTTCTTAAGGAATCTCCACACTGTTCTCCAAAGCAGCTGCACCAACTTGCATTCCCAGCAACAGTGTAAGAGGGTTCCCCTTTCTCCACATCCTCTCCAACACACGTTGTTTCCTGTCTTGCAAATTTTGACCATTCTAACTGATGTAAGGTGGTATCTTAATGTGGTTGTAATACGAATCTCCCTGATGGCTAGTTATGATGAACATTTTTTTCATGTGTCTGATAGTGATTTGTATGTCTTCGTTGGAGAAATGTCTGTTCATGTCTTCTGCCCATTTTTTGACATGATTATCTCTTTTGTGTGTGTTGAGTTCAGGAAGTTTTTTATAGATTCTAGATATCAATCTTTTATCTGTACTTTCATTTGTGAATATCTTCTCCCATTTTCTGCATTTCCTCTTTGTTTTGTTGACTGTTTCCTTTGCTTTGCAGAAGGTTTTGATCTTGATGAATTCCAAAAAGTTCATTTTCACTTTGCCTTTGGAGACATATTTTGAAAGAAGTTGCTGTGACTGATATCAAAGAGATTACTGCCTGTGTTTCCCTCTATGATTCTGATGGATTCCTGTCTCACATTGCGGTCTTTTATCCACTTTGAGTTTATCTTTGCATATGGTGTAAGAGAATGTTTGAGTGTCATTCTTCTACATATAGCTGTCCAATTTTCCCAGCACCTTTTATTAAAGAGTATGTCTTTTTTCTACTGTATATTTTTTCCTGCTTTGTCGAAGATTATTTGAGCACAGAGTTGAGGGTCCCTAAATGGGCTCTCTACTCTGTACCACTGGTCAATTTTTCTGTTTTTATCCCAATACAATGCTGTCTTGGTGATCACAGTTTTGTTGTAAAGCTTGAAATCAGGTAATGTGATGCCCCCAGTTTTGTTTTTCTTTTTCAACATTTCCTTAGCAGTTCAGGGTCTTTTCTAATCCTATACAAATTTTGGGATTATTTGCTCCAGCTCTTTGAAAAATACCAGTGGAATTTTGATCGGAATGGCATTAAAAGTATAGAATTCTCTAGGCAGTATAGACATTTTAACAATGTTTATTCTTCCGATCCAAGAGCATGGAATGGTCTTCCATCTTTTTGTCTTTTTCAATTTCCTTCATGAGTGTTCTGTAGTTCCTCGAGTACAGATCCTTTACCTCTTTGGTTAGGTTTATTCCCAGGTATCTTATGGTTCTTGGTGCTATAGTAAATGGAATCGATTCTCTAATTTCCTTTTCTGTATTTTCATTGTTAGTGTATAAGAAAGCCACTGATTTCTGTACATTGACTCTGTATCCTGGCACATTACTGAATTGCTGTGTGAGTTCTAGTAGTTTGGGGGTAGAGTCTTTTGTGTTTTGCATATGAAGTATCGTGCCATCTGCGATGAGAGAGATTTTGGCTTATTCACTGCCAATTTGGATACATTTTGTTTCTCTTTGTTGTCTGATTGCTGTTGCTAGGACTTCTATACTATGTTGAATGAGAGTGGTGAGAGTGTGCATCCTTGTCGTGTTCCTGCTCTCAAGGGGAAGGCTGTGAGATTTTTGCCATTGAAGATGATATTTGCTGCTTTTCACAGAAAGATCTTACGAAGTTCAGGAATGTTCCCTCTATCTCTATACTTTGAAGCATTTTAATCAGGAATAGATGCTTGATTTTGTCAAATTCTTTTTTGAATCCATTGAGATGACCATGTAGTTCTTCTCTCTTTTTTATTGATTTGTTCTATCACATTGATTGATTTGCCAATGTTGAACCATCCTTGTAATCCAGGAATGAATCCCACCTGATCATGGTGGATAATCTTTTTAATGTGCTGTTGGATCCTATTTGCTAGGATCTTGTTCAGAATCTTAGATCCCATATTTATCAGTGATATTGGTCTGAAATTCTCCTCTTTGCTTGGTCTTTGCCTGGTTTTGGCATCAGGATAATGCTGGCTACATAAAAAGAGTCTGGAAGTCTTCCTTCTGCTTCAAATTTTTCTAAACAGCTTCGGGTTAATAGGTGATATTTTTTCTTTGAAAGTTTGATAGAATTCCCCAGGGAATCGGTCAGGTCCTGGGCTCTTGTTTTTTGGGAGGTTTTTGATCACTGCTTCAATCTTTTTACTAGATATTGGTCTATCCATGTTGCCAATTTCTTCGTGGTTCAATTTTGGGAGTTTATAGTTTCCCAGGAATACATCCATTTCGTCTAGGTTGCTTAACGTATTGGCATATAACTGTTGAGAATAACTTCCAATGACTGACTCCATTTCCTTGGTGTTAGTTATGAGCTCCCAATTTTCATTCATTATTTATTTTTTTCAATTTATTTATTTTTAGAAAAACAGTATTCATTATTTTTTCACCACACCCAGTGCTCCATGCAATCCGTGCCTTCTATAATACTCACCACCTGGTACCCCAACCTCCCACCCCCCACCACTTCAAACCCCTCAGATTGTTTTTCAGAGTCCATAGTCTCTCGTGGTTCACCTCCCCATTCAATTTACCCCAACTCCCTTCTCCTCTCTAACACCCCTTGTCCTTCATGCTATTTGTTATGCTCCAAAAAGAGCCATCTCACCACACAATTCTTTCTGTGGGGCATGCAGAATTCTGAGTTAGATCCACAACCGGTCTCTGGAATCCCTGTTCTGCGGCACCCATAAGATGGAAAACAACATTCTTCCCTTCCTCAGAAAAGCCACAAAACTATGGGGAGCCACCAGCATCCTTAGAGAGGAAAAGTGGCCCATGGACCCATGAGACCACACCTGCATATCGAGGCCATCCTGGACACACAATCCGGATAGAAAAGCCAGTGCTACCACCTTCCCATCACCCTAATTACAGATCCTGACGAGGTCCCCTCCAGGTCTATGAATTGGGCCTGCGACCTCCATGCCACTAACCTTAACCCGAATTTGGGTTTGCAGATTTCTCTCCAAAAACCATGGCTCATATGCCCTCCAGGATGGGGTCTCTGGAGCCACAATATAGGACTGCTGCCATCCCCAAGGACACTGTGCATGTCACAGTTGCCCAAACTTTCTAGATTATGAGAAGTCCCCTGAGCACACCCCAATATTGGCGGCCGCTCTGGAAGAAAATGCACAGTCTGAAACAACCTGATCGCCTACATCCAGACAGACACCCATGTCAATGTTACTGAGTCAGAAGATTGAAACTGACATGCACGTAGGAATGCACTTGAACCCTATATTAAGATTTAAGACATCTTTACTCAGTGGTCTTTTCTGGAATACCAATTTAGGATACAACATTTTGTCCCTGGGCCACACAACAGAACATCTCCTTTCCCCAGAAGGACACCGTGCTCTTTGTCCTGTACCAAACCCTAAGGGTAGGAGAATCCTGCAAGTCACCTTATCCACCAACACATTCTAAAAACTCCCTGGTAACAAAATAGCATTGTGACCCATCTGCAAGAGATTCCATGTCAACTCAAGTCCTTGATCCATCGCCCCAGAGCCATCATAACATACCTGTCATGTCCCTCAGCTGCAATGCTTAATGGAGGTGTGCTTTCCAGGCATCCATATGGAGAGATCTCCTACCCATACTTTCCACATGGGGGACACAGGAGCAAACAAAATAAACTCCACCTGTCCAGGAGAAGGACCTTGCTGTTTGGAGCATCTCACAAGCCTCAGCATGGGAAATCCTCCATGACCTCTTGATGCCACCCCTCCATTTCTCAGTCATCATAGACAGAAACTCCTGTGTGAGCAAATTTCTGACAGCTGTCCTTACTCAGGTGCTGGATATTTCGAATAAGCTGCTGCACATTGGAACTGCCTTTGGCTTAGCACTGAGTTGAACCATAGAATGTGTTTACAATTCCATCCTCACGCTACTGGTAACAAAGGCCTCTTGATAGGGAATTAGAGAGTCACAATGCAGCATTCTGGCTTCCCTATGAACGAAGAAGTGCCTGGTGAGTCTGCCCAGAAACCCCACATGAGGATCAATCTGCTCAGACCTTGAGGGAACCCCAGCTTATAGGCTTCCCTGGCCACTAGTGCTGTGTCTGACAGAGCTTGAGCCCCGACCTAGTCTCAGCCACCCAGAGAGTGGGACCCATTATCAAGCATGTGGGACCCGACATGGCCCTACACCATCACCTCTACCCATCCTTGGTATTCAAGCATCTGTCACCAGACCTTTGCTGGAATCACTGTCAATGGGGGAACCTGAAGCCCAATAGAGAACTCCTCCTTCCCCATGGCATGAATCCTAGCTGTTTGGAAGGGTTTCCAACCCTGTGAGTGAGAGACGCTGCATGTCCAATGAGACCACACCCACTTATGAGGGCCGCCCTGGGCACAAAGAGGCATTGTGACCCGAAGCCTGAGCATGCTTTCAAACAAACACTCTCTGTTGCACCTTCAGGATCCGGCATTGCAGGCCTGGTAGGCACCTTGGCCCAAATCCTAACACGTGGTGGGATTTTCCAAGGGCCCAGACCCAGAGCCCTTCCTTGAATCTCTGTTCTGGGGCACCCATAAGATGGAAAACAGCACCCTTCCCTTCCCAGAGAAAGCTACCAATCTATTGGGAGCCGCCAGGAAACATAGAGAGGAAAAATATTCCATGGACCCAAGAGACCATACCTGCATTCAAAGGCCATCCTGGACACACAATCAAGATACAAAAGCCTGTGCTACCACCTTCGAGTCATCCAATTTACAATTCCTGACGACCTTCCTTCCATGTCTATGCATTGGGCCTCTGATCACCTCACCACTAACCCTAAACCAAATTTTTGTTTACAGACTTCGCTCTCAAAACCATGGCTCACATGCCCTCCAGGATAGGGTCCCTGGAGCCAGACCACAGTACTGTGCCTGCCATCCCCAAGGAAACTGTGCCCGTCACAGTTGTCCAAACATTCCAAATTAGGAGAAACCTGCAAGGCGCCTGAACCCTCCCCGATATTGTTGGCCGCTCTGGATGCAAATGCACAGTCTGGATCACTCTGCTTACCTACATCTAGGCATGCAACAAAATCAATGGTCCTGAGTCAGAAGATTGAAACTGACATACCCCTAGGACCTCATTGGAACCCTAGATTAGGTGTTCAGGCATCTGTCCTCTGAGGCCTGTTCTGGAATACCAACTAATGATGCAACAGGTTTTCTCTGAGCCATACCCCAGAACATCTCCTGTCCCCAGAAGGAAACCATGATCTTCGACCTTTTCAAACCCTCAAGGTAGGAGAATCCTGCACAGCACCTTAGCCACCAGCACATTCTATGATCTTCCTGGTAACAAACCAGCATTGTGACCCGTCTGCAAGAGATTCCATGTCAACTCAAGCCCTTGGAATTTTGCCCCAGAGCCACCAGAACGAAACTGTCATGTTCTTCAGCTTCAAAGGTCAAAGGACGTGTGCTTTCCAGGCATCCATGTGGGAGAGCTCTGCTACCCCATACTTTCCACATAGGGGACCCTGGAGCAAACAAACCGGACTCCACCTGTCAAGGAGAAGGACCTTGCAATTTGGAGCATATTACAGGCCATGGCGTGGGAAATCCTCCATGGGATAGTGACATCACCCCTCATTTTGATGGTCATCATAGACACAAACTCCAGTGTGAGCAAACATCTGACATCCGCCCTTACTCGGCTGCTGGATATCTCGAATAAGCCGCTGCACATTAGAAGTGGATTCTTCATAGCACTGAATTGAACTGTAGCTTGTGTTTACACATCCATCCTCACCCAACTGGTCCCCTAGCCCTCTTGATAAGGAATTCTTGAGCAATAACGTAACATTCTGCCTGCCCTATAGAAAGAAGAAGTGCCTGGTGAATCTACCCAGAAATCCCACATGAGAATCATCTGATTGGTCCTCGAGGGAACCCCAATTTAAAGGGTTACCTGGCCACTAGTGCTTTGTCTGACAGAGCATGAACCTCGAAATAGTGTTAGCCACACAGAGAGTGGGTCCCATTACCAGCATGTGAGAAAGACAATGGACAAAGTCCGTCATCTCTACACATCCTTGGTATTCAGGCACCTGTCCCCAGACCTTTGCTGGAAACACTGCCAAAGAGGGTACCTGAAGAACAATAGAGAACTCTTCTTTCACATGGCAGGAAGCCTGGCTGTTGGGATGGGTGTCCAACTCTCAAAGTGGGAGAAAGCTGCATGGACAATAAGAACATGCACACTCCTGAGGGCCAGCCTGGGCACAAACAGGCATTGTGACCCTCAGCCTGAGCATGCTTTCAAACAAGCCCTCTCAGTTGCACTACCAGGATCCTGCTTTGCTTGCCTGGTACACCCTAGGCTCAAATCCTAACATAAGGTGGGATTTTGCAGGAGCCCAAACCCAGAGCCCATCTCAGGAATCCCTGTTTTCTGGCACTCCTAAGATGGAAAAGAGCACTCTTCCCTTCTCTGAAAAAGACACCAATCTATGGAGAGCCACCAGGATCCTTAGAGAGGAAAAGTCTCTCATGGACCAATGAGATCACACCTGCATTCCCAACCCATACTGGACACACAATTCAGATAGAAAACCCTGTGCTACCACCTTCCAGTCGCCCTATTTACATTTCCTGATGTGTTTCCCTCAGATCTATGCATTGGGCCTGCAATAACCACTCCACTAACCCTAACCCAAATTTGTGTATGCAGACTTCAATCTCAAAACCATGGCTCTCATGCCCTCCAGGATGGGGTCTCTGGAGCCACACCACAGGACTGTGCTTGCCATCCCCAAAGAAACTGTGCCTGTCACAGTTGCCCAAACCTTCCAGATTAGGAGAAAGCATCAAGTTCCTGATTCTACCCCTATATCAGCCACCTTCTGGACTGAAATGCACAGTCTGAAAAAACCTGATCACCTCCATCCAGGAAGACAGCCAAGTCAATGATCCTGAGTCAGAAGATTAAACCTCACATGTCCCTAGGACCACATTGGAACCCTCGATTAGGTTTTCAGAAATCTGTCCTCAGGGCCCTGTTCTGGAATACCAAGTTATGATCCAGCATTTGGGCCCTGGGCCACACAAGATAACATCTCCTGTCCACCGAAGGAAACCGGGCTCTTCCCACTGTGCCAATCCCTCACGGTAGGAGAATCCTGTACAGTACCTTACCAACCAGCACATTCGAATATCTCCCTGGTAACAAACCATCATTGTGGCCTTTCTGAAAGACATTCAGTGTGAACTAAAGGCCTTGGTACTTCGCCCCAGAGCCACCAGAACGAACCTGTCATGTTCCTCAGCTGCAATGCTCAAAGGAGGTGTGCTTTCTAGGCATCCATGCAGGAGAGATCCGCTACCCAAACTTTCTACATGGGGGACCCTGGAGCAAACAAACCAGACTCCATCTGTCTAGTAGAAGAAAACCTTTCTGTTTGGAGAATCTCACAAGCCTCAGCATGGGAAATCCTACAAGGCCTCTTGACGCCACCCCTCCATTTGTTGGTCATCATAGAAACAAACTCCAGTTTGAGCAAACATCTGACATCCACCCTTACTCATGCCCTGGAAATCTCGAATAAGACCCTGCACATTGGAACTGTCTTCTGCCTGGCACTGAATATAACCGTGGCTTGGGTTTACAATTCCATCCTCACCGTACTCAACCTCATGCCCTCTTGATGAGAAATTCTGGAGCCACAACGCAGCATTCTGTCTTCCCATAGAAAGAAGATGTGCCTCGTGAGACTTACAGAAAATCCACATGAGGATCTGTCTGCTTGGCCCTCACGGGAAACCCAATTTATAGGTACATTTGCCACTACTGCTGTGTCTAACAGAGCCTGAGCCCCGACCTCTTGTCAGCCACCCAGATAGCCAGGCCCATATCCAGCATGAGAGACCAGAGATGGCCCATGTCCGTCATCTCTAGCCATCCTTAGCATTCAGTCATCTGTCCCCAGACCTTTGCTGGAATCCCTGCCAATGGGGGACTCTGAATCACAATAGAAAATACCTATTTCCCCAAGGCAGGAGACGTGGCTTTTGGGGTGGGTTTCCAACCCTCAGAGTGGGAACCAGATACATAGCCAATGAGACCACGCCCACTCCTGAGGGCTGCCCTGGGGACAAACAGGCATTGTAACCCTCAGCTTGAGCATGCTTTCAAGCCAGCCCTCTCAGTTGCACCACCAGGATCGGGCTTTGAAGGCCTGGTACGACGCTAGACCCAAATCCTAACCCTTGGTGGGATTTTTCAGGCGCCCAAACCCAGAGCCCATCTCTGGAATCCCTATTTTGGGGCACACGTAAGTTGGAAACCATCACTCTTCCCTTCCATGAAGAAGCCACCAAATCACAGGGAGCCAGCAGGTTCCATAGAAAGGAAAAGTCTCCCATGGATCCATGATGCCACACCTGCATTCGGAGGCCATCCTGAACACACAATCCAGATATAAAAGCCTGTGTTACCACTTTTGAGGCACCCTAATTACAGTTCCTGATGAGCTGCTCTCCAGGTCTATGCATTGTGCCTGTGATCACCTCTCCTCTAACCCTAACACGAGTTTGTGTATGCATATTTCTCACCCAAAACCATGACTCACGTGCCCTCCAGGATGGGGTCTCTGTAGTCACACCAGAGGACTGTGCCTGCAATACCCAAGGAAACTATGGCTGTCACATTTGCCCATACCCTCCAGTTTAGGAGAAACCTGCAAGACCCCTGAGCCCGTCCCAATATTGTAGGCCAGACTGGTTGCAAATACCCAGTCTGAAACACCCTGATCACCTCCATCGAGGCAGATACCCAAGTCAATGGGCCTGAGTCAGATGATTGAACCTGACATGCCCCTAGGACCTCATTGGATCCCTAGATTAGGTTTTCAGATATTTTTCATATGTTCTGGAATACCAATTTAGGGCACAACATGTGGTCCCTGAGCCACACAACAAAGCATCTCCTGTCCCTAGAAGCCAATCGTCCACTTGGACCTGTATAAAACCTTCAGTGTGGGAGAATCCTGCATGGCCCCTTAGCCACCAGCACAATCTAAGATCTATCCGGTAACAAACCAGTATAGTGAAACATCTGTAAGAGATACCATGTCAGCTCCAGGCCTTGGTACTTTGCCCCAGAGGCAACAGAAGGAACACGCCATGATCCCCAGGTGCAATGATTAATGGACGTGTGCTTTCCAGGCATCCATGCAGGAGAGCTCTACTACCCAAACTTTCCACATGGAGGACTGTGGAGCAACCAAATCAGAGTCCACCTCTCCCGTAGCAGGAAACCTTGCTGTTTGGAGCATCTCACAAGCCTCAGTGTGTGGAATTCTCCATAGCCTCTTGACACCACCCCTCCATTTGTCATATCATAGACACAAACTCCAGTGTGAGCAAATATCTGACATCCCCCCTTACTCAGGTGCTGGCTATCTACTATAAGCCACTGCCCTTTGGAACTGCCTACCGCTTGGCACTGAATTGAACCATAGCTAGTGTTTACAATTCCATCCTCACCTGACTGGTCCCCAAGCCCTCTTGATAGGGAATTCTGGAGCCACAATGCAGCATTCCTCCTTCCCCAAAGAAGAATTGCCTGGTGAGACTGTACAGAAACCCCACATGAGGATCATCTGCTCAGCCCTCGATGATTCCAGATTTATCAGCTGCCCTGGCCAGTAGTGCTGTGTCTGACACAACCTGAGCCATGACTTCGTGTCAACCACCCAGTGATTGGTTTCCATATCCAGCATGTGAGACTGGCCATGGCTCAATCCGTCCTCTCTACCCATCCTTGGTATCCGGGCATCTGTCCCAAAACCTTTGCTGGAATCCCTGCCATTGGGGGAACCTGAAGCTCAATAGCGAACTGCTCCTTCCCCATGGCATGCAACTTAGATGTTGGGATGGGTGTCCAAACTTCAGAGAGGGAGCCAGCTATATGGGCAATGAGACCATGCCCACTCCTATGGGTCGCTGTGGAGATAAACAGGCATTGTGACCCTCAACCTGAGCATGCTTTCAAATAAGCCCTCTCTATTGCACCACCAGAACCCCGCATTTCAGGACTGGTATGCCCCTAGGCCCAAATCCTAACCCTTGGTGGGAATCTCTTTGTGTCCAAACCCATCTCCAGAATCCCTGTTTTGGGAAACCCCTAAGATGGAAAACAGCAATCTCCCCTTCCTTGCGAAAGCCACCAAAGTATTGGGAGCCACCAGGATCCTTAAGGAAGAAAAATCTCCCATGGACCCATGAGACAACACCTGAATTATGAGGCCATCCAAACACACAATCCAGATAGGAAAGCCTGAGCAACTGCCTTCCAATCACCCCAATTACAGTTCCTGACGAGCTCTTCTCCAGGTCTATGCATTGGGCCTGTGATCACCTCAGCTCTAAGCCTATCCTGAGTTTGAGTTTGCAGTCTACTCTCCCAAAACCATGGCTCATATGTCCTCCAGGATGGGGTTTTTGGAGCCACACCACAGGACTGTGCCTGCCATCCACAAGGAAAATTTGCATGTCCCAGTTTCCCAAACCATCTAGATTAGGAGAAACCTCAAAGGCGCCTGGGCCCATCACCATATTGGACGCTGCTCTGTACACAAATGCACAGTCTGAAACACACTGATCACCTACATCCGGCAGATGCCAAAGTCAATGGTCCTGAGTCAGAAGATTAAACCTGACATGCCCCTAGGACCTCACTGGAATCCTAGATTAGGTTTACAGGTATTGTCCTCAGAGGCTTGTTCTAGAATACCAACTTATGATATAACATGATATTACAAGAACATCTCCTGTCCCCAGAAAGAAACCGTGCTCTTCGACCTCTGTCAAACCCTCCGGGTAATAGAATCCTGCTTGGCCCCTTAGCACCAGGGCATTCTAAGTGTTCCTTGGTAAAAAACCAACATTGTAACCCATCTTAAAGAGATTCCATGTTAACTCATCGCCCTTGGTACTTCGCACCAGAGCCACCAGAACAAACCTGCCATGTTCCTCAGCTGCAATGGAGAATGGAGGTTTGCTTTCCAGGTATTCATGCGGTAGTGCTCTGCTACCCAAACTTTCCACATGGGGGAACCTAGAACAAACAAACCAGGCTCCACATGTCCAGTAGATGGAAACCTTGCTATGGGGAGCATCTCACAAGCCTCAGTGTGGGAAATCCTCCATGGCTTCTTGACGCCAACACTCCATTTGTCTATCATCATAGATACAAACTCCAGTGTGAGCAAACATCTGACAACCGCCCTTACTCAGGTGCTGATTTCTCAAATAAGGCGCTACATATTGGGACTGCCTTCCGTTTGGCACTGAATTGAACCACAGCTTGGTTTTACAATTCCATCCTCAACCTACTGGTCTCCAAGCCTTGTTGAGAGGGAATTCCGGAGACAAAGTGCAGCATTCTGCCTTCCCCATAGAAAGAAGAAGTGCCTGGTGAGTCTTCCCAGAAACCCCACATGAGGATCAATCTGCTTAGCCCTCGAGGGGACCCCAATTTATAGGCTGCCCTGGCCCCTAGTGCTGTGTCTGACAGAGCCTGAGCCCCGACCCCATGTCATCCACCCAGAGGATGGGACCCATATCCAGCCTGCAGACCGGCCATGGCTCAAGTCCGTCATATCTTCCCGTCCTTGGTATTCAGGCATCTGTCCCCAGTCTTTTGTTGGATTCCCTGTCAATGGAGGAACTTGAAGCACAATAGAGAACTCCTCCTTCCCCTTGACAGGAAACCTGGCTGTTGGGATGGGTGTCCAACCATCAGTGTGGGTGCCAGCTGCATTGCCAATGAGACCACACCCACTCCTGAGGGCCGCCCTGGGATCAAACAGGTATAGTGACCCTCAGCCTGAGCATCTTTTCAGAGAAGCACTGTCAGTTTCACCACCAGGATCCTGCTTTGCCAGCCTTGTACACCCCTAGGCCCAAATCCTAACCTTTGGTGAGATTTTCCAGGTGCCCATACCCAGTTTGCATCTTTGGAATTTCTCTTTTGGGGCACCCCTTAGATGGAAAACAGCACTCTTCTCTTCCCCGAAAAAGCCACCAAAGTATTGGGAGCTGCCAGGATCCTTAGAGAGGAAAAGTATCCCATGGACCCATGAGACCACACCTGCAATCCAAGGCCATACTGGACACACAATGCGGATAGAAAAGCCTGTGCTACCTCTTTCAAGTCACCCTAAGTACAGTTCCTGATGAGCTGCCATCGAGGTCTATGCATTGGGCCTGTGATCACCTCGCCACTAACCCTAACCAGAGTTTATGTTTGCAGATTTCTCTCCCAAAACCATGGCTCAAATGGCCTCCAGGATGGGATCTCTGGAGAAGGACTGTGCCTGTAATCCCCAAGGAAAATTTGTACATCACAGTTTCCCAAACCATCCAGATTAGGAGAAACCTGCAAGGCCCCTAAGCCCAACACAATATTGGAGGCTGCTCTGGAAATAAATGCGTATTATGAAAATCCATGATCACCTACATCTGGAAGACACTCAAGTCAATGGTCCTGAGTCAGAAGATTGAAACTGACATGACCCTAGGACCTCACTGGAACCCTAGATTAGGTGTTCAGACATTTGTCCTCAAGGCCTGTTCTGGAATACCAACTTATGATACAACATGTGGTTCCTGAGCCACAGAACAGAACATCTCCTGTCCCCATAAGGAAACCATGCCCTTCGACCTGTGTCAAACCCTCCAGGTGGGAGAATCCTACAATGCTCCTTAGCCACCAGGACATTCTAAGATTTCCTTGGTAACAAACCAGCATTGTGAATCATCTGAAAGAGATTCCATGTTAATTCATCGCCCTTGGTATTTCACACCAGAGCCACCAGAACAAACCTTCCATATTCCTCAGCAGCAATGGACAATGGAGGTGGGCTTTCAAGCAGCCATGCGGGAGAGCTGTACTACCCAAACTATCCACATAGAGGACACTGGAGCAAACAAACCAGACTCCCTAACTCCAGTAGAAGAAAGCCTTGCTGCTTGGAGAATCTCACAAGCGTTAGTGTGGGATATCCTCCCTGGCTTTTTGACGCCACCCTTCCTTTAGTCTGTCATAATAGATACAAACTCCAGTGTGAGCAAACATCTTACATCTACCCTTACTCAGGTGCTGGATATCTCGAATCAGCTGATGCACACTGGAGCTGCCTTCTGCTTGGCACTGAATTTAACCGTAGCTTGTGTCTATAATTCTATCCTCACCCTCAAGGTCTCCATGGCCTCTTAATAGGTAATTCTTGAGCCAAATCAGAGCATTCTGCCTTCCTCATAGAAGGAAGAAGTGCCGGTCAGTCTTCCAAGAAAGCCCACATGAGGATCAGTCTGCTCAACCCTTGAGGGAACCCCGATTTGTAGGCGGCCCTGGCCACTAGTGCTGTGTCTGACAGGGCCTGAGCCCCGACTTCATGTCAGCCACCAAGAGACCGGGAACCATATACAGCATGAGACTGGCCATGGCTCAAGTCTGTCATCTCTACCCACCCTTGGTATTCAGGAATCTATCCTGGACGTTTGCTGGAATCCGGTCAATGGGGGAACCTAGAGCAAAATAGAAAATTCCCCCTTCCCAATGGCAGGAAACCTCTCTGTTGGGATGGGTGTGCAACACTCAGAGTGGGATCCAGCGGTATCACCAATGAGATCGCGCCCACTCCTGAGGGCCGCCCTGGGATCAAACAGGCATTGTGACCCTCAGCCTTAGCATGCTTTCAAACAAGCCCTCTCAGTTTCACCACCAGGATCCCGCACTGTAGGCCTGGTATGCCCCTAGGCCCAAATCCTAACACTTGGTGGGATTTTCTAGGCACCCTGACCCAGTGCCCGTCTATGTAATTTCTATTTTGGACCACCCCTAAGATGGAAAGCAGCACTCTTCCCATCCCCGAAAAAGCCACTAAACTATTGGGAGCAGCCAGGATCCTTAGAGAGGTAAAGTCTCCCATGGACCCATGAGACCATACCTACATTCCGAGGCCTTCCTGGACACACAATCCAGATAGAAAATCCTTTGCTACTGTCTTCAAGTCACCCTAATTACAGTTCCTGCCGAACTTCCCTCCAGGTCTATGCATTGAGCATGCGATCACCTTGCCACTAACCCTAACCTGAGTTTGTGTTTGCAGGATTCTCTCCCAAAACCATGGATCAAATGCCCTGTTGGATGGGCTCCCTAGAGCCACATCACAGGACTGAGCCTACCATTGCCAAGGAAAATTTGCCCGTCACAGTTTCCCAAACCCTCCAGAATATGAGAAACCTGCAAGGCCCCTGGGCCCACCCTCTTATTGGAGGTTGCTCTGGTCATAAATGCGCAGCCTGTACATCTGATCACCTACATCCAGGCAGACACCCAAGTCAATGTTCCTGAGTCAGACGATTGAACCTGACATGCCCCTAGGACCTCATTGGAGCCCTAGATTAGGTTTCCAGGCACCTGTACTTAGGAATGGGTCACAATGCTGAATTGTTACCAGGGAGATCTTAGAATGTGCTGGTGGCTAATGTGCCCAGTAGCATTCTCCTGCACTGAGTGTTTGGCACAGGTCGAAGAACACAGTTTCCCTGGAATACCAACTTATGATAGAACATGTGGTCCTTGAGCCACATAACAATACATCTCCTGTCCCCAAAAGGAAACTGTGCTCTGAACTGTGTCAAACCCTCAGGGTTGGAGAATCCTGCATGGTACCTTAGCCACCAGCACATTCTAAGATCTCCATGGTAACAAACCAGCATTGTGACCCATCTTCAAGAGATTCAGTGTCAACTCGAGGCCTTGGTACTTTTCCCCAGAGCCACCAGAAAAAACCTGCCATGTTCCTGAGCTGCAATGGTCATTGGGGGTGTGCTTTCCAGGCATGCATGCAGAAGAGATCTGATCCCAATCTTTCCACATGCGGGACGCTGGAGCTAGCAAACCAGACTCCCCCTTTCTGGTAGAAGGAAAGCTTGCGGTTTGGAGCATTTCACAAGCCCCAGCGTGGGCTTCCCCCAGCGTAGGAAATCCTCCATGAGGATGGAGTCCTCCATGACTCCATTTGTCAGTCATCATAGACACAGACTCCAGGGTGAGCAAACATCTGACATCCGCCCTTACTCAGGTGCTGGATATCTCGAATTAGCCTCTGCACATTGGAACTCCCTTCCACTTGGCACTGAATTGAACTGTAATTTTTGCTGACAATTCCATCCTCAACCTACGGGTCACCAAGCCCTCTTGATGAGGAATCTGGAGCCACAACGCAGCATTTTGCCTTCCCCATAGAAAGAAGAATTGCCTGGAAAGTCTGCCCAGAAACCCCACATGAGAATCTATCTGCTTGGCACTCGAAGGAATTCTGATTTATAGGCTGTCCTGGCCACTAGTGCTGTGTCTGACAGAGCCTAAGCCACGACCTAGTGTCAGCCACCCAGAGAGCTGGCCCCATATCCAGCATGTGAGGCTGGCCATGGCCAAAGGTGATCATCTCTATCCATCACTGGATTCACGCACCTTTCCCTAAACATTTGCTGGAATACCTGCCAATAGGAGAACATGATGCACAACAGAGAACTCCTCCTTCCCCATGACAGGAAACATGGCTGTTGGGATGTTTGTCGAAACCATATGATGGGAGCCAGCTTTTTGGACGATGAGATCACCCCATCTCCTGAGGGCCACCCTGGGCACAAACAGGCATTGTGACACTCAGCCTGAGCATGCTTTCAAACAAGCGTTCTCAGTGGCACGGCCAGAATCCCACATTGCAAGCCTGGTATGCCCCTAGGCCCAAATAATAACCCTTGGTGTGATTTTCCAGGCACCCAGTCTCAGCACCCGTCTCTGGAATCCCTGTTTTGGGGAAACCCAATGACGGAAAACAGCACACTTCCTGTCCCTGAAAAAGCCACCAAACTTGGGGAGCTGCCAGGATCCTAAGAGGGGAAAAATCCCCCATGGACCCATGAGACCACACCTGCATTTTGAGGCCATCCTGCAAACACAATTCACATAGAAAATCCTGTGCTACCACCTCCGAGTCACCCTAATTACATTTCCTCACGAACTACCCTCCAGGTGTATGCATTGGGCCTGCGATCACCTCACCACTAACCCTAACCCGAATCTGTGCTTGCAGACTTCTTTCCCAAAACCATGGCTCACTTGCCTTCCAGATTGGTGTCTCTGGAACCAGAGCACAGGACTGTGCCTGCCATCCCCAAGGAAACTGTTCCTATCTCAGTTGCCCAAATATTTCAAATTTGGAGAAACCTGCAAGGCTCCAGACCCCACCTCAGTATTGACGGCCTCTCTGCATGCAATGCCCAGTCGGAAAGACCCTGATCACCTATATCCAGGCAGACACCCAAGCCAATGGTCCTTAGTCAGAAGTTTGAAACTGGGGCACCTGGGTGGCTCAGTGGGTTAAGCCACTGCCTTCGGCTCAGGTCATGATCTCAGGATCCTGGGATCAAGGCCCGCATCGGGCTCTCTGCTCAGCGGGGAGCCTGCTTCCTCCTCTCTCTCTGCCTGCCTCTCTGCCTGCTTGTGATCTCTGTCTGTCAAATAAATAAATAAAATCTTTAAAAAAAAAAGAAGTTTGAAACTGACATAACTCTAGGACCTCATTGGAACCCTAGATTAGGTTTCCAGGCATCTGTCCTCAGTGAACTTTCTGGAATACCAACTTATGATACAACATGTGGTCCCTGAGCCCCACAACAGAAGATATCCTGTCCCTAGAAGGAAACCGTGCTCCTTGACCTCTGCCAAACCCTCAGAGTAGAAGAATCCTGAATGTCACCTTAATCAACAGCACATTCTAAGATCTCCCTAATAAGAAACCACCATTGAGACCCCTCTGCAAGAGATTCAATATCAACTCAAGGCCTTGATACTTCGCCCCAGAGCCACCAGTTGGACCTGCATGTTCCTCAGCTGCAATGATCAATGGAAGTGCGCTTTCCAGGCATCGATGTGGGAGAGCTCTGCTACCCAAACTTTCCACATGGGGGACCTGGAGCAAACAAACTAGACTCCACCTGTCCAGTCGAAGGAAACCCTACTGTTTGGAGCATCTCACAAGCCTCAGAGTGGGAAATCCTTCATGGCCTCTTGACATCACCCCTCCATTTGTCTGTCATCATAGATACAAACCCCAGTGTGAGCAAACATCTGACATCCAACTTTAAGTGCTAGATATCCCGTATAAGCCACTGCACAAAGGAACTGCCTTCTGCTTGGCAATAAATTGATCCACAGCTTATGTTTACAATACCATCCTCACCCTACTGGTCCCCAAGCTCTCTTGATAGGAAATTCTGGAGCTACCACGCAGCATTCTTCCTTCCCCATAGAAAGAAGAAGTGCATGGTGTGTTTGCCCAGAAACCCCACATGAGACTCAATCTGCTCGGGCTTCAAGGGAACCCCGATTTATAGGCTTTCTGGCCACTAGTGCTGGGTCTGACAGAGCCTGAGCACTTAAGTAGTGTCAGCAACCCTGAGAGCGGGCAACATATCCAGCATGTGAGACTGGTCATGGACAAAGTCTGTCATCTCTACCCATCCTTGGTGTTCAGGCACCTGTCCCCAGACTTTTGCTGGAATCCCTGCCAATGGGGGAACATAAAGGACAATAGAGAACTCCTCCTTCCCATGGCAGGAAACCTGGCTGTTGGGATGGGTTTCCAACCCTCAAAATGGGAGCCAGCTGCAAGGCCAATGAAAGCATGCCCACTCCTGAGGGCCACGCTGGGCACAAACAGGCATTGTGAACCTCAGCCTGAGCATGTTTTCAAAGAAGCCCTCTCAGTTGCACCATCAGGAACCCACATTGCAGGCGGTATGCCCCTTGGCCCAAATCCTAAGCCTTGTGGGATTTTCCAAGCACCCTGACCCAGAGCCCATCTCTCGAATCCCTGTTTTGGTGCAGGCATAAGATGGAAAACAGCACCATTCCCTTTGGCGAGAAAGCCTCCTAACAATGGGAGCCGCCAGGATCTTTAGAGCAGAAAAATATCCCATGGACCCATTAGTCCACACCTGCATTCTGAGGTCATCCTGGGCACACAATCCAGATATAAAAGCCTGTGTTACCACCTTAGAGTCACCCGATTTATGATTCCTGATGAGCTGACCTCCAGGTCTATACATTGGGTCTGCGATCACCTCACTACTAACACTAAGCCGAGTTTGTGTTTGCAGACTTCTCTCCCAAAACCATGACTTACATGCCTTCCAGGATAGGGTCTGTGGATCCACACCACAGGACTGTGCCTGCCATCCCCAAGGACACTGTGCCCTCAAAGTTGCCCAAACCCACCAGATGGGAGAAATCTGCAAGGCCCTGAGCCCACCCCAATTATGGAGGCTGCTCTGGAATCAAATGCGTAGTCTGAAACACCCTGATCACCTACATCCAGGCAGACACAAAGTCAATGGGCCTGAGTCAGATGATTGACCCTGACATGCCCCTAGTACTTCATTGGAACCCTAGATTAGGTTTTCAGCCACCTGTCCTCAGAGGCCTGCTCTGGAATACCAACTTATGATTCAACATGTGGTACCTGAGCCACACAACAGAATATGTGCTGTCCCCAAAAGGAAATCGTGCTCTTGGACCTGTGTCAAACCCTCAGGGTAGATGAGTCCTTCACAGTCCCTTAGCCACCAGCACATTCTAAGATCTCCCTGGTAACAAATCAGCATTGTGACCCATCTTCATGAGACTACATGTCAACTCAAGGCCTTGGTACTTCACCTTAGAACCACCAGAATGAACCTGCCTTGTTCCTCTGCTGCAATGGTCAATGGAGGTGTGCTTTCCAGGCATCAATATGGAAGTGCTCTACTACAGAAACTTTCTTCATGGGGGACCCTGGAGCAAACAAACCAGAATCCCCCTGTCCAGTTGAAGGAAACCTTATTGTTTGAAGCAACTCACAAGCCCCAGTGTGGGGAATCCTTCATGACCTCTTGACGCCACCCTCCATTTGTTGGTCAGCATAGACACAAACTCTTGTGTGAGCAAACAGCTGGCATCCACACTTATTCAGGCGTTGGATATATCCAATCAGCCGCTGCACACTGGAACTGCCTTCTGCTTTATAATGACATTAATAGTTGCATGTGTTTACCATTCAATCTCCACCCTCCTGGTCCACAAGCCCTCTTGATAGGGAATTCTGGAGCAGCAAGGCAGCATTCTGCCTGCCCCAAGAAAGAAGAATTGCCTGGTGATTCTGCCCAGAAACCCCACATGAGGATCCACCTGCAGGGCCCTCGACCACACCCTAATATCTTAGACCACAATGGGAACTAAGGCTCTCTCTGACAGAGCCTGAGCCACGACCTCCAGTCAGCAATACAGATAGTGGGCCCCATTTCCTGCAGGTGGGACTTGTTGTGGCCCAAAGCCATCATCTCTACTCAACCTGGATATTCAAGCCTCTGTGCCCAGTCTGTAACTCAAATCCCTGCCTATGGGGTACCTGAAGCACAAGCGTACTCCTCCTTCCTGATGGCAGGAAATTTGGCTGTTGGAATGGGTGTGCAACCCTCAGGGTGCTAACCAGCTGCATGGATATGAGTGAGCACCTGCCTGCAGGCAAACATCCAAGTCAAAGGCCCTGAGTCAGAAAATTGAACCTGACATGCCCCTAGGACTTCATCAATGCCCTAGCTTGGGTTTTCAGGCACCTGTCCGGCTGGGCTGGCCACTAGTGCTTTGTCTGACAGAGCCTGAGCCCCGACCTAGTATCAGCTAACCAGAGAGCAGAGCCCATAACCAGCATGTGAGACTTAACATGGCCAAAGTCCATCATCTCTACCCATCCTTGGTATTCGGGCATCTGTCCCCAGACCTTTGCTGGAATGCCTGCCAATGGGGGAACCTGAAGGACAAGAGAGAACTGCTCCATCCCCATGGCAGGAAACGTGGTTGTTGGGAAGGGTGTCCAACCCTCAGAGAGGGAGCCAGCTGCACAGTCAATGAGACCACGCCCACTCTTGAGGTTCACTCTGGGGACAAACAGGCATTGTGACCCTCGGCCTGAGCATTCTTTCAAACAAGCCCTGTCAGTTGCACCACCAGGATCCCCCATTGCAGGCCAGATACGCCCCTATGCCCAAATCCTAACCCTTGGTCAGATCTTCCCTGCGCCCAGACCCAGAGCCTGTCTCTGGAATCTGTTTTGGGTAACCCCTAAGATGGAAAACAGCACTCTTCCCTTCCCCGAAAAAGCCACCAAACTATTGGGAGCTGCCAGGATCCTCAAAGAGGAAAAGTGTCTCATGGACCCCTGAGACCACACCTGCATTCCGAGGTCATCCAGATAAAAAACCCTGTGCTACCGTTTTCGAGTCACCCTAATTACAGTTACTGATGAGCTGCCTTCCAGGTCTATGCTTTGGGCCTGGTATCATCTCGCCACTAACCCTAACCCGAGTGTAATTGCAGATTTCTCTCCATTACCATGGATCACATGCCCTCTAGGATTGTGTCCCTAGAGCCACACCACAGGACTGTGCCTGCCATCCCCAAGGAAATTTTGCCTGTCACATTTGCACCAACCCTCCACATGAGGAGAAACCTGAAAGGCCCCTGAGCCCACCCCAATATTGGAATCCATTCTGGATGCAAATGCACAGTATGCAATGATTACCTACATGCAGTCCAACACCAAGTTAATGGTCCTGAGTCAGAAGATTGAACCTGACATGCCCCTAGGACCTCATTGGAACCCTAGATTAGGTTTTCAGGCATCTGTCCTCAGTTGACTGTCCTGGAATAACATCTTATGATACAACATGTGGTCCTTGGGCTACACAACAGAACTTCTTCTGTCCCCAGAAGGTAACCGTGCCCTTTGACCTGTGTCAAATCCTCAGGTTATGAGAATACTGCATGATCCCTTATCCACCAGCACATTCTAAGATCTCCCTGGTAAGAAACCAGCATTGTGACGCATATGCAAGAGATTCCATGTCAACTCAAGGCCTTGGTACTTTGTGCCAGAGGAACCTGTCATGTTCCTCAGCTGCAATGGTCTATGGAGGTGTGCATCTAGGTATCCATCCGGTGTAAACTCTGCTACCTAAACATATCACACTCCAGTGTGAGCAAACATCTGACATCCACCCTTACTCAGGTGCTGAATATCTCATTCGTTGGCCATCATAGATACAAACTCCAGTGTGAGCACATATCTGACCCTGGCCCATACTCAGGTGCTGGAGATCTCGAAACAACTGCTGCACATTGGAACGGCCATGTGCTTGGCACTGAGCTTAACCGTAACTTGTGTTTTCAGACTTCTGTTCTCACACACCTCGCCTATAAGCCCTGCATATTGGGAAGGTTGGAGCCAAAATGCAGCCTTCTGCCTGCCCAACAGAAAGAAGTACTGCCCTATGGGACTGCGCAGAAACCCCACATGAGGATCCACCTGCACGGTCCTCTATGACACCCCAATATCTTAGACCACCCTGTGTACTAATGCTCTGTTTGACACAACCTGAGCCCCAAACTCCTGGCAGCCACCCAAATAGCGGGCCCCATATCCTGCAGGTGGGTCCTGGCTTTACCTGAGTCCTTCATCTCGAATCACCCTGGGTATTCTGGTACCTGTCCCAGAACATAGCTCAAATTCCTGCCCATGGGGGACTCAGAAACAGAGAAGAGTACTCCTCCTTCCCCATGGCAGGAAAACTAAATGTTGAGATGGTTGTCCAACCCTCAGATTGGGATCCAGGTGCATCAAACAAGAGACAATGCCCACTCAGGATGGGCAGCTGGGCAAAAACAGGAATTGCGATCCTTAGCCTGAGAACCTCTTGAATCAAGCCCACTCAGGTACTGGACCCGGAGCCAACAGAGAGGGCCTCTCATGCCCCTAGTCCCAAATCCTATGCCTTGTTTGGTTTATCCAGTCACCTGGACCCAGAACACATCTCTGGAATCCCTGTATGGACGGGACCCCTGAGATGGAAAACAGTGTTTTCCTCTTCCCCAGAATGTCATCAAAATCTTGGGTGCTGGGCAGAATACCCAGATAGGAAGAATATCCCATGGATCTATAAGGCCACCCCTCTATTCTGTGGCCATCCTAGACACACAATCCATACAGAAATGCCTGTGCTCCCGCCTCCCAGCCGCCCGAATTTCAAATTTTGAGGAGCTGCCCTCAGGGTCTGCAGATTGGGAATGCCATCACTTCACCCCTAACTCTTACTGGAATTCGTGACTATAGACTTTGGTCCCAAAGCCCTGACCCACATGCACTGCACACTGGATACTCCAAAACCACACCACATCATTCTGCCTGCTCTCCCAAGGAAAGTCTGCCCGTCTCAGTTGCCTAAACCCTCCAGATTAGGAGAAACCTGCAAGGCCTCTGAGCACATTCCAATTTCATAGACCGCTCTGGAGCAAATGCACAGTCTGACACAGTCTCAGCAACTACCTGCAGGAAGACATGCAGGTCAATGGTCCTGAGTTTAAAGATTGAACCTGCCATGCTCCAAAGACCTCTTTGGAAAGCTAGCTTGGGTTTTCAGGCCTCTGTCCCCAGAGGCCTGTTCTGGAAAACCAACCTATGGTCCAACCTATGGTCCCGCCTGTGGTTCATGAGTCATACAAGAGAACCCCACCTGTCCCAAGGAAACCTGGCTCCCGGTAACTGAGTCTAACTCTCCATGGCCCCAGGGCCACGCCACAATGTAAGGATTCCCTGGACACGAAGCAGCGTTTTGACGCATTAGACTATGAACTACCCTCAACGCAGATCAATATTCAGTCTCAGGGCCATTGACCTGCGTGTCTTCCTGGGGGTAAGAACTGAGGGTGTGTCAGACTGGGCATTTTCTCCAGCGTGGCCTATGAAATTACAGTGGGCTCGGAGAACTAGCAGGTTTCTCCTAAATTGGAGGGCTTCGGCCACTGAGAGGGGCAGAGGTTCCTCGGGAGAGTGGGCCCAGTGATTCTGTGTGGTTGTGGAGACCACATCATAATGGGCATGTGGGTCAGGGCTTTGGACCAAAGTCTTCAGAAACAAACTCGGGTAAGGGTTAGGGGCAAAGTGATGGCAGGCCATATCTGCAGACCCTGAGGTCAGCTTCTCAGGATTTGAAATTCGGGCGGCTGGGAGGTAGTACCACATGCTTTCCTGTCTGGATTGTGTATCTATGATGGCCATGGAATGGACAGATGGTCTCATGGGTCCATGGGAACTTCTTCCTATCTGGGGATTCTGCACTGCTCCCAGGATTTTGGTGTCTTTCTGGGGGAAAGGAAGAGTGCTATTTTCCATCTCAGGGTTCCCACCCAGACACGGAATCCAGAGGGGTTCGGGGTCTGGGTGCTGCCTAACCCAAACAAGGTTTCATATTTGGGCCTAAGGGCATGATAGGCCCGCTCTGTGGGCTCCTGCTTCAACCACCGTGGGGGCTTGTTTGTGAAGTGTCTCAGGCTAAGCGTCACAATGCCTGTTTGTGACCAACTGCCCCTCCGGAGTGGGTGTGGTCTCATGCGCCATACAACTGGCTCCCACTCTGAGGGTTGGACAACCATCTCAACATCCACTTTTCCTGCCATTGGGACGGAGGAAATATCTTTTGTGATTCAGGTTCCGCTATAGGCTGGAATTTGAGCTATGTTCTGGGTACAGGTACCTGAACACCCAGGTTCATTGAGATGATGGCCTCGGGCCAAGGCAGGTCCCACTGGCAGGATATGGGGCCCTTTATCTGGGTGGCTGACAGGAGTTCGGGGCTTGGGTAATGTCACACAGATCATTATTTGACAAGATGTCCTCTGATATTGTGCTGCTGTTGAGGGCCATGCAGGTGTATCCTCATATGGGGTTTATGGGCAGACCCATAGGGCTCTTCTTCTTTCTGGTGGGCAGGCAGAAGGCTGCCTTGTGGCTGCAGAATTCCCAATATGGAGGGCTTGTAGGCATGAAGTGTGAGGACGGAAGTGTGAAAACAGCAGCTACGGTTAAGTTCAGGCCTGAGTTAATAGCAGTTCCAATGTACAGCGGCTGTTTCGAGATCTCCAACACCTGAGTAAGGGCGAGCATCAGATGTCTGCTCAAGCTGTAATTTGTATCCATGATGGCCAAGGAATGGTGGAGTCACCTCAAGAAGTCGTGGAGGCTTTCTTAGCTGGAGTTTGTGAGCTCCTCCAAACATCAAGTTGTCCTTATATGAGAGAGGGGAATCCATTTAGAGGACTCCATCATCCCCCATGTGGAAATATTCAATAGCAGAGCTCTCTTAATGGATGCCTGGAAAGCCCAACTCATGTTACCATTGCAGCCGAGGCACAGGGCAAGCTTGATCTGCTGGCTCTGGGGACGAAGTTCCAAGTGATCTGACTTGATGGACTTTCTCAATCTAATTGGTCACAATGCTGCTTGGTGTCCAGGGAGACTTTAGAATGTGGAGGTGGCTCTGGGAACATGCAGGATTCTCCTACACTTAGTACTGGAACCTATTCCCAAGAGCCAGTTTTCCTCCTCGGGACAGGAGGTATTCTGTTGTATGGCTAGGTACCACATTTTGGACTCTATATTGGATTTCCAAAACAGGCCTCTGGGGACAGTGGCCTGAGAACCTAAGTTAGTGTTCCTTTGAGGTCCTAGGGGCATGTCAGGTTCAATCTTCGGACTCAGAGCCATTGACCTGCGTGTCTTCCTGGAGGTAGGAGTTGAGGGTGTGTCTGACTGTGAATTTTCTCCAGAGTGCCCTATGAAATTAGGGTGGGCTCATGGAATGTGCAGGTTTCTCCTAATTGGAGGGTTTGGGCCACTGAGACGGACAGAGTTTTCTCGGGATTGCAGGCCCATTGATGCTTGGTGGTTGTGGAGGCCCCATCCTAGAGGCAAATTGGTCAGGGCTTTGTGACCTACATCTTCAGAAACAAACACGGGTAAGGGTTAGGGGCGAGGGGATGGGACGCCATATCTGCAGACCCTGAGGGCAGTTCCACAGGATTTGACATTCAGGGGGCTTGGAGGCAGTAGCACAGGCTTTTCTGTCTGGATTGTGTGTCTAGGATGGCCACGGAATGCACTGGTGACCTCATGGGTCCATGGGAGATTCTTCCTATCTGGGTATTCTGCCCTCCTCCCAAGAGTTTCGTGTCTTTTGGGGGGAAGGGAAGAGTGCTGTTTTCTGTCTCAGGATTCCCGGCCAAACAGGGATACCAGAGATGGGTTCTGGGTCCGGGCGCCTTGATAACCCCAACAAGGATTAAGATTTGGGCCTATGGGAATGAGAAGCCTGCTTTGTTTGCTCCCAGTCATGCTCCCGAGGGGGCTTGTTTGAAAGCGTTCTCAGTCTGAGGGTCACAAGGCATGTTTGGGCCCAGCTGCCCATCCTGAGTGGGCATGGTCTCATGTGCCATACAGCTGGCTCCCACTCTGAGGGTTGGACAACCATCTCAACATCCATGTTTACTGCCATGGGGAAGGAGGTGAACTCTTTCGTTCTTCAGGTTCCGCCATGGGCAGAAATTTGAGCTGTTTGGGGACAGGTACCTGAATACCCAGGTTGTCTGAGATGATGGCCTCGGGCCAAGGCAGGTTCCATCTGCAGCATATGGGCCCACTATCTGGGTGGCTGACAGGAGGTCGGGGCTCAGGCTGTGTCAGACAGATCATTAGTGCACAGAGCTTCCTATGATACTGGGGTGCTTTTGAGGGCCATGCAGGTAGATATAAATGTGGGGTTTCTGGGAAGACCCATAGGGCTCTTCTTCTTTCTGGTTGGCAGGCAGAAGGCTGTTGCAGCTGCAGTATTCCAAATATTGAGTGCTTGCAGGTATGGAGTGTGAGGATGGAACTGTGAAAACAGCAGTTACGGTTAAATTCAGGGCCGAGTGCATGGCAGTTCTAATGTACAGTGGCTGTTTCGAGATCTCCAGCACCTGAGTAAGGGCGAGTTTCAAATGTCTACTCACGCTGGAATTTCTATCCATGATGGCCAAGTAATGGTGGGGTCACCTCAAGAAGCCTTGGAGGCTTTCCCAAGCTCGAGCTTGTGAGCTGCTCCTAACAACAAGGTGTCCTTTTTTGAGACAGCAGAAATCCGGTTAGAGAGCTCCAGGGTCCCCCATATGGAAATATTCAATAGTAAAGCTCTCTGAATGGATGCCTGGAAAGCCCACCTCGTTTTAACAGTGCAGCCGAGGAACAGGCCAGGCTTGATCCACTGGCTCAGGGGTTGTAGTTCCAAGTGATCTTAGCTGACGGAGGTTCTCAGTCTGATGAGTCTCAATGCTGCTTGCTGTCCAGGGAGACCTTAGAATGTGGCACATCTCTGGTGTCATGCAGGATTCTTTTACACTGAGACTTGGACCCTGTTCCTGCTGGGGTCCGTGATCAATGGAATGAGACTGATTCAAAGCGAAGGTCAAGCAAAGCTTAATTTTGCGCCAAGCATCAAGAATCAAAGTGAACGGTCAGGGCTGTCTCTTAGGAAAAGGTGATGACGACGACCCCAGCAAGACCACTCCCAACATGGCCGCTCTGGACGAGGCCTCTCCCCAGACGAGGCTTCTCCTGACCTGGCCACTCACCGAAGTGGCCTCATGTCGAGGAAGCCAGTCCCGGAATGAAGCTGCTCCCCGGAATGACGCTGCTCCCCCAAGGCCGCTCGGCGCTGCCGCAGCTTGGGGTGGCGGGGTCATTGGCAGTGGGGCCACTGGCAGCTCTCTTGGCTCTTACAGCTCTGACAAGAGCTCTGACAGCTATGACAGCTCTTACAAGAGCTCTGACGGCTCTGGAGGCTCTTACAACTCTTACAAGAGCTCTGAACAATCTTACAGCTCTTACAAGAGCTCTGATGGCTCTGACAACTCTGACAGCTCTCCTGGCTCTGATGACTCTCCTACTCCTCGATGGCTCTCCTTCTTCTTCTCCGACAGATCTCCTTCATCTCCGACGACTCTCCTTCTTCTACTCCGATGACTCTCCTTATTCTTCTAGGACGACTCTCCTACTCCTCCTCAGCCTTAGCCTTGCAGACTAACCTGTATAGGGATGGTTGAGGCCCGCCCACACACAGGTGGCCAAAGGAATTTAAACTCACTTTAGTAAATATATGTGCACCCCTACGATTGAAAGTCTTCACCTGGCCTGACTCGCCCTTGTATCTAGGCTTTGCAAGTAAGTTCTTCTGGGAGGGACAAGGTCAGTCTAAGTTCACTGCAACAAAATGGCTCCATCTACCCAACCAGGCCCTTACACTCTCCCCTTTTCTTTGGATATTAGTCAAATCCTTCACTTTTCAGCCAGGTCTATGATATATTGAGCATGTAAGACTAACATTTTATCGCTCTATTTTTTTTTTTTTTGGTCCAAATGACATTAGGGCGTTTATAATACAGGGGCCAAAAAGTAACAGTAGTACACAGTTGCCTGATAAGTTAGCCATTCAATGCTTTGTATAACCTTTTCCATTTTTTCTAATTCCGTTCATCTAATTTCTCACCTATACTTTACGTAAACAGGTCACAATAGGAGCAAGGAAAGGAGGTCCACCCATCCACCACCAGTCTCCAGAATTAGTTCTGTCAAGGTCTTTAGGAGTCCGGCTCATTCTCTCTACTTGCCCAGAATTCTGGGGCCGATAGGCACAATGTTGTTTCCAATTTGTGCCCACGGCCGTGGCCAATGCCTGTGAGAGTGAACTCACAAATGCAGAGCCATTGTATGACCCAATCACGAGAGTTAGCCCAAACCTAGGAGCTATTTCTTCTAGTAGCTTTTTGGCTACCACTCCTGCTGTCTCATGTTTGGTGGAAAAAGCCTCTACCCAGCCTGAAAAGGTATTTATAAAAACTAACATAAACTTGTGCCCATTTTTTCCAGGTTTCATTTCTGTAAAATCTATTTCCCAATAAATTCCTGGTTCCTTACCTCTCTTTTCCCTCTTCTCATTCTAGTTCCTCCCACATTACCTGCCTGGCATTGAACACATCAATCAACTATATCCTGAATCATACGCCATAATTTAGAAACCTGGAATTGCGGGCGCCTGGGTGGCTCAGTGGGTTAAGCCGCTGCCTTTGGCTCAGGTCATGATCTCAGGGTCCTGGGATCGAGTCCCGCATCGGGCTCTCTGCTCAGCAGGGAGCCTGCTTCCCTCTCTCTCTCTCTGCCTGCCTCTCCATCTACTTGTGATTTCTCTCTGTCAAATAAATACATAAAATCTTTAAAAAAAAAAGAAACCTGGAATTGCTTGCCTATAAGGTCCTTGAGTTTGCGTATCCCCAAATGAGTACCCTGATGTATCTGGTCTACTAACTTCTTACCTAGTTTTTGAGGAAGAATTATTTTTTCCTGCTTTAGTCTTAGCCCAGTCCCCTTCACAGTCCAATTTAACCCATTTTTGTAAATACCTTAAATCTTCTTCTGAATAGTTCGGTTTTTCTGGTAGAGCTAGATCCAAAAGTGAAAGCAGTTCTTGCACTGTTTCTCGGGCTGCCTGCTTTGCGTCTTGATCTGTTAAGTGGTTTCCTTTTGAAATCAGATCAGTCCCCTTTTGGTGTTCTGGGAAATGCAAAACAGCCACCTCTTTTGAGTCCCAAATAGCCTGGAGGAGAGCCAATATTTCTCCTCTCTTTTTAATTCCTTTTCCTTCTGCTGTTAATAGGCCCCTTTCTTTATAAATAGCCCCGTGCATATGGAGAGAAGCAAAGACATACCTGCTGTCCCTACAGATGTTGGCGGTTTTAGCTTTGGCCATCTGCAGTGCCTTAATGAGTGCAATCAGTTGCGCTTTTTGTGCTGAAGTTCCATGTGACAGGGCTGCTGTACAGAGTTTCTGCTCAGGAGAAATCACCACAGCCCCTGCAAACCTCTTTCCATTGACCATGTAGATACTCCCATCTGTGAACAGAGTCATCTCGGCATTGGGTAAGGGAATGTCTCTGAGATCTGGCCTTATTCCTGTTATTTGGTTTAGGACCTTCCCACAGTCGTGTGGATGGTCAGCTAACTTCTCTGGCAGCAGTGCGGCTGAATTTAGCACCACCGGGGGCTGGAAGTTCACTCTTGGTTCGTTGAGGAGAAGGGCCTGATACCCCGTCACTCGGGCATTCATCATCCATTGGTCTGGTGGAGTCTGGAGAAGGCCCTCAATAGCGTGTGTCATGGTTACTATGAGATTTTGACCCAAAGTCAATTTACTTGCATCCTTGACCAGGAGGGCCATTGCAGCAATTATGCGAAGGGGGAAACCCAGCTGCTACTGGATCTAGTTTCTTGCTAAGATAGGCTACTGGCCTTCACCAAGGCCCAAGAGTCTGAGTTAAAATTCTTTTGGCCACCCCTGCTTTTTCATCAACATATAATTGGAAGGCCTTGGTAATATCTGGTATGGCCAATACTGGGGCACTCAGTAAGGCTTTGTAATTCCTGAAATGCTCCATCTGCCTTAATTGTCCACTCTATCATAGTGAGCACTCCTTTTGCCAGTTTGTAGAGAGGTCGGCAATCTCCACAAGCCACGGTATCAACAGACTACAGTAGCCCTCCATCCCAAGAATCTCCCTTACTTCTCGGGACGTGGTGGGGTGGGGGTAACGGGTGATCACCTGTTTCCTTGACTCAGACAGTGTACATACTCCCTCGTGGAGATCAAAGCCTAGACAGAGGTGTCCTTTCTTCACTGACACCTGATACCCTTTTTCCTGCAGAGTCTGTAAGATAGCTCTCGTCCTCCGCAAATATAACTCATACTACTCAGCAGCTATTAGCAAGTAATCAATGTACTGTAACAGAGTGACTCCTAGGTTGGAGGTTCTGTACTCGTGCAAATCCTTGTGTAGGGCCTCATCGAAGATAGTGAGTGAATTCTTGAACCCTTGGGGAAATCTTGTACAGGTGAGCTGGCCTTGAAACCCTTTCTGTCGTTCGGACCACTCAAAAGCATAAAGGAGCTGAGATTACCTTGCTAAAGATATACAGAAAAATGCATCCTTGAGATCTAAGATGGTATGCACAGTTCTTTTGGGGCCCAGGAGGGAGAGTAGGGTAGGGGTTAGGCACCATTGGGTGGATATCTTCAACCCATTTATTAACTTGCTGCAAGTCCTGGACAGGTTGGTACCCCCCTGTCTTGGCCTTTTAAACGAGCAGCAAAGGTGTGTTCCATAGAGATTTGTAAGGAACTAGGATTCCCTCTCCTTGGAGGTGGTTAATGTGTTTTCTGATCCATTCCTTTGCTTCCCGGGGAAAGGGGTACTGCCAAACGTGAATAGCCGTAGATGCCGCCTTTAATTGTACTACCACTGGAGGTTGTTCCTTGGTCAATCGAGGGGCTTCCCTTCTGCCCAGACCTCGGGAAACTTGTCCTGTAGGATTTGGAGAAGCCCCCCCCCCCGCTTTGTTTCCTCTGGTTTTGAGACTGGCTTGTAAAGGAGGTATTCATCTACTGCTGCCAAAAACACTTGTACAGTGGGTTGTCTCAAGGTTACAGTCAAGTCTCCTTCCAAGAAATGAATGCCAGCTCTTAACTTTTGGAGGATATCTCTTCCCATCAAGTTATATGGGACATTAGGGAGGAACAAAAATCGATGTTTAACTACTCCCGAGGCCAAATTTAAAGTCCTTTCTGTTGTCCATTAATGTCTTGCTGTGTCATTTGCTCCTTGTACCCAAACTTCCTCTCCAAGTAGTTTTCCCATAGGTTTAAGTAATGATGAAAATTGGGCTCCCGTTTCCACCAAAAAAATCCACTGATTTCCCCTCCACTTCAATTTTTACCCAAGGTTCAGGAAGGGGCTCCGAACCATGGCCCCTTCAATCACTGGTGGCAAGCATTGCTGTCTTCCTTTTAGGGCACTTCCTGTCGCAATGTCCTTTTCCCTTACAGTAAGCTCACTGATCTGAATCTAAGTCTTCCCGCCTGTCTTCTCTGTGCTTAGGCTTTTCCTTCCATTTACTATACCCTACCATCTCCTCCATGCCTCATGTAAGGCCAAAGCCTTAACCAATTTTTTGGTCTGTTTTTCGTCCTCTTGTGCACTCTGTTGTTGTTGTTAAACACCTTTTCTGCTATTCCCACTAACTCAGCCATATTCTTCCCTTAAAATCCCTCAATTTTCTGAAGTTTCCTCCTTATATCTGGGGCTGACTGACTGGCAAATGCAAGATTCATTGCCCTCTGATTTTTGGGTGCCTCAGGATCGAACGGGCTATACATTTTATAGGCTTCAATTAGCCTTTCTAGTAAAGCTCCTGGAGACTCATTTTTACCTTTAATCACTGTACTAATTTTAGATAAATTTATGCGTCTCCTTGTAGCTGCATGGAGGCCTCCTGGTAGAGACTTCCCATAGAAATGTAAGCTCTCCTTGCCTTTATCTGAGTTTGGATCCTAGTCGGGGGGATCTCTCGGGCAGTAGTCCTCCATTCAGCAGGGATCGAGGTCCCTGCCACATTTCTCGTTTATCACCTTATGGGTTTCTCGCATGATGTGAACCCGCTCTTCCCCGTTAAAGAGAGCCATAAGGAGCTGTTGAACATCCAACCAGGTAGGTTGATGAGTAAGAGATATAGTCTCCAAGAGGCTAAATAAATCCTGAGGGTGGTCAGAAAAGGATTTGTGTTGGGTCTTCCAGTTATAGATGTCAGAAGAGGAGAAAGGGATATAGCTTAGGTAGGGCCGCCCTCTCCCATCTGGTAGAGCAACCTCACAAAGAGGCAGCATTGGCATGGACAGTACCGGTGAGGTAAAGGGAGACAGAGGGGGATAGAGGAAAGGGGAAGGGTCAGGGCAGTCTCTCTGCTTGGTGGTTCCATAGGTGGACCCCAACCGTGTACAAGGTGGACTGGTAAAGACATTTCAGGACCGAGAGTTAGATTTAGAGAACAAATAAGGCGGGGGGATTCCATATCTTCCATATCCAATGGAGGTCGAACAGTCTTCTTCCGTGGTTCCCCCTCATCTGTCTGTTCTGGCTTTGGTGCTCCAACCTGCCTTAGAGGGAGAGAAATGATTTCGTTAGCAAGGGGAAGGTGGGACTTGAGCCATGACAGCGGCTCTTCTATCAGATATCACCAGTCCACAATGTACGGTATTTGGTCTCGATGCAGATCAAAGACCTCACTCAGGGTAGAATAGATCTGAGTCAAGGCAAACGTTCCTTCTGGCGGCCACCCTGTGGAGAAAGTGGGCCACTCTAATGGCAGTGTTTTTAGTTTTCCCAGGTAAACCTTGTCACCTGAGTGGCTTTACCTTGAAAATCCTTGAAATGTTCAAGAACAAGACCTAGAGGTGTCACAGGCCCCTTACTCCCCATTTGTCCCATTTCTCCAAATACAACAAATAGCACAACAGACAACAACAATAAAAAAAAAAACAAGGCTAAGACAACTGCAGACCCAGTGATTCCCATCCAGAGCCTGTTGCTGGTGGGGACTTTCTTAGTCCCTTGCAAACACAACAAACCACACAACAGACAACAAAAGAACCAGGAAAAGACAACCACAGACTCAATGATTCTTACCCAGAATCTGCCACTAGTGGGCGCTTTCTTTATCCCTCAACCTCCTAGGGGGACTCGAACCCCTCAACTCTCTGGGGGACTTGAACCACCCGAACGTCTAGGGAGACTTGAACCGCCCATCCGCCCAGGAGGACTTAGATCCCCTGACTGCCGAGGGGGACTGGAACCCTTTGTTGATGTGCCAGCAGAGGGATGGGGCATCCGCGCATCCACTCCAGCCCTGGAGAGCATGGCTGCATGCAGCTTCTCCCCAGTGGGTTATACCCTGGAACTCCAACCAGACAGATAGACAGGATCCCAATACCCAAGATTCAAATACCCAAGATCCCAATACCTCCTGAGGCTTTTCCCAAAAATCCCATTGCTGGCTTAGTTCTTGTAGTTTGATTCTGTACAAGCCCCCAGTGTTGGGATCCGGGATCAAAGGAATGAGACTGATTCAAAGCGTAAGGCAAGCAAGGCTTTATTTCGCGCCAAGCATCAAGAATCAAAGTGAAAGGTCAGGGCTGTCTCTTAGGAAAAGGTGACGATGACGACTCCAGCAAGGCCACTCCCAACGTGGCCACTCTGGACAAGGCCTCTCACCAGATGATGCTGCTCCTGACTAGGCCGTTCACCGAGGTGGCCTCACGTCGAGGAAGTCAGTCCCAGAATGAAGCTGCTCCCTGGAATGACGCTGCTCCCGCAAGGCCCCTCAGAGAGGCCACTGCTCACGGCAGTGGGACTGCTGTCGGCCAGGCCGTTGGTGGCTCTCATGGCTCTTACAACTCTGACAAGTGCTCTGATAGCTCTGACAGCTATTACAAGAGCTCTGACGGCTCTGACAGCTCTGACAGCTCTTACAAGAGGTCTGATGGCTCTGACAGCTCTGACAGCTCTCCTGGCTCTGATGACTTTGCTACTCCTTTGACAGCTCTCCTTCTTCTTCATTGATGGATCTCCTTCTTCTATGATGACTTTCCTTCTTCTTCTCTGAAGACTCTCCTTCTTCTTCTCGGACGACCCTCCTCCTCCTCCGACTCTCATATTCCTCCCCAGCCTCAGCCTCACAGACTAACCATTTTAGGGGTGGTTGAGCCCCGCCCACACACAGGTGGCCAATAGGATTTAAACTCACCTCAGTAAATATATACACGACCTTCTAATTAGATGTCTTCACGTGGCCTGAAACGCCATTGTATTTAGGTTTTGCAAGTAAGTTCCTCTGGGAGGGGCAGTGATAATCTAAGTTCACTGCAACAAAATGGCTCGTTCTGGAGAAACAGGCCCATACTGTTCCCAAGATCCAGGTTTCTTCCTCAGAACAAGAGGATTTCTGTTGTATGACTCAGGGACCACATGTTAGACTATATGTTGGTGTTCCAGAACAGGCCTCTGGGGACAGAGGCCTGAAAACCTAAGCTAGGGTTCTGATGAGGCCTAGGGGCATGTCAGGTTCAATCTTCAGACTCAGGGCCAATCATGAGCATGTCTTCCTGGAGTCAGGTGCTAGGGTGTGTCAGACTGTTCATTTTTTCCAGAGCGGGCTATGAAATTAGGGTGAGCTAAGGTGACTTTCAGGTTTCTCCTAATCTGGAGGGTCTGGGGCACTGAGACGGGTAGAGATTCCATGGAAGAGCAGGCCCAGTGATGCTGTGTGGTTAAGGAGGCCCCATCTTGGAGGGAAGGTTGGTCAGGGATTTGGGACCAAAATCTTCAGAAAGAAACTTGGGTAAGTGTTAGGGGCGAGTGGATGGCAGGCTCTATCTGCAGACCCTGAGGGCAGTTCCTCGGGATTTGAAAATTGGGTGACTGGGAGGCAGTAGCACAGGCTTTTTTGTCTGAATTGTGTGTCTAGGATGGCCACGGAATGGACTGGTGGCCTCATGGTTCCATGGGATATTCTTCCTATCTGGGGATTTTGCTGGGACCCAAGAATTTGTTGTCTTTTTGGGGGAAGGGAAGAGTGCTATTTTTTATCTCAGGAGTCCCGGCCAAACAGGTATCCCAGAGATGGGTTCTGGGTCTGGGTGCCTTGAAAACCCCTGCGAGGTTTAGGAATTGGGCCTATGGGCATGAGAAGCCACTCTGTGGGCTCCTAGTCATGCTCCCGAGGGTGCTCGTTTGAAAAGGCTCTCAGACTGAAGGTCACAATGCCTGTTTGTGTTCAGCTACCTCTCCTGAGTGACCATGGCCTCATGCGCCATGCAGCTGGTCCCAATCTAAGGGTTGGACAACCATCTCGATATCCAGTGTCCTGCCATGGGGAAGGAGGCATACTCTTTTGTGCTTCAGGTTCCCCCATGGGCAGGAATTTGAGCTACATTCTGGGTACAGGTACCTGAATACCCAGGATGGTTCGAGATGATGGCCTCGGGCCAAGGCAGGTCCCACCTGCAGGATATGGGGCCCGCTCTCTGGGTGGCTGACAGGAGGTCGGGACTCAGGCTGTGTCACACAGATCATTAGTGCACAGGGCAGCCGTTGAAATTGGGTTGCTATTGAGGGCCGTGCAGGTTGATCCTCATGTGGGGTTTCTGGGCAGACATATAGGGCACTTCTTCTTTCTGGTGGGCAGGAAGAAGGCTCTGCTTTGGCTGCAGAATTCCCATAAAGAGGGTCTTCAGGCGTGGACTTTGAGGACGGAAGTCTGAAAACACCAGCTACAGTTAAGTTTAGAGCTGAATGCATGGCAGTTCCAATGTGCAGCAGCTGTTTGAGATCTCCAGCACCAGAGAAAGGGCAAGTTTCAGATGTCTACTCACGCTGGAGTTTGTATGCCTGATGGTCAACAAATGGTGAGGTGGCCTCAAAATCCTTGGAGGCTTTCCCAAGTGGGACGTTGTGAGCTGCTCCAAATATCAAGGTGTCCTTCTGTAGGAAAAAGGAAGTCCAGTTAGAGGACTCCAGGGTTCCCCATATGGAAAGATTCGACAGCAGAGCTCTGTGAATGGATGGCTGGAAAGCACAACTCATTTTATCATTGCAGCTGAGGAACAGGGCAGGCTTGATCCGAAGGCTCTGGTTTGAGGTTCCAAGTGCTCTGGGTTGAGGGGGTTCTCAGTTAGATGGGTCACAATGATGCTTGGTGTCCAGGGAGACCTTAGAATGTGTCAGTGGCTCTGGGGCCATGCTGGATTCTCCTACACTGAGGGTTGGACCCAGTTCCCAAGAGCCAAGATTCTTTCTCGCGACAGGAGGGGGTCTGTTGTATGGCTCAGGGACCACATGTTGCACCATATTTTGGACAGAACAGGCCTCTCAGGACAGAGGCCTGAAAACCTAAGTTAAGGATTCTATGAGGTCCTCTTGGCATGTCAGGTTCACTCTTCGGAGTCAGGGCCTTTGACCTGTGTGTCTTCCTGGAGGTAGGTGCTGAGGGTGTTTCAGACTGTGCTTTTTTTTCCCAGAGTGGCCTATGAAATTGGGATGGGCTCAGGGACCTTGGAGGTTTCTCCTAATGTTGAGGCTTTGGGCAACTGAGACGGGCAGTGTTTCCTCGGGAGAGCAGGCCCAGTGATGCGACCTGGTTTTGGAAGCCTCATCCTGGAGGGCATGAGGGTCAGGGATTTGGGACTGAAGTCTTCAGACCTAAACTCGGGAAAGGGCTGGGGCGAGGTGATGGCTGGCCATATCTGCAGAACCTGAGGTCAGCTCATAGGGATTTGAAATTCAGGCAGCTGGGATGCAGTAGCAGAGGATTTTCTGTCTGGATTGTGTGTCTAGGGTGGCCACAGAATGGACGGGGGCCTCATAGGTCCATGGGAGATTCTTCTTATCTGTGGATTCTTTCTGACTCCAAAGAGTTTGGTTTCTTTCTGGGGAAAGGAAGAGTGCTGTTTTCTGTCTCAGGAGTCCTGCCCAAACAGGGATTCCAGACTCGGGTTCTGGGACTGGGCTCTGCCTAACCCAAACAAGAGTTAGGATTTGGGCCTAGGGGCATGACAGGCCTGCTTTGTGGGCTTCTGCTCCAACTCCAGAGGGAGCGTGCTTGAAAGGGGTCTCACGCTGAGGGTGACAATGCCTGTTTGTGCCCAGGGCGGCTCCAATGATTGGCCGTGGTCTCATGGGTCATGGAGTTCCTTCTCACTCTGATGGTTGGACACCCATCTCAACAACATGGTTTCCTGCCATCGGGTAGGAGGAGTTTCTTTTTTTTTTTTTAAGATTTTATTTATTTATTTGACAGAGCGAGATCACAAGCAGACAGAGAGGCAGGCAGAGAGAGGAGGAAGCAGGCTCCCCGCTGAGCAGAGAGCCTGATGCGGGCCTCGATCCCAGGACCCTGAGATCATGACCCGAGCCGAAGGCAGCGGCTTAACCCACTGAGCCACCCAGGGTGCTTCAGGTTCCTCCATAGGCAGAGATTTGATCTACAGTCTGGGGACAGAGGTCTGATTATCCAGGTTGAGTAGAGATGATGGCTTCAGGCCATGGCAGGTATCACCTGAAGGATGGGGGGCCCACTATCTGGGTGGCTGACTGGAGGTCGTGCCTAAGGCGAGTCAGACAGAGCCTTAATGCCCATTGTGGCCTAAGATATTAGGGGTTGTCGAGGGCCATGCATGTGGATCCTCATGTGGGGTTTCTTGGCAGATTCACCAAGCACTTCTTCTTTCTATGGGGAAGGCAGAATGCTGCATTGTGGCTCCAGAATTCCCTATTCAGAGAGCTGGGGACCAGTAGGGTGAGGATGGAATTGTAAAACCAAGCTACGGTTAAATTCAGTGCCAAGCAGAAGGCAGTTCCAGTGTGCAGCAGCTGATTCGACATATCCAGCACCTGAGGAGGGCAGATGTCAGATGTATGCTCACACTGGAGATTGTGTCTATGATGACCGAAAACTGGAGGGGTGGCGTCAAGAGGCCATCGAGGATTCCCCACTATGGGGTTTGTGAGATGCTCCAAACAACAAGGTTTCATTCTACTGGACAGGGAAGTCTGGTTTGTTTGACCCAGGGTCCCCCATATGGAAACAAACCAGACTCCCCCATATGGAAACTTTGGGTAGCAGAGCTCTCTGAATGGATGCCTGGAAAGCACACCTCCATTGACCGTTGCAGGTGATGAACATGGCAGGTTCGAACTGGTGGCTCTGGGGCGAAGTTCCAAGTTGCTAAGTTGACATGGAGTTTCATGCTGTTGGATCACAATGGTCATTTGTATCCAAGGAGACGTTGGAATTTTGGAGTTTTCAGGGTCCATGCAGGATTCTCCTAGACTGAGTCTTGGACACAGCTACCAAGAGCAAGGTATCCTTCTGGGGAAAGGAGGGGTTCTGTTATGTGGCGCAGGGAGCATATGTTGGAATATAAGCTGGTATTGGATAACAGGACTCTGGGGACCGGTGCCTGAAAACCTAAGCTAAGGTATCGATGAAGTCCTAGGGGCATGTCAGGTTGAATCTTCTGACTCAGGGTCTTTGACTTGGATGTCTGCCTAGAGGTAGGTGCTCATTGTGTGTGAGAATGCGCATTTGGGACAAGAGCATTCTTCAAAATTGAGGTGTTCTCAGGGGCTTTGTACTCTGCTCGTAATTTTCAGGGTTTTGGCGACAGTGAAGGGCAGTATTTTCTTCGGGAAGCTAGGCACAATCCTCTGATGTGACTCCAGAAGCCCCATACTGGAGGACAAGTGGGCCAGGGTTGTGGGGACAGGAATCTACAAAATTGAACTAGGGTTAGGGTGAGGGCCAAGGTGATCACAGGTCCGATCGGCAGGACCTGAGGGCAGCTCATAGTTTACTGAAATCAACGTGTCATCGAGGAGGTAGCACAGGCTTTTCTGTCAGTATTGTGTGTCCAAGATGGTCGCTAAATGTAGGGGTGGCTCCATGGGGCCATTGGAGAGTCTTCATCTATGGGGATTCTGCCCAGCTCCCAAGAGTTTGTTGTCTCTGGGGGAAGGAAAGGGTGCTGTTTTCCGTCTCAGGGGACCTCCAAAAGATGCACTTGAGAGACAGGTTCTGGGTGTGGGCGCCTGGACAACCCCTACGAAGGTGAGGAATTGGCCCTGGGGACTTGGCAGGCCCGCTCTGCAGGCACCTGGTCCAGCTACCGAGTGGGGGGCTTTGAATTAAGGCTCACACTGAGGGTCACAATGCCTGTTTATGTCCCAGAGTGGTTCCCAGGAGTGGCTGTGGTCTCATGGGCCATGCAGCAGGTTCCCACTCTGGGGGTTTGACACGCATCTCAACAGCCAAGTTTCCTGCCATCGGGAAGGAGTACTCTTGTGCTTCAGGATCCCCCATAGGCAGGGGTTTGAGCTACGGTCTGGGGATAGATGTCTGATTAGCCAGGTTGAGTCGAGATGATGTCTTCGGGCCATGGCAGGTCCCACCTGCAGGATATGGAGCACACTGTCTGTTTGGCTGACTGGAGGCTGTGGCTCACGCTGTTTCAGACAGAACCTTAATTCCCATGGCGACCTATGAAATTAGGGTTCCATGAAGGTGGATCCTCAAGTGGGGTTTCTGGGCAGACTCAGCAGGCACTTCTTCTTTCTATGGGGCAGGCAGAATGCTGCGTTGTGGTTCCAGAATTGCCTATCAAGACGGCTTGAGGACCAGGAGGGAGAAGATAGAATTGTAAACCCAAGCTATGGTTCAATTTAGGGCAAAGTGGAAGGCATTTCCAGGGTGCAACTGCTGATTTGAGATATCCAGCACATGAGTAAGGGTGGATGTCAGATGTTTGCTCACACTGGTGTTTTTGTCTATGATGACCGACAATTGGAGGGGTGGTGTCAAGAGGCCATGGAGGATATCCCACGCTGGAGCTTGTGAGATGCTCCAAACATCAAGGTTTCCTTCTAGTGGACAGTGAAGTCTGGTTTGTTTGCTTCAGTGTCCTCCATATGTAAAGTTTGGATAGCAGAGCTCACCTGCATGGATGACTGGAAAGCACACCTCCATTGACCATTGCAGCTGAGGAACATGGCAGGTTCGATCTGGTGGCTCTGCGACGAAGTTCCAAAGGGCCTGATTTGACATGGAGTTTCATACTGTTGGATCACAATACTGGATTCTATCCAGGGAGACTTGGAATATTGGGGTGGTCAGGGGCCATGAAGGATTCTCCTACACTGAATCTTGGACACAGCTACCAAAAGCAAGGAATCCTTCTTGGGACAGGAGGGGTTCTGTTGTGTGGCTCAGGGACCACATGTTGGAATAAAAGTTGGTATTGGAGAACAAGTCTCTGGGGACAGGCGCCTGAATACTTAACCTAGGGTATCAATGAAGTCCTAGGGACATGCCAGGTTCAATTTTATGACTCAGGGCCTTTTACTGGGATATCTGCCTGGAGGAAGGTGCTCATTTTTTTGTCAGAATGTGCATTTGCATCCAGATTATTCTTTGAAATTGAGGTGGGCTCAGGGCCTTTGTACTTTGCTCCTTATCTTCATGCTTTGGACAGCAGTGAAGGGCAGGGTTTCCTTCGGGAGGGTAGGCACAGTTGTCTGGTGTGGCTCCAGAGGCCCCATCGTGGAGTGCTTGTTTACCAGGCCTTTGGGGACAGGAATCTGCAAACATGAACTAGGGTTAGGGTGAGGGCTGAGGTGATCACAGGCCTAATCTGCAAGCCCTGAGGTCAGCTCATAGGGTACTGAAATTAAGGTGTCAAGGAGGAGGTAGCGCAGGCTTTTCTGTCGAGATTGTGTGTCCAGGATGTCCAGGATGTCCAGGATGTCGCAAAAGGTAGGGGTGGCTTCATGGGTCCATGGGAGATTCTACGTCTCTGGGGACTCTGCCCAACTCCCAAGAGTTGTTGTCTCTGGGGGAAGGGAAGAGTGCTGTTTTCCATCTCAGGGAACCCCCAAAAGAGAAATTCCAGTGACAGGTTCTGCATCTGGGTGTCTGGAAAACACCGACGAGGGTGAGGATTTGGCCCAAGGGACCTGGCAGGTCTGCTCTGTGGGCTCCTGTTACAGACACCGAGGGGGTTTGTTTGAAAGCAGGCTCACACTGAGGGTCACAATGCCTATTGGTGCGCAGTGCGGCTCCCAGGGGTGACCTCAGTCTCATGGGCCATGCAGATGTTTCCCACTCTGAGGGTTGGACACCCATCTCAACAGCGAGGTTTCCTGCCATTTGGATGTAGGAGTACTCTTGTGCTCCATGTTCCCACTATAAGCAGGGATTTAAACTACGATCTGCGGACAGATGCCTGAATATCCAGATTGAGTGGAGATGATGGCTTCGGGCCAAACAGGTCCCTCCTGCAGGATATGGGGGCCACTGTCTGCATTGCTGTATGGAGGTCGTGGCTCAGGCTGTTTCAGACAGAGTTTTAGTGCCCATGGCCGCCTATAATATTAGGATGCCATAGAGGGCCATGCAGGTGGATCCTCATGTGGGGTTTCTGGGCTAACTCACCAGGAAATTCTTCTTTCTATGGGCCAGGGATAATGTTGTGTTGTGGTTCCAGAATTCCCTGTCAAGAGGGCTGGTGACCAGGCGGGTGAGGATGGAATTGTAAACCCAAGTTATGGTTATATTCAGGGCCAGGTGGAGGGTATTTCCAGGCTGCAACTGCTGATTCGAGGTATCTAGCACCTGTGTAAGGGAGGATGTCAGATATTTGCTAACACTGGAATTTGTGTCTATGATTACCAACAAATGGAGGGGTGTCGTCAAGAGGTCATTGAGGATTTCCCACCCTGGGGCTTGTGAGACTCTCCAAACAGCAAATTGTCCTTCCACTGGACTGGGGGAGTCTGGTTTGTTTGCTCCAGGTTCCCCTATATGGAAAGTATGGGTAGCAGAGCTCTCCCTCAGGGATGCCTGGAAAGCACGCCTCCAGGACCATTGCAGCTACGAAACATGGCAGGTTTGATCTGGTGGCTCTGGGGCGAAGTTCCAAGGGGACTGAGTTGACATGGAGTTTCATGCTGTTGAAGAACAATGCTGGTTTGTATCGAGGGAGACGTTGGAATGTTAGGGTGGTCAGGGCCCATGCAGGATTCTCCTACACTGAATCTTGGACACCTACCAAGCGCAAGATTACCTTCTGGGGACAGGAGGGCCTCTGTTGGGTGACTCAGAGAACACATGTTGGAAGATAAGTTGGTATTGGAGACCAGGGCTCTGGGGACAGGGGCCTGAAAACCTAAGCTAGGGTATCAATGAAGTCCTAGGGGCATGTCAGGTTCAATCTTCTGACTCAGGGCCTTTGATCTGGATGTCTGCATGGAGGCAGGTGCTCATTGGGTATCAGAATGCACATTTGGGTCCAAAACATTATTTGAATCTGAAGTGGGTTCAGGGGCTTTGTAATTTGCTCCTAATCTTCAGGGTTTGGGCAACAGTGAAGACCAGATTTTCTTTCAGGAGGGTAGGCACAGTCTTCTGGTGTAGCTCCAGAGTCCCCATACTGGAGGGCATGTGGGCCAGGGCATTGGTGACAGGAATCTGAAAACATGAACTAGTGTTAGGGTGAGGGATGCGGTGATCACAGGCCCAATCTGGAGGCTCTGAGGACAGCTCAAACTGTAGTGAAATTAAGGTGTCTTGGAGGGGGTAGTGCAGGATTTTCTGTCAGGATTGTGTGCCCAGGACGGTCGCAAAAGTTAGGGGTGTCTTCATGGGCCTAGGTGAGATTCTTCATCTCTGGGGATTCTGCTCAGCTCCCAAGAGTTTGGTGCCTCTGAGTGAAGGGAAGACAGTTCTTTTCCATCTCAGGGGACCCACAAAAGAGGGATTCCAGAGTCAGGTTCTGGGTCTGGGCGACTGGAAACACCAACAAGGGTGAGTATTTGGCCCTAGCTACCTGGGAGGCTTGCTCTGCGGGCTCCTGGTCCAGCTACCGAGGGGGGTTGTTTGAAAGCAGGCTCATGCTGAGGGTCACAACGCCTGTTGGTGCCCAGGGCAGCTCCGAGGAGTGGTAGAGGTCTCATGGGCCATGCATCTCGTTCCCACTCTGAGGGTTGGACACCCATCTCAACAGCCAAGTTTCCTGCCATTGGGAAGGAGGAGTAGTCTTGTGCTTCAGGTTCCCCCATCAGCAGGGATTTGAGCTACGGTCTGGGGACAGATGCCTGAAAATCCAGGATGAGTCGAATGTTGGTCATGGGAGGTCCCACCTGAAGGACACGGCGACCACTGTCTGCATGGATGAATGGAGGTCGTGGCTCAGGCTGTGTCAGACAGAGCCTTAGTGCCCATGGTGGCCTATGATAGGGTGCTATCGAGGGCCATGAAGGTGGATCACATATGGGGTTTATTGGCAGACACACCAGGCAATTCTTCTATTTATGGGGCAGGAAGAATTCTGCCTTGTGGCTCCAGAATTCCCTATCAAGTGTGCTTGGGGACCAGGAGCGTGAGGATGGAATTGTAAACCCAAGTTATGATAAAACTCAGGGCCAAGTGGAAGGCAGTTCCAGTGTGCAGTGGCTGATTCGAGCTATCCAGCACCTGAGTAAGGGGGATGTCAGATATTTGCTCACACTGGAGTTTGTGTCTATGATGACCAACAATTGGAGGGGTAGCTCAAGAGGCCATGGAGGTTTTCCCACGCTGGGGCTCGTGAGATGCTCCAAACAGCAAGGTTTCCTTGTACTAGACAGGGGGAGTCTGGTTTGTTTGCTCCAGGTTCCCCCATATGGAAAGTTTGGGTAGCAGAGCTCTCCTGCATGGATGACTGGAAAGCACACCTCCATTGACCATTGCAGCTGAGGTACATGACAGGTTCGATCTGGTGGCTCTGCGGCGAAGTTTCAAGGGACCTGAGTTGAAATGGAGTTTCATACTGTTGGATCACAGTGCTGGTTTCTATTCAGGGAGTCTTGGAATGTTGTGGGGGGGCTCAGGGGCCATGTAGGATTCTCCTACACTGAGTCTTGGACACAGCTACCACTGGCAGGTCCCACCTGCAGGATATGGGGCCTACTGTCTGCGTGGATGACTGGAAGTCGTGGCTCAGGCTGTGTCAGCAAAGCCTTAGTGCCCATGGAGGCCTAAGATTTTAGGGTGCTGTAGAGGGCCATGCAGTGGATCCTCTTGTGGGGTTTCGGTGCAGACTCACCAGGCACTTCTTCATTCTATCGACAGGCAGAATGCTGCCTTGTGGCTCCAGAATTCCCTGTCCAGAGGGCTTGGGGACCAGGAGGGTGAGGATGGAATTGTAAAACCTAGCTACGGTTAAACTCAGTGCCAAGCAAAAGGCAGTTTCAGTGTTCAGTGGCTGATTCGAGCAATGCAGCACCTGAGTAAGGATGGATGTCAGATGTTTGCTCACTCAGGAGTTTGTGTCTATGATCACCAACAATTGGAGGGGTGGCTTCAAGGAGCCATGGAGTATTTCCCACTCTGGGGCCCATGAGATGCTGCAAACTGCAAGCTTTCCTTCTACTGGAAAAGTGGACTCTGGTTTGTTTCCTCCAGGGTCCCCCATATGGAAAGTTTGGGTAGCAGAGCTCTCCCGCATGGATGACTGGAAAGCACACCTCCATAGATCATTGCAGCTGAAGAACATGGCAGGTTCGATCTGGTGACTCTGGGGCGAAGTTTCAAGGGACCTAATTTGACATGGAGCTTCATGCTGTTGGATCCCAATGCTGGTTTCTATACAGGGAGACTTGGAATGTTGGGGGCATCAGGGGCCTTGCAGGATACTCCTACCCTGAGTCCCGGACACAGCTAACAAGAGCAAGGTATCCTTCTTGGGACAGGATGGATTCTGTTTGTGTGGCTCAGGGACCACATGTTGGAATATAAGTTGGTATTAGAGAACTGGACTCTGGGGACAGGCACATGAAAACCTAAGCTAGGGTATTGATGAAGTCCTAGGGACATGTCAGGTTCAATCTTCTGACTCAGAGTGTTTGACTTGGATGTTTGCCTAGAGACAGGTACTCATTGTGTGTCAGAATGAGAATTTGGGCCCAGAGCATTTTTTTGAAATTGACTTGGGCTCAGGGGCTTTGTACTTTGCTTCTAATCTTCAGGTTTTTGGTAACAGTGAAAGGCAGAGTTTCCTTTTGGAGGGTAGGCACAATCGTCTGGTGTGACTAAAGAGGCCCCATCCTGGAAGGCTTGTAGGCCAGGGCTTTGGGGACAGGAATCTGAAAACACGCACTGGGGTTAGGCTGAGGGTCGAGGTGATCACAGGCCCGATCTACAGGCCCTGACGGTGCTCATAGTGTACTGAAATTAAGGTGTCATGGAGGCGGTAGCGCAGGGTTTTCTGTCGGGATTGTCATCCAGGACGGTCACAAAAGGTAGGGGTGTCTTCATGGGACCATGGGAGATTCTTCGTCTCTGGGGATTCTGCCCAGCTTCCAAGAGTTTGGTGTCTCTGGGGGAAGGGAGACTGTTGTTTTCCATCTCAGGGGACCCCCAAAAGAGGGATTCCAGAGACAGTTTCTGGGTATAGATGCCTGGAAAGCACCAACGAGGGTGCAGATTTGGCCCTAGGGATATGACAGGCCTGCTCTGCGGGCTTCTGCTGCAGTTACTGAGGGTGCTTGTTTGAAAGCAGGCTCTTGCTTAGGTTCACAATGCCTGTTTGTTCCCAGAGCGGCTCCCAGGAGTTGCCGTGGTCTCATGGGCCATGCAGCTGGTCCCCCATCTGAGGTTTGGACACCCGTCACAACAGCCAGGTTTCCTGCCATAAGGATGTAGGAGTTTTCTTGTGCTTCAGGTTCCCCAATAGTCAAGGATTTGAGCTATGGTCTGGGGAGAGATGCCTGAATATCCAGGTTGAGTAGAGATGATGGCTTTGGGAAACGGCAGGTCCCACCTGCAGGATATGGGGTCCACTCTCTGCGTGGCTGACTGGAGGTCGTGACTCAGGCTGTGTCAGACAGTGCTTTAGTGCCCATGGCGGCCTCTGATATTAGGGTGCTGTCGAGGGCCATGCAGGTGGATCCTCATGTGGGGTTTCTGGGCAGATCCACCAGGCACTTCTTCTTTCTATGGGACAGGCAGAATGCTGCCTTGTGGCTCCAGAATTCCCTGACAAGAGGGCTTGTGGACCAGTGGGAGAGGATGGAATTGTAAACACAAGCTATGGTTCAGTTCAGTGCCAATCGGAAGGCAGTTCCAATGTGCAGAGGCTTACTTGAGATATCTAGCACCTGAGTAAGGGCAGGTGTCAGATGTTTGCTGACATTGGAGTTTGGGTCTATTATGACCAACAAATGGAGGGGTAGCGTCAAGAAGCCATGGAGGATTTCCACACTGAGTCTTGTGAGATGCTCCAAACAGCAAGGTTTCCTTCTACTAGACAGGTGGAGTTTGGTTTGTTTGCTCCAATGTACCCCATGTGGAAAGTTTGCGTAGCAGAGCTCTCCTACATGGATGCCTGGAGCACACATCCATTGCCCATTGCAGCTAAGGAACATGACAAATTCATTCTGGTGGCTGTGGGGCAAAGGGCCCAGGCCTTAAGTTGACATGGAATCTCTTGCAAATATGTCACAATGCTGGTTTGTTACCAGGGACATCTTAGAATGTGCTGGTGGCTAAGGGCACATGCAGGATTCTCCTACCCTGAGGGTTTTGCACAGGTCGAAGAACATGGCTTCCTTCTGGGGACAGGAGATGTTCTGTTGTGTGGCTAAGGGAACACATGTTGTATCATAAATTGGTATTCCAGAAGAGAACCCTGAGGAGAGATGCCTGAAAACCTAATCTAGTGTTCCAATGAGGTCCTAGGGTCATGTCAGGTTCAATCTTCTGACACAGGACCATTGACTTGGCTGTCTTCCTGGATGTAGGTGATCAGGGTGTTTCAGACTGTGCATTTGTTTCCAGAGCAGCCACCAATATTGGGGTGGGTTCAGGGGCCTTTCAGGTTTCTCCTAATTTGAGAGGTTTGGGTACCTGTGATGGGCTCAGTTTCCTTGGGGATGGCAGGCCCAATCCTGTGGTGTGGCTTCAGAGACCCCATCCTTGAAGGCATGTGAGCCATGGTTTTGGTAGAGAAGCCTGCAGACATAAATTCGGGTAAGGTTAGTGGCGAGGTGATCGCAGGCCCAGTGCGTTGACCTGGAGGGCAGCTCATCAGGAACTTTAATTGGAGTGACTGGAAGGCAGTAGCACAGGCTTTCTATCTGGGTTGTGTGTCCAGGATGGCCGTGGAATGTTGGAGTGGTCTCATGGGTCCATGGGAGATTTTTCCTCTCAAAGGATCCTGGCGGCTCCACATAGTTTGGTGGCTTTTTCGGGGCAAGGAAGACTGCTGATTTCGATCTTAGGGGTGCCCCAAAACAGGGATTCCAGAAATGGGCTCTGGGTCTGTGCACCTAGAAAATCACACCACGGGATAGGACTTGGACCTAGGGGCGTATCAGGCCTACAATGCAGGATCGTGGTGGTGCAACTGAGAGGGCTTGTTTGAAAGCATGCTCAGGCTGAGGGTCACAATGCCTGTTTGTGCCCAGGGAGGCCCTCTGGACTGTGCATGGTCTCCTTGGTCATGCACCTGGCACCCACTATGAGGGTTGGACGCCAAACCCAACAGCCAGGTTTCCTGGCATGGGGAAGGAGGAGTCCTCTATTGTGCCTCAAGTTCCCCCATTTGCATGGATTCCATCAAAGTTCTGGGGACAGATGACTGAATAACAAGAACGGATTGAGATGACAGATGAGGGCCACAGTCGGTCTCACATACTGGATATAAACCACGCTCTCTGGGTGCCTGACACTAGTTCGGTGCTCAGGCTCTGTCAGACAAAGCACTAGTGGCCAGGGCAGCTTATAAATCGGTGTTTCCTCAAGGGTCTTGCAGATTGATCCTCATGTGGGGTTTCTGGGAAGTTTCATCAGGGGTTTCATCAGGAAGTTCTTCTTTCTATGGGGAAAGCAGAATGTTTTTTTGTTTCTCCAGAATTACCTATCAAGAGGGCTTGGGGACCAGTAGGTTGAGGATGGAATTGTATACAGAAGCTATTGTTAAATTCAGTGCCAAGCAGAAGACAATTCCAATGTGCAGCAGACCATTCGAGATATCCAGCATGTGAGTAAGGGCAGATGTCAGATATTTGCTCACACTGGAGATTTTGTTTATGGTGACTGACAAATGGAGGGATGGAGTCAAGAGGCCATGGAGGATTTCCCACGCTGAGGCTTTTGAGATGCTCCAAACAACAAGGTTTCCTTCTACTAGACAGGCGGAGTCTGCTTTGTTTGCTCCAGGTTCCTGCAGGTGGAAAGTTTGGGTAGCAGATCTTTCTCGCATGAATGCCTGAAAGCACACCTCCCATGACCGTTGCACCTGAGTAACATTTTGGGTTCATTCTGTTAGCTCTGGGGCGAAGTACCAAGGCCTTGAGTTGAAATGGAATCTCTTGCATTTGGGACATGGAATCTCTTGCAGCAACAAACAATGATGGTTTGTTACAAAGGACATCTTAGAATGCGCTAGTGGCTAATGGGCCATGCAGGATTCTTCTACCCTGAGGGTTTGACACAGGTTCAAGAGCACGGTTTCCTTCGGGGGACAGGAGATGTTCTGTTGTGTGGCTCAGGGACAACATGTTGTATCATAAGTTAGCATTCCAGAAGAGAACACGGAGGACAGATGCCTGAAAACCTAATCTAGTGTTCCAATGAGGTCCTAGGGGCATGTCAGGTTCAATCTTCAGACTCAAGGCCATTGTCCTGGTTGTCTGCCTGGATGAAGGTGATCACAGTGTTTCAGACACTGCCTTTGCGTCCAGAGCGGCCTCCAATATTGGGGAGGGCTCAGGGTCTTGCAGGTTTCTCCTCATCTGGAGGGTTTGGGCAACTGTGACGAGCACAGTTTCCTAGAGATGGCAGGTACAGTCCTGTGGTGTGGCTCCAGAGAACCCAATGTGCAGACCTGGAGGGCAACTCGTCAGTAACTGTAATTAGGGCGACTCAAAGGCAGTTGCACAGACTTTCCTATCTGCATTGTGTGTCCAGGATGGCCTTGGAATGCAGGTGTGGTCTCATGGGTCAATGGGAGATTTTTCGTGTCTAAGGAACCTGGCGGCTCCCAGTAGTTTGGTGGCTTTTTTGGATAAGGGAAGAGTGCTGTTTTCCATCTTCGGGGTGCCCCAAAACAGGGATTCCAGAGATAGTCTTTGGGTCTGGGTGCTAGGAAAATCCCACCAAGGGTTAGGATTTGGGCCTAGGAGAGAACCAGGCCTGTAATGTGTGATCCTGTTTGTGCAACTGAGAGGGCTTGTTTAAAAGCATGCTTAGGCTGAGGGTCACAATACCTGTTTGTGCCCAGTGCGGCCCTCAGGAGTGGGGGTGGTATCATTGGCCATGCACATGAGACCTCATGAGGCTTGGACCCCCATTGCAACCGCCAGGTTTCCTACCATGGGGAAGGAGGAATTCTCTATTGAGCTTCAGGTTTTTCCATTGGCAGGGATTCCAGCAAGCATCTGGGGACAGAAGCCTGAATACCATGGATGGGTAGAGATGACACACTTGGGCCATGGCTGGTCTCACATGCAGGATATGGGCCTCAATCTCTGGGTGGCTGACACTTGTTTGGGGCTCAGACTCTGTCAGACTCAGCACTAGTGTCTAGGGCACCCTATAAATCGGGGTTCCCTGGCGGGCTGAGGAAATTGATCCTCATGTGGAGTTTCTGGGCAGACTCACCAGGCACTTCTTTTTTTTTTTTTATGGGTAAGGCGAGTGCTGCATTGTGGCCCCAGAATTCCCTATCAAGAGGGCTTGTGGATCTGTAGGGTGAGGAAGGAAATGTAAACACAAGCTATGGTTCAATTCACTGCCCAGCATAAGTCAGTTCCAATGTTTAGCGGCTTATTCAAGATATCCAGCACCTTAGTAAGGGCGGATGTTTGCTCACACTGAAGTTTTTGTCTATGGTGACCGACAAACAGAGGGGTGGCATCAAGAGGACATGGAGGATTTTCCACACTGAGGCTTTCAAATGCTCCAAACAGCAAGGTTTCCTTCTACTGGACAGGTGGAGTCTGGTTTGTTTGCTTCAGGGTCCCCCATGTGGAAAGTTTGGGTAGCAGAGCTCTTTTGCATGGATGCATGGAAAGCACACCTCCCTTGACCATTGCAACTGAGGAACATGGAAGGTTAGCTCTGGTGGCTCTGGGGTGAAGGACCCAGGCCTTAAGTTGACATGGAATCTCTTGAAGATGGGTTACTATGCTTGTTTGTTACCAGGCACATCTTAGAATGTGCTGGTGGCTAAGGGGCCATGCAGGATTCTCCTATCCTGAGGGTCTGGCACAGGTCAAAGGGCACGGTTTCCTTCTAGGGACAGGAGATGTTCAGTTGTATGGCTCAGGGACAACATGTTGTATCATAAGTTGGTATTCCAGAACAGGTCCCTCAGGAAAGATGCCTGAAAACCTAATCTAGGGTTCCAGTGAGGTCCTAGGGGCATGTCAGGTTCAATCTTCTGACTCAGGACCATTGACTTGGCTGTCTTCCTGATGTAGGTGGTCAGGGTGTTTCAGACTGTGACCTTGTGTCTGGAGTGGACGCCAATCTTAGGGTGGGCTCTGGGGCATTGCAGGTTTTTCCTCATCTAGAAGGTTTAAACAACATGTTGTATCATAACTTGGTATCCCAGAACATGCCTATGATGACAGATGCCTGAAAACATAATTGAGGGTTCCAATGAGGTCCTAGGGTCATGTCACATTCAATATTCTGACTCAGGACCATTGACTTTGCTGTCCGTCTGGATGTAGGTGATCAGGGTGTTTCAGACTGCGCATTTGTGTCCAGAGTGGCCACCAATACTGCGGTGGACTCAGGGGCCTTGCAGGTTTCTCCTCATCTGGAGGGTTTGGGCAACTGTGATGGGCACAGTTTCCTTAGGGATGGCAGGCACAGTCCTGTGGTGTGGCTGCAGAGACCCCATCCTGGAGGGTATGTGAGCCATGGTTTTGGGAGAGAAGTCTGCAAATACAAACTTAGGTTTGGGTTAGTGGCAAGGTGATCGTAGGCCCAATGCATAGCCCTGGTCAGCAACTTGTCAGAAACTGTAATTAGGGTGACATGAAGGCACTAGCACAGGCTTTTTTATCTGGATTGTGTGTCCAACATGGCCTCAGATTGCAGGTGTGGTCTCATGGGTCCATGGGATATTTTACGTGTCTATGTCTCCAGGTGGCTCGCAGTAGATTGGTGGCTTTTTTGGGGAAGGGAAAAGTGCTGTTTTCTGTCTTTGGGGTGCGCAAAGACAGGGATTCTAGAGATGGTCTTTGGTTCTGGGTGCCTGGAAAATCCCACCAAGGGGTTGGATTTGGGCCTAGGGGTGTATCAAGAGTGTTATGAGGGATCCTGTTGGTACAACTGAGAGGACTTGTTTAAAGGCATGCTCAGGCTGAGGGTCAAGATGCCTGCTGGATTTTGTGTCCGTGATGTCCCCTTCATGAAGTGGGGGCCTCATGAGGCCAAGGAGGTTTTCCCACGCTGAGTTTGTGAGTTGCTACAAACCACAAGTTTTCCTTCTACAGGGCAGTCATGTCCTCTTGGATGGCTCCAGATGTCCCATAAGGAAAGACTGGAGAGCAGGGTTTGAATGATGGATGCCTGTATACCATACCTCGCATTCCCATTGGCTAATAGCGACAATACATGTCTGATCTGCTGGTAATGGAGTGAGCTACCCAGGGGGTTGAGTTGAAATGGACTTTACTGAGAATGGGTCATAATGTGGGTTTTTGTCCATGGAGACGTTGGAATATGCTGATGGCTCAGGGGCCCTACAGAATTCTCTTACACAAAGAGTTTGACACAGCTCCAACAAGAAAGCTCCCCATGTGGAGATGAGAGAGGTTCTGTTTGGTGCCTCAGAAAAGCCCCCTATGCTGGTCTTCACAACCTGTCCTCTGAGGAGAGACACCTGGGAACCAAAACTAGGGTTCAGATTTGGGGCTAGGGACCTGTCCCAGTCAATCTTCTGTCTCTGGGGACACTCTCTGAGCGTCTAAGTGGAGATAGATGTTCAGCTTGTGTCAGAGTGCCCCTCTTAGTCCAGGGCGGCATACACTATTGGGATGGCCTTGGGGGCCTTGGAGGTTTCTCCTAATCTGTAGGGTTGTTGCCAATGGATTGGGCACAATTTCCATGGAGAGGAGAGGCACAGTCCTGCGTTGTGGCTCCAGAGACCCCAGCCTGGAGAGTGTGTGGGCCAGGCCTGTGGTGACAGACATCTGAACACATAGGCTTAGGTTTGGTGCCGAAGGTACAAAAGGCAGGGTCTACAGACCATGAGGGGAGCTCCTCGGGTTATGAAAGAAGGATGCGTGGGAGGTGGTCACTCAGGCTCTTGTCTCTGGATGTTGTGTCCAGGATAACCGTGGATGTAGGGGTGGCCTCATTGACTATGGATGAGTCTCCATCTCTGGGGTTTTGGCCTAGCTCCCTAGAGTTTGGGGTCATTTTGTGGGAAGGGTGGAGTCCTGTTGTCTGGCTCAGGTGTCTCTCCAAGAGAGGGATTCCAGAGTAGAGCTTTGGGTATGGGCGATTGGGAAACACGATATCTGGTGAGGATTGGGAGCCTAGAGGCATGGCAAGCCCCATATGCGGGCTCTTGGTCCAGGCCCTGAGACGCCTTACTTGAACATGGAGTTCTCGCAGAGGATTACAATGCGAGTTTGTGCCCAAGGGGACACTCAAGTTTGGGTGTGGTCTCATAGGACATGAAGGTTTCTCCTACCCTGAAGGTGTGACTCCATGCCAACAGCAAGCTTGACTGCCATGGGGAAGGAGGAGTTCTGATTTGTGCTTCAGGTTCCCACCTGTGCAGGGCTTGGATACAATTTCGAGGTTCAGATGTCTGAAAAGCCAATTTGGGAAGAGATGACGGCCCAAGGCCATGGAGTGTCTAAAGTACTGGGTGTACGGCCAGCTGGCCTTGGACGTCTGTCCTCAGGCTGTGTCAGACAGAGCAGTAGTGCCCCAGGCAGCCTATCCAGTTGGGGTGTGGTTTAGGGCAGAGAGGTTGATCCCCATTTGGGGTTTCTAGGGAGCCCTATAGGGCAACGTTTTTCTTCTGGTGGGCAGGCAGAGAGCTGCATTGTGGTTCCAGAATTCTCAATCTGGAGGGCTTGTTTGCCAGGAGTATGAGATAGGAAGTCTGAAAACACAAGCTATGGTTAGGTTTGGGGCCAATGGCACGGCAGGCCCACACTACAGAGGCTTAATCGAGTTCTCCTGCATCTGAGGTCAGGGCGAGTATCAGACGTTGCCTCAGGCTGGAGTTTGGGTTCATGACGGCCCCCTCCTGAAAGGGTTGGGGGCATCATGAGACCAGGGAGGTTTCCCTACACTGGCAGCTGTGAGCTGCTCCAAACCCCAAGGTTTCCTTCTGAGGGACAGTCGAGTCCTATTGGATGGTTCCAGGATGCCCCATATGGATAGACTCGAGAGCAGGGGTCTAAGGAAAGGATGCCTGGAAATGCCACCTCACATTCCCATTGGCTGTGTGGTACAAGCAAAGTCCATCTGCAGGCTCTTGGGCGAGCTACCCGGAGGGCTGAGTTGAAATGGCCTCTCCTGAGGATGGGTCATAATGTGGGTTGGTGGCCATGGAGACCTTGGAATGTGGCGGTGGCTCAGGTACTCTGCAGGATTCTCCAACCCGAAGGGTGACACAACTCCAAAAAGATGCTTCCCATGTGGAGACAAGAGATGTTCTGTTTGGTGCCTCAGGAAAGCCCCATATGCTGGTTTTCAAACCCAGACCTCCAAGGAGTGACACCTGGAAACCAAAGCAAGAGTTCAGATTAGGGCCTAGGGGTCTGTCTGGTTCAATCTTCTGTCTCTGTGGACATCTGTCTGAGTGTGTGCTGGAGGTGTGTGCTCAGCTTGTGTCATAATGCCCCTGTTTGTCCAGGGAAGTTTACAGTAGTGGGATGTCCTCGGTGGCTTTGAGGTTTCTCCTATTCTGTACTGTACCAATGGAATGGACACAATTTCCTAGGACAGAGAAGGCACACTCTTGTGGTGTGGCTCCAGAGGCCTCAACCTGGAGGGTGTGTGGGCCAGGGCTGTAGGGACAGATGACAGTAAACATAATCTCGGCTCAGGTTTGGGGCCAAGGGTAGAGCGGGCCTAATCTACAGAACATGAGGGGAGCTCCTCAGGATATGAAAGGAGGGCCAGGGAGAGGCGGTTGCTCAGGCTTTTGTCTTTAGATGTTGTGTCCAGAATGGCCATTTAATGAAGGGGTGGGCTCATGGGCCATGGATGAATCTCCCTCTCTGGTGATTTGCCTAGCTCCCAAGAGTTTGGGGTCATTCTGTGGGAAGGGAGGAGTCCTGTTTTCTGCCTCAGGTATCCCTGCAATAGAGGGATTCTAGAGTAGAGCTGTGGGTAATGGCGACTGGAATATACAAGCTCTGGTTAAGCCTGGGGGCCTATGGGCATGGCTAGCCCCTTATGCGGTCTCTTGGTCCAGCCACTGAGAGGCGTCCTTGAATCAGGGGCTCACGTTGAAGGTCATAATGCATGTTTGTGCCCAAGGGGGCCCACAAACATGGGCGTGGCCTCATCAGCCATGCAGGTTTCTCCTACACTGAAGATTTGACACCATGACAACAGCAAGGTTTCCTGCGATGGGGAAGGAGGAGCTCTGACTTGTGCATCAGGTCCCCCCTGTGCAGAGATTGGAGATAACGTCTAGGTTCCAATGGCTGAAAACCAGGTTGGGAAGGGATGATGGCCTAAAACTGGCGGGTCCGATGTGCTCGGTGTGTGGCCAGTTGTCTAGGTGTCTTTCAGAAGGTCTGGGCTCAGGGTGTGTAAGAAAGAGCATTATTGCTTAGGGTAGCCTATGCAATTGGAGGATTGCTGAGGCCCGAGCAGGTTTATCCTCATCTGGGATTTCTGGGAAACCCCATAGGCAATGTTTTTCTTCTGATGGGCAGGCAGAGTGCTTTATTTTTCCCCAGAATTCCCAGTTGGGAGGGATTGTGGGCCAGGAGTGTGAGGACAGAAGTCTGAAAACACAAGCTAAGGTTAGGTTTGGGGCCAAGGGCATGGCAGGACCACTCTGCAGAGGCTGAATCGAGATCTCCTGTATCTGAAATGAGGGCGATGATCAAACATTGGCTGAGGCTGGAGTTTGTTTCCATCATGGCCCCTTCATAAAGCGGTGGCCTCATGAGGCCAAGGAGGTTTTCCCATGCTGAGTTTGTGAGTTGCTACAAACCACAAGTTTTCCTTCTGTGGGACAGTTGAGTCCTTTGGATGGCTCCAGATGTCCCATATGGAAAGATTAGAGAGCAGGGTTCAAAGGATGGATACCTGTACACCTTACCTCGCATTCCCATTAGCTATTAGCAGCAAGACATGTTTGATCTGCTGGCTCTGGGGTGAGCTACCCAAGGGGTTGAGTTGAAATGGACTCTCCTGAGGATACGTCATAATGTGTGCTTTTGTCCGTGGAGACCTTGGATTGTGCTGGTGGCTTAGGGGCCCTGAGTATTTTCCTACCTGAAGGGTTTGACACAACTCCAAGAAGAAAGCTCCCCATGTGGAGACGAAAGAGGTTCTGTTTGGTGCCTCACAAAATCCCCATATGCTGGTCTTTTCAACCAGTCCTCTGAGGAGAGACACCTGGTAGCCAAAGCTAGGGTTCAGATTCGGGACTAAGGGCCTGTCCAATTCAATATTCTGTCTCTGGGGACACTGTCTGAGCATCTAAGTGGAGATATATTCTCAGCTTGTGTCAGAGTGTCCCTCTTAGTCCAGAGTGGCCTACATTATTGGGACGGTCTTGGGGACCTTGAAGGTTTCTCCTAACTGTAAGGTTGTTGCCAATGGATTGGGCACAATTTCCATGGAGAGGACATGCATAGTGGTGCAGTGTGGCTCCAGAGGCCCAAGCTGGAGGGTGTGTGGGCCAGGCCTGTGGGGACAGACTTCTGAAAACACAAACTCGGCTTAGGTTTGGCGCCGAGGGTATGGCAGGCTGGATCTACAGACCGTGAGGGGAGCTCCTTGGGTTATGAAAGAAGGGCGAATGGGAGGCGGTCGCTCAGGCTTTTGTCTCTGGATTTTGTGTCCAGGATAACCATTGAATGTAGGGGTAGCTGCATTGGCTATGGACGAGTCTCCATCTCTGGGGATTTGGCCCAGCTCCCAAGAGTTTGGGGTCATTTTGTGGAAGGGTGGAGTCCTGTTGTCTGGTTCAGGTGTGTCTCCAAGAGAGGGATTCCAGAGCAGAGCCCCGGGTATGGGCGACTGGGAAACTCCAAATCGGGTGACGAATGGGAGCATACAGGCTTGGCAAGCCCCATATGCGGGCTCTTGGTTCAGGCCCTGAGAGGACTTACGTGAACAGGGGGCTCATGCAGAGGGTCACAATGCGAGTTTGTGCCCAAGGCGGCACTCAAGTTTGGGCGTGGTCTCATGGGCCGTGAAAGGTTCTCCTACCCTGAAGGTGTGACTCCATGCCAAAAGCAAGCTTGACTTCCATGGGGAAGGAGGAGTTATGATTTGTGCTTCAGGTACCCACCTATGCAGGGCTTGGATATGATGTCTAGGTTCAGATGTCTGAAACCAGGTTGGGAAGTGATGACGGCCCAAAGCCATGGCGTGTCTGATGCTCTGTGTGTGCGGCCTGCTGTCTCCTTGTCTGTAGGGACGTATGGCCTCAGGGTGTGTCAGAGAGAGCAGTAGTGTCCCGGGTAGCCTATCGAATTGGGGTGCGGTCGAGGGCCGAGAAGGTTGATTCCCATTTGGGGTTTCTGGGCAACCCCATAGAGCAATGTTTTCCTTCTGTTGGCAGAAAGAGGGTTGCATTGTCGTTCCCGAATTCTCAATATGAGGGCTTGTTTGTCAGGAGTGTGAGATAGAAAGTCTGAGAACACAAGCTATGGTTAGGTTTGGAGCCTAGGGCATGGCAGTCCCACTCTGCAGAGGCTGAATCTAGTTCTCCTGTATCTGAGGTCAGGGCAAGTATCAGGCCTTACCTCAGGCTGGAGTTTTTGGCCCCTTCCTGAAGGGGTTGGGTGCGTCATGAGACCAGGGAGGTTTTCCTAGGCTGGGAGTTGTGAGCTGCTACAAACCTCAATGTTTCCTTCTATGGGACAGTCGAGTCCTTTTGGATGGTTCCAGGATGCCCCATACGGAAGACTCGAGAGCAGGATTCTAAGCTTGGATGCCTTGAAACGCCACCTCACATTCCCATTGGCTTGTCAGGTAAGGCATGTTCCATCTGCTGGCTCTTGGGCGAGATACCCAGAGGGCTGAGTTGAAATGGACTCTCCTGAGGTTGGGTCATAATGTGAGTTTGTGGTCATGGAGACCTTGGAGTTTGACAGTGGCTCAGGTACTCTGCAGGATTCTCCAACCCTAATGATCTGGAACAGCTCCAACAAGGACGCTTCCCATATGGAGATGAGAGGTGTTCTGTTTGGTGCCTCAGGAAAGCCCCATATGCTGGTCTTCGAACTCAGGCCTCTGAGGAGTGACACCGGGAAACCAAAGCAAGAGTTCTAATTAGGGCCTTGAGGGCTGTTCGGTCTCTGAGGACATCTGTCTGCTTGTCTGTGTGGAGGTAATTTATCAGCTTGTGTCAGTGTGCCCCACTTAGTCCAGGGAGGCCTACACTATTGGGATGACCTCGGGGGCCTTTTAGTTTTCTCCTAATCTCTAGGGTTGTGGCCAATGGATTGGGCAGAATTTCCTTGGAGAGGACAAGGACAGTCATTTGTTGTGGCTCCAGAGACCCTAGCCTAGAGGGTGTGTGGGCCAGGGCTGTGGAGACAGACATCTGAAAACACAACCTCAGCTCAGGTTTGAGTCCAAGGGTATGACAGGCCCAATCTACTGACTATGATGGGAGCCCCTTGGGATATGAAAGAAGGGCGAATGTGAGGTGGTAGCTCAGTCTTTTCTCTATGGATTTTGTGTCAAGGATGGCCTAGGAATAGAGGGGTGCCTTATTGTCCCTGGACGTTTTTCCCTCACTGGGGATTTTTGCCCTGAACTCAATAGTTTCGGTCACTCTGTCAGTAAGGATAGTCCTGTGTACTGTCTCAGGTGTCCCTGAACAAGATGGATTCTAGAGCAGAGGCCTGGGCACGTGTGCCTGGATAACCTGAGCTTTGGTTAGGTTTGGGGCCTATGGTCATGACAAGCTCGATATATCGTGGGTGCAGCCACTGAGATGTCTTATTTGAACACGGGGATCATGCTGAGTGTCACAATGTCTGTTTGTTCCCAAGGCTACCCTTATGTATGATCATGGCCTCAAAGGCCATGCAGGTTTATCCTACTCTGAGCGTTTGACTTTGATACCCTTCAGCATCTCAACAGCACTGTTTCTTGCCATGGCGAAGGAAGAGTTCTGTTTGGTGCATTAGGATCCTCAAGTTCCAGTGATTTGAGATAAGGTCTCAATTCTGATGTCTGAAAACTCAGTTTGGGAAGTGATGACAGCCTAGGGCCATTGTGGATCCAATCTGCTTGATATGTGTCCAGATGTCTGGGTTTCTGAAGGGAGGTCTGGGCTCAGGCTGTGTTAAACAGCATTACTACACAGGGCTGCCAAGGAAATTGGGCAGAGTTCGAGGCTGTGCATGTTGATCCTCACTTGGGGTTTCTGAGCCGCCCCATTGGGCATTTTTTCCTTCTGGTGCGCAGGCAGAGTACAGCATTGCAACTCCAGAATGCCCAATCTGGAGGACTTCCCTTCCAGAGTGTGTGGACAAAAGTCTAAAAACACTAGCTTGTGTTAATTCAAATATGGTGGTGACTCTGGGGCCCTGCAGGATTCTCCTAAACTGAGGGTTTTACATAGCTCCAATTAACAACGTTTCCTTTTGTGGACAGGTGGTTTTCTGTGGCTCAGGGGATTCCTCTATGTTCGTATCTGTGACCAGGCCTCTAAAGACAACTTCCTGGAAACGTAAGCTAGGGTACAGATGAGAGCCTAGGGGCATGTGAGGTTCAATCTTCTTTCTGTGGGGCCATCTACCTGGGTGTCTGACTGGAGGTGGGTGCTCAGGGTGTGTCAGACTGGGCATTTTGGTCCAGGGCATCCTAGGAAATTGGGGTGGCCTCGGGGGCCTTGCAGGTTTCTCCTAATCTGTAGAGCTTGGGCAACTGTAGAGGGCACAGTTTTCTTCAGAATGCCAGGCACAGTCTTGTCTGAAAATACAAACTCAGGCTAGGACTAGTGTCAAGGGTATGGCAGGTGTGATCTGTATACCCTGAGGCAAGCTCCTTGGGATCTGAAATTAGGGCTTTAATACTTTGGTATCATTCTGAAGGAAAGGGGGGAAACCTTGTTGATGAAACCCGAACCTGAACACTAATACATATCTGTCCCTGACCTGAGACCCAACCTCCAGTCTGCCACCCAGGTACCTGGCCCCATACTCAACAGATTGAACATGCCATGCCTCTAGCCCCTAATGCTAAAGATAGGTTTGGTGTTCAGGCATCCAATACCAAATCCCTGCATATGGGGACCCTTGAGTTATACAATAGGCCCTGAAATCTCTACGAGAATGAATCCGTACTTTTAGGAGCTGTACAAAACCCTAGAGCAGGAGAAACCTCCATGGCCCCTGGAGACCACGCACAGATTTGGCAGCCCTAATAGTCACAAATTCTATTCTGGTCTTAGCGAATGTCTGACACTCACCCTAACTTTATATTCTTGGGAGATAGTCAGCATCAGAAGGTTTGGGATCCATATCCTACACCCTAACTATACATCTAGCTTATATTTTCAGAATTACATCCCTTGAGTCCTGGAAAGCAAGACCTCCAGATTGGGGACTCCTGAGCCACCCCACTGGACTCTTCTTGCCCTCAAGAGGGAAATTGTGTTCTTTGGAGCAGAACAAAATACGTAGATATGGCCAACAGGGCCACCCACATTTATGGTACATGATCCTACACATTCTGTCTCTTAGCCTTAGCCCTGACCTCCAGTCATCCACCCACATAGCTGGTCCCAGATTCATCAAATCAGACCTGTCCCTAATTGTAACCCTTGGTTCAGTTTTCAGGCATCCATACCCAAAGCCCTTCTCTTGATTCCCTCCATATGGGGATATCTGTGCCATACAACGGGACTCCACATCTCTGCTGGAATGAAACCATACCATTTGGAGCTGGGAAACACCCCCCCCAGAGCAGAAGAAACCTCCCTGGCCCAAGGAGGCCACACACATATTTGGCAACCCTAGTAGACCAAAATTCTAGTCTGGTCTGAGGGAATGCCTGACATTCACCCTAACATCACATTCAGGGGAGCCTGACTCAGCATCTACAGATAGGGGGTCCATGCCCTACACCATAACCATACACTGAGCTTAGGTTTTCAGAATTCCATGCCTTGAGTGCTGGAATGCAAGCCATCCAGATTGGGGACTCTGGAGCCACCCCATTGGACACTTCTTGCCCTCAAGAGGGAAATTGTGCCCTATGGAGCTTCACAAAATATGTAGATATGGGCAAATGTACAAGAACCCAAATGCCACCCCACTTTCGTTCTCTACCCTGTACACTAATGTGCAGTCTGACACAACCTGAGTCCCATCCTCCAATCAGTCCCCAGAACAGATGGACAGAAAGCCTTCATATTGGACCTGCCATGGCCCGCTGTCCTAATCTTAACCCTAGATTGATGTTTCAGGCATCCATAGCCAGAGCCCTCCTCACCAATCCCTCCACATTGGGGACACCTGAAAAACAGTACAGAATTCCACCTGCCCCCAGAAGGAAACCTTGCTCTTTGGAGGTATGTACAACCCTTAGATTTGGAAGAAATCGGCATTGCCCCTGAGGCCACACCAACTTTTACAGGCCACCCTGGACCCAAAAACCCATTGTGACCCTTAGCCTGAACCCCACTTTCAACAAAGCCCCATGAGTAGCTCACCCTTGAGAAAGGATTTGGGGTCTGCCATGCAACTACGACCTAACCCTAAACATAGGTGGGGATTTCAGGCATCCATAACCAGTACCGTGCTCTCAAATCCCTACATATGGGGGAACCCTGAGCCATAAAACAGGACACCACCAATTCTTCACAACAGAAAAAACATTTTGTAACTCACAAAAACCCCAGAGCGGAAGAACACCCCATGGCCCAATGAGCACATCCTGACATTTGGTGGATCACATGGACAGAAACTCCAGCTTGAGCATAACTTCTGTTATTAGCCTTAACCTCAGATCCCTGGGACCACTTCTAAGCATCTGTACATTAGACCTGTCATGCCCTAGGACCTAACCCTAAACCTAGCATGGGTTTTCAGACTGCCATCTGAAGAGACCCGCCCCACAAGCCCACCAGATAAAGAACTTTTGAGCCACACCATGGGACTCTGCCTGACTTCCAGATAGAAACTGTGTTCATTGGAGATGAAAAAACCCCCCAGATTAGGAGAAAACTGTACAGCCAATGAGGCCACACTCATTTATGGAACCCTACGATGGAATTTAATACACATTCTGTCCCTCCACCTGAGCCCTACCCTCCAGTCAGCCACCCTCGTTGCTGGCACCAGAGACAGCAGATCAGTCCTGCCATGCACATAGTCCCCTAAATCTAACCCTAGATTGGATATTCAGCCATCCATACTCTCAGCCCGGCTCTCAAATCCCTCCATACAGGGAACCATGCAACAGGATTCCATTTCTCTCCCAGAATGAAATCATACTATTTGGAGCTGAGCAAATCCCCCAGAGCAAGAGAAATCTCAATGACCCCATGATGCCATACTCATATTCCACAGCATTAATGAACACAAATTTTTGTCTGGTCTGAGTGAATGCCTGACACTTACCCTAACTTCAGAATCTAGGGAGCTCACCTCAGCACCTACAGATTGGGGATCCATGCCCTATACCCCAACCATACACTGAGCTTGAGTTTTCATAATTCCATCCCTTGAGTCCTGGAATGCAATCTCTCAAGACTGGGGACTCTGGTCTTCTAAGCTGTTTGTTCCAGGCTTCCTCCTGATCCTTTCTCTCTCTCTGTTTGTCCTCCAGATCACTAATTCTATCTTCTGTCTCAGTATCTATCTATCTGTCTCATAGATAAAAGATAGAAGATAATTCTATCTTCTGTCTCACTAAACTGCTCTAGCGTTGAGATAATTTAGATTAGATTGGAACTCATTGAGAGCACCGTGAAGCTTATCCCTGGTACCTTTCATCTCTTTCCTAATATTGAAAACATGATCTCTGGTCGTTTTCAGTTCAGCCCTATTAAATTCCGTTTGGTCACCCATGGCTTTCTCCAACCTAGCTAATGCTTGGATAATTGTTAGCCTGAATTATCTTTCTGACATATTATCTATGTTGATAGCTGTTAGCTCGGTTGCAGAAGGTCCATCCTCTGTATTTTTCTTCTGTGGGGCATTCCTCCTTCTAATCATTTTGGTGCGAGATGGCTGAATGGGTGTAGCTGGATGTATCGACTGTGGTGCAGTCAAGGTGCACCCTGGAACGCTTCTGAGCAATCAGGGTTCCCCACCCAAATGAGAGGAAAAAGAAAAGGAAAAGAAAAAATGAGAGAGGGAGAGAGACAGGAATGAAAGGTGAGAAAAAAGAGTAGGTTTAGCCCAAATGGGCCCCAAGGTAAGATTTATGAAGTATACAAACACAGAAAAACAAAAAGACTGATAAAAGTATATGACAAGAGGAAAAAAAAATATATATGCAAATAAAGGAAGAACCAAGTCAAAAAGAACCCCAAGTGTAAGATTTACATACTATCAGGACAAATAGAAAAGCAGAGAAACACTGGTGGAAGAAACAAGATGGGAGAGTGGTTATAAATTCTCAGTATGGATGACGAAGGTTGTTTTGATTGTTCCTGGATGTATCTTGATATCATTGTTAAAGGACTCAACTTTCCTAAGATAAAGGGGATTAAAAATTGGTTTACCTATAGGGGTAGTATTGATTGGGGAAAGGGGATTACTTTGAAGTTTAACTCTATATGAATATTATAAAATAAAAATAAAAAAGGAAAAAAGTAGACTAAATTAAACTAAAATTAAAAAAAGGAAATTTAAAAAATAGAAATGCAAAGGAAAAACACGGGTGTATTTATCAAAAAGTTCAGGTTAGAGGGTTATTATGGAATTTGATGTACTGGACAGATCACTGTGATGGTAAATAGGTTAAAAATTATCTATATAAAAAAAAAGAACCAGAATAGTGGGAACAACTTAAAAATAAATGTTGTACTATGAAGTAGTCGTGGTTGTTCTCTTGTAGTCTTTTGTTTTTTTGTTTTGTTTTGTTTTGTTTTTTGTTTTTTTTTAAAGATTTTATTTATTTATTTGACAGACAGAGATCACAAGTAGGCAGAGAGGCAGACAGAGAGAGAGAGGAGGAAGCAGGCTCCCTTCTGAGCAGAGAGCCCCATGTGGGACTCGATCCCAGGACCCTGAGATCATGACCTGAGCCGAAGGCAGTGGCTTAACCCACTGAGCCACCCAGGCACCCCTGTTTTGTTTTGTTTTGTTTCCTGGTTGGTTTTCGGTGGAAGGGGCCTGCCAGGTGAGTTTTCAGTCAATGATGTTCCCTGAGTTAAGTCCTCCCACCCCTCTCAAGGGGGTGGGCTCTGAATAGAGCGGTTTTTTCAGGCTTTTGTTCTCTGGAGGTTTTTATGTTTGTTCACTTTTTTTTTTTTTCCTCTCGCCTTGACCGCTTTCGGTGGGTTTTGTAGGTTTAGAGGAAAGCAAACTGCAACCTGACCTCCCTCTCAGAGAGAAGCCTCAGTCTGCCTGCAGAGCCCACATAAATTCCCCCTTGGCCGCTGGCAGAACAGCGTCTGTGTTGTGGTCCTTGGGGATGCAGGATCTTCTGTTTGTACCTAAAACCACGGTAGTGGTGGCTGTATGAGCAGCTCCAGACTGCCAGAGAGGTTCCAAGCAGTGATCGCACACTGAGATTTTCTCACTGGCCTGGGCTGGGAGTGCGTGTCTTTCTGGGTCTAAGGGCGCCCAGCTTGCACGCACCTCTCTCAGGGGAGGCTGTGGGTCTCGCGCATGTCTTAGACTCTGAGAGCGGGGTGCAGGTCCAAAAGCACCAGGCTTGGCCTTCATGCATCTCTCTAAGGGGGGAGTTTGGGGCCCAGCTCTCAGGCTCTGAAACAATGGCGCAGGTCTAAGAGCACCAGGGGAGGCTTTGTGCACCTCTCTCAGGGGAGGGTGAGGGGCATGCGTGTCTTAGGCTCTGTAGCAGTGCTTGGCATTCTGCCATCTGGCGTGCCTCCCAGCCCCTCACAGGAGCCAGACCCCACACAATCTCGGGTGTGCTGGCGGATCAGGGACCAAGACCTGTTTTCTCCCCCAAACTCTCTCTGGCTCAGCGCCAGAGGAGGCTGTCCTGGGTCCAGGGAGTTAAGCCCCTGTCCCTAGCTGCCCAGATTCCCACAATCTGCTCCCTACTCCGGCGATCCTTTGCTCTTTTGGAGTGCTTTCAACCAGTCTCCATGTTAATGCTGGTCCCCAGAAGCAGGGCACTCTCATAATAAAATTATTACTTTCCAATCGGTCGCCTCTGGTGGCTCCCTACACCTTTTGTTTATCTTCCGATATCAGTCCGACATTCCCACTCTGCTTTACCTGCCCACTAGTGTCTTCTGCCCCTGTAGAGATCCAGGCGTGTATAATTCTGATCTCAGGCTAATTTCATGGGTGATTGGAGTTCTTTGATAGGTAATCAGCTCACTTTAGGGTACAGGTTGAAAAAGCGCCTCCTCCTACTTCCCTGCCATTTTGTCTCCACCCTATCCTAATAATTTTTCAAAATTATTTAACGTACATAAAGACTGCATTCTCCAAGAGATTTTTTTAAATTATTTATTTATTTGACAGAGAGATCACAAGTAGGCAGAGAGGCAAGCAGAGAGATAGGAAGGAAAGAAGGCTCCCTGCTGAGCAGAGAGCCAAATGCAGGACTCGATCCTAGGACACTGAGATCATGACCTGAGCCAAAGGCAGCGGCTTAACCTACTGAGACACCCAGGCGCCCTCTTAAAGAGATTTTTTTGATTCATGGATTCTTCTCCTACCCACTTAAGCCCCCATGTTGCATCACTACTTCCTCATATCAGGGAGATCATATGATAGTTCTCTTTCTCCACTTGACTTATTTCGCTAAGCATGATACGCTCTAGTTCCATCCATGTTGTAGCAAATGGCAAGATTTCGAGATGGGATAGGGAGGGAGACAAACCATAAGTGACTCTTAATCTCACAAAACAAACTGTGGGTTGCTGGGGAGAGGGGGGTTGGGAGAAGGGGGTAGGGTTATGGACATTGGGGAGGGTATGTGCTTTTGGGTAAATTGGAAGGGGTGGTGAACCATGAGAGACTATGGACTCTGAAAAACAATCTGAGGGGTTTGAAGTGGCGGAGGCGTGGGAGGTTGGGGTACCAGGTGGTGGGTATTATAGAGGGCACGGCTTGCATGGAGCACGGGGTGTGGTGAAAAAATAATGAATACTGTTTTTCTGAAAATAAATAAATTGGGAAAAAAAGATTTTTTTGAGGGCAAATTCTTTTATTCTCAATGATGTAACCCAAATATTCAAACAGTTCCATTTTTTGTAAGTTTTCAGGAGCTATAATTAAATTATATTGTTGTACTTGATTAATTAAAAAGACAAAATCACTTTGTAAAATGTCATCTGTTTCATCTGCCAATAAAATATCATCCATAAAATGTATGCAATAAACCACTCGTTCGAATTGTACTTGAAATGGGGCCATTGCAGGAACACAACTCTTGACACAGGGTGGGGCTATTAGCCATACTTTGGGGCAAAACTTGCTACTGAGATCTCTTAGCAGACTCCTTATGATCAGTACTAAGAATAGTAAAAGTGAACTGTTCACAATCCTGAGGGGCTAGAGGAATAGTAAAAAAGCAATCTTTTAAATCTAATATTATCAATTTATATTGAAGAGGAATAGCTAATGGTGTAGGTAAACCAGGCTGAAGGGGCTCCATAGGTTTCATGGTAGCATTTATGGCTCTCAGTTCCTGTAATAACCTCCAGGTTCCTGATTTTTTCCTTTTATTTTAGATTTTTTTTCAATTTATTTATTTTCAGAAAAACATTATTCAGTATTTTTTCACCACACCCAGTGCTCCATGCAAGCCGTGCCCTCTATAATACCCACCACCTGGTACACAAACTCCCACCCCCCCGCCACTTCAAACCCCTCAGATTGTTTTTCAGAGTCCATAGTTTCTCGTGGATTACCTCCCCTTCCAATTTACCCCAACTCCTTCTCCTAACACCCATTGTCCTCCATGCAATTTGTTATGCTCCACAAATAAGGGAAACCATATGATAATTGACTCTCTCTGCTTGACTTATTTCACTCAGCATAATCTCTTCCAGTCCCGTCCATGTTGATACAAAAGTTGGGTATTCATCCTTTCTGATGGAGGCATAATACTTCATAGTGTATATGGAACACATCTTCCTTATCCATTCATCCGTTGAAGGGCATCTTGGTTCTTTCCATAGTTTGGCGACTGTGGCCATTGCTGCTATAAACATTGGGGTACAGATGGCCCTTCTTTTCACGACATCTGTATCTTTGGGGTAAATACCCAGGAGTGCAATTGCAGGGTCATAGGGAAGCTCTATTTTTAATTTCTTGAGGAATCTCCACACTGTTCTCCAAAGAGGCTGCACAAACTTGCATTCCAACCAACAGTGTAAGAGGGTTCCCCTTTCTCCACATCCTCTCTAACACATGTTGTTTCCTGTCTTGTTAATTTTGGCCATTCTACCTGGTGTAAGGTGATATCTCAATGTGGTTTTAATTTGAATCTCCCTGAGGGCTAATGATGATGAACATTTTTTCATGTGTCTGATAGCCATTTGTAAGTCTTGATTGGAGAAGTGTCTGTTCATATCTTCTGCCCATTTTTTGATATGTTTGCCTGTTTCGTGTGTGTTGAGTTTGAGGAGTTCATTATAGATCCTGGATATCAACCTTTTGTCTGTAAAGGAATATATTTGCAAATATCTTCTCCCATTCCGTGGGTTGCCTCTTTGTTTTTTTAACTGTTTCCTTACCTGTGCAGAAGCTTTTGATTTTGATGAAGTCCCAAAAGTTTATTTTCGCTTTTGTTTCCTTTGACTTTGGAGACATATCTTGAAAGAATTTGTTGTGGCTGATGTCGAAGAGATTACTGCCTGTGTTCTCCTCTAGGATTCTGATGGATTCCTGTCTCATGTTGAGGTCTTTTATTCATTTTGAGTTTATCTTTGTGTATGGTGTAAGAGAATGGTCGAGTTTCATTCTTCTTCATATAGCTGTCCAGTTTTACCAGCACAATTATTGAAGAGACTGTCCTTTTTCCACTGTATATTTTTTCCTGTTTTGGAGAAGATTAATTGACCATAGAGTTGAGGGTCCATAGCTGGCCTCTGTACTCTCTTCCACTGGTCTATGTGTCTGTTTTTATGCCAGTACCATGCTGTCTTGGTGATCACAGCTTTGTAATAAAGCTTGAAATCAGGTAACGTGATACCGCCAGCTTTATTTTTGCTTTTCAAAATTTCCTTAGCAATTCGGGGTCTCTTCTGATTCCATACAAAATTTTAGGATTATTTGCTCCAGCTCTTTGAAGAATGCCAGTGGAATTTTGATCAGAATAGCATTAAAATTATAGATTGCTTTAGGCAGTATAGACATTTTAACAATGTTTATTCTTCCGATCCAATAGCATGGAATGGTCCTCCATCTTTTTGTGTCTTCTTCAATTTCTTTCATGAGTGTTCTGTAGTTCCTCGAGTACAGATCCTTTACCTCTTTGGTTAGGTTTATTCCCAGGTATCTTATGGTTCTTGGTGCTAAAGTAAATGGAATCGATTCTCTAATTTCCCTTTCTGTATTTTCATTGTTAGTGTATAAGAAAGCCACTGATTTCTGCACATTGACTTTGTATCCTGCCACGTTCCTGAATTGCTGTATGAGTTCTAGAAGTTTGGGGGTGGAGTCTTTTGGGTTTTCCATATAAAGAATCATGTTATCTGCGAAGAGAGAGAGTTTGACTTCTTCATTACCAATTTGGATACCTTTTATTTCTCTCTGTTGTCTGATTGCTGTTGCTAGGACTTCTAATACTCTGTTGAACAAGAGTGGTGAAAGTGGTCATCCCTGCCTTGTTCCTGATCTCAACGGGAAGGCTGCAAGTTTTTTCCCATTGAGGATGATATTTGCTGTGGGTCTTTCATAGATAGATTTGATGAGGTTCAGGAATGTTCCCTCTATCCCTATATTTTGAAGCATTTTAATCAGGAACAAATGCTGGACTTTGTCAAATGCTTTTTCTGCATCAATTGAGAGGACCATGTTGTTCTTCTCTCTTCTCATATTAATTTGTTCTATCACATTGATTGATTTGCGAATGTTGAACCATCCTTGTAGCCCAGGGATGAATCCCACCTGATCATGGTGGATAATCTTTTTAATGTGCTGTTGGATCCTGTTGGCTAGGACCTTGTTGAGAATCGTAGCATCCATATTCATCAGTGATATTGGTCTCAAATTCTCCTTTTTGATAGGGTCTTTGTCTGGTTTGGGGATCAGGGTAATGGTGGCTTCATAGAAAGAGTCTGGAAGTTTTCCTTCTACTTCAGTTTTTTGAAACAGCTTCAGGAGAATAGGTGTTATTTCTTCTTTGAATTTTTGTTAGAATTCCCCAGGGAATCCATCAGGTCCTGGGCTCTTGTTTTTTGGGAGGTTTTGATCACTGATTCAATCTCATTATCAGACACGGTCTATTCAGGTTGTCTATTTCTTCCTGGTTCAATGTTGGTAGTTTATATTTTTCCAGGAATGCATCCATTTCATCTAGGTAGCTAAGATTATTGCCATGTAACTGTTGATAATATCTTCTGATGATTGTTTCTACTTCTTTGGTGTTAGTTGTGATCTCTCCCTTTTCATTCATAATTTTATGAATTTGGGCTTTCTCTCTTTTCTTTTGGATTAGTGTGGCCAATGGTTTATCGATCTTATTGATTCTTTCAAAAAACCAGCCTCTAGTTTCATTGATACGTTCTACTTTATCTCTGGTTTCTACCTCATTGATCTCATTGATGATTTCCCTTCTTATGTGTGGAGTTGGTTTGATTTTTTGTTGATTCTCCAGTTCTTCAAGGTATAGAGACAGCTATTGTGTTCTAGATTTTTCAATTTTTTTGAGGGAGGCTTGGATGGCTATGTATTTTCCCCTTAGTACCGCCTTTGCTGTATCCCATAGGTTTTGGACCGAAGTGTCTTCATTCTCATTGTTTTCCATGAATTGTTTCAGTTCTTCTTTGATCTCTTGGTTGATCCAAACATTCTTAAGCAAGGTGGTCTTTAGCTTCCAGGTGTTTGAGTTCCTTCTGAACTTTTCCTTTTGATTGAGCTCCAGTTTCAAAGCATTGTGATCTTAGAATATGCAAAGAATAATCTCAGTCTTTTGGTATCGGTTGGGTCCTGATTTTTGACCCAGTATGTGGTCATTTCTGGAGAAGGTTCCATGTGCACTTGAGAAGAATGAGTATTCTGTTGTTTTAGGGTGGAATGTTTTGTATATATATATATGAGGTCCATCTGGCCCAATGTGTCATTCAATGCTCTTGTTTCTTTATTGATTTTCTGCTTCGATGATCTGTGTATCTCTGCAAGAGGCGTGATAAGATCTCCTATGATTAATGTATTCATATCAATATGACTCTTTATCTTGATTAACAGTTTTCTTAATTAATTGGCTGCTCCCATATTGGGAGCATAGATATTTACAATTGATAGATCATCTTGGTGGATAGTCCCTTTAAGGATTATGTAGTGTTCTTCTTTATCTCTTACTACAGTCTTTAGTTTGAAGTCTAATATATCTGATATGAGAATCGCTACCCCAGCCTTAGTTTGAGACTCATTGGCATGAAAGATGCTTCTCCATTCCTTCACTTTCAGTCTGCGTGTATCATTAGGTTCAAAATGGGTCTTTGTAGACAACATATGGATGGGTCCTGTCGTTTTATCCAATCTGCAACTCTGTGCCATTTTATGGGTGCATTTAGGCCATTCACATTGATAGTGATTATTGATGGATACCTTTTTATTGACATCGAGTTACCTTTTAGTCTTTCTTTCTGTAGACTGTCTCTATATTTCTGTTCTATGCTATTCTGGGGATTTTTCCTCTTTTATAGAACCCCCCTTAATATTTCCTGCAGTGTCGGCTTGGTGGTTGCATAGTCTTTTAAGCCTTGCCGGTCTTGAAAACTCTTTATCTCACCATCCATTTTGAATGTCAGTCTTGCTGGATAAAGTATTCTTGGCTGCATGTTCTTCTCATTTAGTGCCCTGAATATATCTTGCCAGCCTCTTCTGGCTGCCAGGTCTCTGTGGACAGGTCTGACGTTATTCTGATGGGCTTCCCTCTGTAAGTAAGGACCCTCTTTGCCCTGGCGGCTTTCAATAGATTATACCTACAATTATAATTTCTCAATTTGACTATCAGGTGTTGTGATTTTTTTTTGGAATGTATAATCTTTGGTGGAGACCGTTCAGCCTCTAGTACATGAATGTTGGGAAAATTTTCATGAAGTACTTGTTCCACTGTATCTTCTAGACTTCTTTCTTTCTCCTCCCCTTCAGGGATTCCAATAATTCTGATGTTGGAACGCTTCGTGGCATCATTTATTTCCCTGATTCTGTTTTAGTGGTTTCTAAGCTATTTGTTCCAGGCTTCCTTCTGATCCTTTTTCTCTATCTGTTTGTCTTCCAGATCACTAATTCTATCTTCTGTCTCAGTTACCCTAGCTTTCAGAGAGTTTAGATTAGATTGGAAATAATTGAGAGCATTGTGAACCTCCTCCCTGGTAGCTTTAAGCTCTGCCCTAACGTTGTGCTTATCCTGTCTGGTCTCTTTCAGCTAGGCCCTAATCAATTCTGTTTCGTCATCCATGGCTTTCTCCAACCTAGCTATTGCCTGGATAATTGTTAGCCTGAATTCTCTTTCTGACATATTGTCTATGTTGATAGCCGTCAGCTCTGTTGCAGAGGGTCCATCCTCTGTATTTTTCTTCTGTTGGACATTCCTCCTCCTAATCATTTTGGTGGGAGATGACTGAGCAGATGTAGCTGGATGTATCTACTCTGGTGCAGTCAACGTGCACCCTGGAACACTTCTGAGCAATCAGGATTCCCCACCCAAGCGACAGACAAAAGAAAAGAAAAAGAAGAAGAAAAAAAAAAGAAAAGAAGAAAAAGAAAAAGAAAAAAAAAAGAGAGAGAGAGAGAGACAGGAAAGAAAGGGAAGATGAAAAAGAAGGTTCAGCCCAGATGGACCCCAAGGTAAGATTTATGAAGTAGACAAACAAAAAGAGATAAAAAGACTGATACAAGTATAGGACAAGAGAAAAAATATATATATATTTGCAAATAAAGAAAGAACCTCGTCAAAAAGAACCACAAGTGTAAAATTTATATGCTATCAGGACAAACACAAAAAACACAGAAACACTGGTGGAAGAAGATGGGAGAGTTCTTATAAATTCTCAGTGTGTGCGAGGAAGGTTTTTTTGATTCTTCCTGGATGTATCTTGATATCTTTGTTAAAGGACTCAACTTTCTTAAGATAAAGGGGATTAAAACTTGGTTTACCTATAGGAGTAGTATTGATTGGGGAAAGGGGATTACTTTGAAGTTTAACTCTATATAAATATTAGAGGATAAAAATAAAAAGGAATAAACTAGACTAAACTAAACTAAAATTTTAAAAAAGGAATTAAAATAATAAAAATGCAAAAGAAAAACATAGGTGTATGTATCAAAAAGTTCAGGTTAGAAAGGTATTATGGAATTTGATGTACTGTACAACTTGCTGTGATGGTAAATAGGTTTAAAAAAATTACCTATGTGTAAAAAAAAAATATGTACCGGAATAGTGGGAACGAGTGAACAATACAAGTTTTACTATGAAGTAGTGGTGGTTCTCTTGTAGTCCTTTTTTTTTTTTTGTTTCTTGGTTTGTATTCTGGGGGATGGGCCTGCCACGTGGGTTGTCAGTCAATGATGTTTCCTGAGCTAAGTACTCCCACCCCCCTCAAGGGTGTGGGCTCTGAGGAAACTGTTTTTTTTCAAGCTTTTGTTCTCTGGCGGTTTTTATGCTTGTTCACTTTTTTTTCCTCTCACCTTGACCGCCTTTGATGGTTTTTGTAGTATTAGAGATAATCAAATCGCACCCTGATCTTCCTCTCAGAGAGAAGCCTCAGTCTGGGTGCAGAAGCTGAATAAGTTCCCCTTTGGCCGCTGGCAGAGCAGGTTCCAATTTGCAGACTCTGGGGCGCAGGATCTTTTGCTCGTACCCAAAGCCAAGGCAGTGGTGGCTGTCTGGGAGCTCCCGACTGCCATAGAGGTTCCAAGCAGCAATTGCACACTGAGATTTTGCCGCTGGCCCGGGCTAGGCGTGCCTGGCTTGTGCGTTCATCTTTTCAGAGGTGGCTATGGGTCGGGCGCGCATCTCAGGCACTGAGAACGGGGCGCTTGTCCATAAGTCCCAGGCTGGGCTTTTGCGCACCTCTGTCAGGGGAAGAGTTCCGGACGCACGGCTTAGGCTTTGAAACAATGGCGCGGGTCAAAGAGCGCCGGCCAGGCCTTTGTAACTCAGGGGAGCATGAGGGACGTGCGTGCGTATCTCAAGCTTTGTGGTAGGGCTCCTGCGTTCTGTCAACCGGCACGGCTCCCATCCCCTCACAAGAACTAGAACCCACGCATTCTCGGGCGCACTGGTGGCTTAGGGAACAGGAGCTTGTTTCTCCACCGCACTCTCTACCTCAGCACGGGGGAGGCTGTCCTGGGACCGGGGACTTAAGTCCCTGTCCCTAGCCACCCCGATTCCCTCAATCTCCCCCCGCGATCCTTTGCTCTTTTGGAGTGCTTTCAACCAGTCTCCAAGTTAATGCTGGTTCCCAGATGCAGGGCACTCTCGCTCGGATTGGGGTATTACTTTCCAACTGGTCGCCTCTGGTGGCTCCCTCCCCCTTTTGTTTATCTTCCGATATCAGTCCGCCGTTCCCACTCTGCTTTACCTGCCCACTGGCGGCTTCTGCCCCTGGAGAGTTCCAGACGTGTATAATTCTGATCTCAGGCTGATTTCATGGGTGATCGGAGTTCTTTGCTAGGTAATCAGCTCACTTTGCGGTACCGGCTGAAAAGGTGCCTCTTCCTACTTTCCCTTCTTCTTGTCCCCCCCTCCTGATTTTTTCTTTATCACAAATATAAGAGTATTGCAAGGGCTACCAGACTCCTTTAAATGACCCCAAATCAGCTGCTCTTCTGTCAGGGTAGCAGCTGCTGCCAGCTTTTCTGAAGGCAAGGGCCACTGATCCACCCATAAAGGGTCATTAGATTTCCACTCAATAGGCAGTGCATGTGGGGGTTCAGTGGCCCTGAAGAAAACCAGACCCCGCTTCTGAAGGTTGTGATTGTAAATGAAGTGCATGGGCCTTTCTCTGTAAATCTTCTCTTAAGCCCTTACCTGAAATATATCCCATTTTTTTTCATAAGGGCCATTGCAACTGAATGCTGCTTAGGTCTGGAGATAGGAACTATTGTCAAAGAAAAACCCATATCTGTTAAGACATCACATCCCCATAAATTAAGATCAATTTGTAGCACAAATGGTTGGAATACTCCTTGATGACCCTCAACAGTGGACCAATTTAAAAAATTAGCACTTAACTTAGGAACATAGGATTGTCCTACACCTTTAATAGAAGTATCTGAATCTACAAGAGGCCAGTATTTAGGCCAGTGCCAGGAGGCGATTACTGAAACACCTGCTCCAGTGTCCACCAATCCTGAAAAGGCTCGACCCTGAACGAATAAGGTCTAATAAGGTTTGTCTGCAGAAATTAAATTAGCCCAACCAACATCAGTAGAGCCAAAGCCTCTGGTCCCTCGCTTGCCCTTTAGCACTGGATTATTAGTTTCCAGCCGTGGCATAATAATTAATTGTGCAAGAGGAATCCAAGGTTGTAGTGAGCGCACTCCTTCTCTTAAAGTGGCCTTAATTTTAATTATAATCCTTATTTATCACCCCAGGATGGACAGATAGTCCTTTCATTGTCCAACTAGATCATCCTAATAATAAACCCCAAGTCCCCTTAGGTAATGGTCCCCAGATTCCCAGTTGTAATAGCCTTGGGAGGTTCCCCCAGCTTCCATGTGAATAGGTGTATCTGGGACCAAGTCTAATCCTGCAGTGGATGGGGTACCTAGATATAATTTCTTGATGCCTGGGAGGTCAGCAGTATTGGCCCTGACAGGGGTGACTGAGGAATCATTGCTGCTATTATTTGTTGGGGCTGCAGTGAGGCATGATTCCAGTTTCCCTGAAAAGGGTTCCCAAATTTGTCCCTTTGGGAATGACAGTTTTCCCCAGTGAAATTCTTGGTGACAACAAGGACATAAGGAACTGGGAGCAGACCTTCTCCCAATATTAACGGTGGAAGAAGTTCCTGAAGAAATTACTCTCAATTGTGGGCACTGAGCCTTAAAACGCCCAGGTTGTCCAATTGAAAACAAAGACGTTTTTGTAATTGCTCCTTTGTAATCATACGTCTTTGCATTTCTGTTGGAGAAATACCCTTCAATGCAGCCACTAAAGTTGCCCCTTGGATATAGGATGATCCCATCTTTGCACATAAGTGAATATAATCCTCTAAAGTACCGGTTTTCTTCCATGGACGGATAGCAGCTTGACAGGCAGAATTAGCATTCTCAAAGGCCAATTGTTTGACAATAATAGTTCCAGCTTCTCCATCTAGCACAATTCTACCAACAGCCTTTAAGAGCCAGGATAAAAAATCCTGATAGGGTTCATCTGGGCCCTGCCGAATTTTTGACAATTCCTCAGTTCATACTCCTGATGAAAGAAGACCTTTCATTGCCTTTAAGGCACATTGAGAAATTTGTTGATAGGCAATTTCGGGATAATCAATGTGTGTTTGTACCTCAGCATAAGCCCCATCTCCTATTAACATTTCATAGGATATAGCAATATTAGTTCTGTTATATATAGCCATTTCATTAGCCTTTTCAAGGAACTCTGTTTTCCATAAAAGATAATCTCCCCCTGACAGACATGCCTGTGCTATGACTTTCCAATCTCCAGGGCACAAGGATTCTAAACCTACGCTATCCAGTAGAGACAAAGTTTATGGAGCAGTAGGCCCATATTGTGAAGTGGCTGCTTTAATTTCTTTTAGCATTTTAAATTTTACAGTATTATAAGCCCTTCGGCCATCAGGTAGTTGTGTCACAGCGTAAGAGGAAAAGGCAGAAGTATCCTCTCCTGCTTGTTGGGCTTGACAAAGTGACCACTTTAGCGGCGTAGTTTTTAGCGATTCAGCTCCTTCAGGAAGTTGTTTTTGATAATCGATTGAGTGTGGACTCACAGGAAACATACTTTAAGGCATAGGCTCCCCAACTCTGTAGGGCAGGCCAGATTGAAGATGTTGCATTACTGGAAATCCTACACTTGAGTCCTTAGGGGTAGAAATATTAAGGGATTCAGTCTGAGTTCGTCTATGTGTCATAAATGTTGTTTGAACCCCAATAGACTCAAATTTTTTCCAAAGTGTGGATACTCTAGCTGACAAACAGAATGGCTGGGGTCTGCAGGGGCAGAGGCAAGAAATACGACTTTATCATCATTCAGAGGCACTCCATATCCAGGAGTATCAAAAGGATTGGAATGAGAATCAGTGAGGCCAGTAACTAACTCAGAAGATATACCAGCACCGAGATGTTCATACTCGTTCTCCAATTCATCTATGGCCAAATTACAAAGAGAATCATGAGAAGCTATAGAGGTTAATTCTATAGAATGTTGCGGATCTAAAGTCTCTTGAATATATTACTGAACTTTCATGGTTCCTTCAGGGAAAGCACATGGTCCTCTAATTTTCAACTGATTTTCAATCTCTCGCCCTACTTTCTGCCAAATTTGCAAATTTACCATTCCTCCTTTAGGGAACGAAAGACAAAGATCAGACACACCAAAAAATTGCTGTAAGGCCTTCTTTGAGTGCTTAGAGCCCTTCTGCTTTAAAAGGGACTGCAATGCCATAACAAAAAGATCCTCCTGTTCCATAGAATGAGACTGCCCCATATTATTTTAATCCTGCCATTGCCTGTCAATCTGGGTTCCTCTAAATAAAATCTTGATACCACTCACGTGTACTTGCACATTCCCTTGAAACGTGCTTATGGTCCCTGTTTGGGAGCCACTTGTCGTGGCCGGTGTGACAAATTGACCAGAAAACGTGAGGGTAAGAGCATGGTGAAAAGAAATTAAGAGACAAGGAGATTGGGGCAGGAGGAGCACTGAGGATGATGTCCAACAGTACTGATTTTATTCCACATCTTATAATCATTTATAAGGCAGACCACAATAGGAGGAGTAATACATCAGTATCTATTCAGATGACTGCAAGTTTCTATAACAAGTTTACATTAACTACAAGCATACCTCGTGATGTCAGGTAGTCTTGGATAAATCCATTAGCAAGACAATCAACCAGAGATTTGGTTAAGGGAGGTACAAGAACAACAAGGACCAAGTTAAGAACTCATGACCCTGACCACATTGTTCCTTTCTGTAGGGAGAGCATGTGGGAAGTCACATAGGCAAGCACAAGACAATAGAAGAGACCCTTACTCAACTTTCCCATCGTTAACACCTTGTCAAGTTGTCTGGACTTTAAAGGAGACACAAGTCAGGGCCTAGTTTGATCCATGACTCCAACTATGCCGTAGCCTCCAACACCTCATCTTAAATTCAGATTCCTGAAATCAATGGGTTTCCAATTCAGACTTTTTTGAAAATTTCTTTCCAAAGAACCAGCCCTGGCTGTCGGAAAGAAAATGACTATTTTGGGGGTGCTTGGGTGGCTCAGTGGGTTAAAGTCTCTGCCTTCAGCTCAGGTCATGATCCCAGGGTCTTGGAATCGAGCCCCACATTGGGCTTGCTGCTCCGCAGGGACCCTACTTCATCCTCTCTCTCTGCCTGCCTCTGCCTACTTGTGATTTCTGTCAAATAAGTAAAATATATTTTTAAAAGTCTATTTTGACACAACATTGGAACTCCATCCAATTTCCTCCATCGTAGTCTTTAAGTTACTCTAAATAGCTATACTTGTCTTCACACCACCACCACCAAGGAAACCCTCACCAAGTTGTAAACTCCAATTGTTATCTGACATTTGCCAAAATGACAGAGATTACTTGATATTATTCAAAACTTAATTCCTTTAAACGTGCATATTTTCATAACTTCATTAAGAAAGTTTTCCAAAACTGTGCCAGAAAAATGTTCTATCTAGATATCAATTGGATAAACGGGTATAATTGTGTTACCTGAAGCAGCATGACGATTGTATTGTCATGTGTAAATATATGCTGTTACTAATTTGGTTTTGTTTCCCCTCCCATCACATTATGTTGCAGAACTCATAAAATATCTTCATTTGCGTTTCATTTTTATTAACTTGTTTATTTTATAATGATTTTACTCACTTCTTTGGCAGAGAGACAGAGCTACCAATCAGGCAGAGTGACAGGTGGTGGCAGAGGGAGAAGCAGGTGCTTCTCCCCTGAGCAGGGTGCTCAACACGTGCTGGATCCCAGGGCCTGGACCTGAGTCGAAGGCAACTGCTTAAGTGATTGAGAAACCCAGGTGCCCCAGGTAGGAATTATTTTAAAGAAGTCACGTTATATTTGCTGCCTGTAAAATGCCTATATCCCCCGGGTTGTCGCCAAGGAGTTCTGAATTGTCACTTTCCAAGACACCACACGGCATTGTCCAGGCCCACTGGGACTTACAATGGATGTGGTCCCCTGCATGCCAAGCTCCAGGGAGTACAGGATAAGGGATGAAGCCAGCAGAGAGGTTTTGGGTCCAACACTCCAGAGTGCACAGATTGACCTCGGCTGCCAAGAGGGTCCTACCCAACTGTCATCTGACTCATCCTCTGTGTCCATGCAGGGACACCACATATGCATGCCATGTATGCAGGCCCCAGAGGTGCCATCCAGTGGTGGAGACGACCCGTTGTCCACAGAGGGAGACCCTCCCTGCAGACCAGAAAAGGAGGATGGGTGGCAGGCAAGAAGGAGGTCAGTGCACTAAGGGTCTTTGAAATTGGACATGCAGGGAGAATCCAGTATATTCAAAGTGTGTCTCTCCGTCCCCTGCAGAAAGGGCACCTTGGGATCCAAAATAATGCAACTCACTCAAAAATGATAGGCATAAGGAGTCAAGATGACGGAGAAGTAGCAGGCTGAGACTACCTCAGCTAGCAGGAGATCAGCTAGAGAGCTTATCTAAAGATTGCAAACACCTGCAAATCCATCGGCAGATCGAAGAGAAGAACAGCAATTCTAGAAACAGAAAAACAACCACTTTCTGAAAGGTAGGACTGGCGGAGAAGTGAATCCAAAGCGACGGGAAGAGAGACCCCGGGGGGGAGGGGCTGGCTCCCGGCAAGCAGCGGAGCAACGGACCACAAAATCAGGACTTTTAAAAGTCTGTTCCGCTGAGGGACATCGCTCCGGAGGCTAAACCGGGGCGAAGCCCACACGGGGTCGGCGTGACCTCAGGTCCCGCGGGGTCACAGAAGGATCGGGGGTGTCTGAGTGTCGCAGAGCTTGCGGTTATTGGAACGGGAAAGCCGGCTGCAGAGACAGAGCCGACAGTAAGCTCGCAGCTCGGAGTTGCCTTGAACTGGTCGCAAGCTTGGTGAGCTCGGAGCGCGGCCGGAGGTTAGGCAGACGCGAGTTACCAGGAGCAGTTCGCTGAGGGCGCACAGGGGAGCGGGGCCCTGGGCTCTCGGCTCCTCCAGGCCGGAGACCAGGACGCCGCCATTTGTATTCCCGTCCTCCGGAACTCTACGGAAAGCGCTCAGGGAACAAAAGCTCCTGAAAGCAAAGCCGAGCAGATCACTCAGCCCGGCCCCTGGTAAGGGCGGTGTAATTCCGCCTGGGGCAAAGACACTTGAGAATCACTACACCAGGCCCCTCCCCCAGAAGATCAACAAGAAATCCAGGCAAGACCAAGTTCACCTAACAAGGAGTGCAGTTTCAATACCAAGGAGAGAGCAGCAGAATTCCAGAGGAGGAGAAAACAAACCACGGAACTCATGGCTTTCTGCCGGTGATTTTTTAGTCTTGCAGTTAATTTATTTTTTTTTCTTTTTCATTTTTTTTCTCTTCTTCTGCTAAAATTTTTTATAATTTTACCCTTTTCTTTTTTAACGTTTTTTAACTAGATTATCTAATATATATATATTTTGCTTTTTTATACTTTTCTTTATTCATTTTCTTTTTTTTTTAATTCTTTTTTTTCTTTTTTTTTCTTTCTTTCTTTTTGAACCTCTTTTTATCCCCAATCAGAAGAGATCCTAATCTCTTCAATCTTTTTTTTTCTTAACTCTTTTTTAAATTCTTGATTGAATTTTTAATTCAATCTCTTTTTTTTAATTCTTTTTTTCTTTTTTTCTTTCTTTCTTTTTTAACCTCTTTTTATCCCCAAATCAGAAGAGATCCCAAACAGAAGAGATTGGGAGATCCCAATCAGAAGAGATTGGGAGATCCCAATCAAAGGAGATCCCAATCAGAGGAGATCCCTCACCCAATCGTGAGGGGCGAGAAATCCCCCCACATGATTTGGGATCTCTTCTGATTTGGTTAAAGCATATTTTCCTGGGATTGTTGCCACCCTTTTAGTATTTTACTTGCTCCCTCATATACTCTTACCTGGACAAAATGACAAGGCGGAAAAATTCACAACAAAAAAAAGAACAAGAGGCAGTACCGAAGGCTAGGGACCTAATCAATACAGACATTGGTAATATGTCAGATCTAGAGTTCAAAATGACAATTCTCAAGGTTATAGCCGGGCTCGAAAAAGGCATGGAAGATATTAGAGAAACCCTCTCCAGAGATATAAAAGCACTTTCTGGAGAAATAAAAGAACTAAAATCTAACCAAGTTGAAATCAAAAAGGCTATTAATGAAGTTCAATCAAAAATGGAGGCTCTCACTGCTAGGATAAATGAGGCAGAAGAAAGAAATAGCGATATAGAAGACCAAATGACAGAGAATAAAGAAGCTGAGCAAAAGAGGGACAAACAGCTACTGGACCATGAGGGGAGAATTCGAGAGATAAGTGACACCATAAGACGAAACAACATTAGAATAATTGGGATTCCAGAAGAAGAAGAAAGAGAGAGGGGAGCAGAAGGTATACTGGAGAGAATTATTGGGGAGAATTTCCCCACTATGGCAAAGGGAACGAGCATTAAAATTCAGGAGGTTCAGAGAACGCCCCTCAAAATCAATAAGAATAGGCCCACACCCCGTCACCTAATAGTAAAACTTACAAGCCTTAGTGACAAAGATCAAATCCTGAAAGCAGCCCGGGAAAAGAAGTCTGTAACATACAATGGTAAAAGTATTAGATTGGCAGCTGACTTATCCACAGAGACCTGGCAGGCCAGAAAGAGCTGGCATGACATTTTCAGAGCACTAAACGAGAAAAACATGCAGCCAAGAAAACTTTATCCAGCTAGGCTATCATTGAAAATAGAAGGAGAGATTAAAAGCTTCCAGGACAAACAAAAACTGAAATAATTTGCAAACACCAAACCAGCTCTACAGGAAATACTGAAAGGGGTCCTCTAAGCAAAGAGAGAGCCTACAAGTGGTAGATCAGAAAGGAACAGAGACAATATACAGTAACAGTCACCTTACAGGCAATACAATGGCACTAAAATCATATCTCTCAATAGTTACCCTGAATGTTAATGGGCTAAATGCCCCAATCAAAAGACACAGGGTATCAGAATGGATAAAAAAACAAAACCCATCTATATGTTGCCTCCAAGAAACGCATTTTAAACCCGAAGACACCTCCAGACTTAAAGTGAGGGGGTGGAAAAGAATTTACCATGCTAATGGACATCAGAAAAAAGCAGGAGTGGCAATCCTTATATCAGATCAATTAGATTTTAAGCCAAAGACTATAATAAGAGATGAGGAAGGACACTATATCATACTCAAAGGGTCTGTCCAACAAGAAGATCTAACAATTTTAAATATCTATGCCCCCAACGTGGGCGCAGCCAACTATATAAACCAATTAATAACAAAATCAAAGAAACACATCAACAATAATACAATAATAGTAGGGGACTTTAACACTCCCCTCACTGAAATGGACAGATTATCCAAGCAAAAGATCAACAGGGAAATAAAGGCCTTAAATGATACACTGGATGAGATGGACATCACAGATATATTCAGAACATTTCATCCCAAAGCAACAGAATACACATTCTTCTCTAGTGCACATGGAACATTCTCCAGAATAGATCACATCCTCGGTCCTAAATCAGGACTCAACCGGTATCAAAAGATTGGGATCATTCCCTGCATATTTTCAGACCACAATGCTCTGAAGCTAGAACTCAACCACAAGAGGAAGTTTGGAAAGAACACAAATACATGGAGACTAAACAGCATCCTTCTAAAGAATGAATGGGTCAACCGGGAAATTAAAGAAGAATTGAAAAAAATCATGGAAACAAATGATAATGAAAATACAACGGTTCAAAATCTGTGGGACACAACAAAGGCAGTCCTGAGAGGAAAATATATAGCGGTACAAGCTTTTCTCAAGAAACAAGAAAGGTCTCAGGTACACAACCTAACCCTACACCTAAAGGAGCTGGAGAAAGAACAAGAAAGAAACCCTAAGCCCAGCAGGAGAAGAGAAATCATAAAGATCAGAGCAGAAATCAATGAAATAGAAACCAAAAAAACAATAGAACAAATCAACCAAACTAGGAGCTGGTTCTTTGAAAGAATTAATAAAATTGATAAACCCTTGGCCAGACTTATCAAAAAGAAAAGAGAAAGGACCCAAATAAATAAAATCATGAATGAAAGAGGAGAGATCACAACTAACACCAAAGAAATACAAACTATTATAAGAACATACTATGAGCAACTCTACGCCAACAAATTTGACAATCTGGAAGAAATGGATGCATTCCTAGAAACATATAAACTCCCAAAATTGAACCAGGAAGAAATAGAAAGCCTGAACAGATCCATAACCAGTAAGGAGATTGAAACAGTCATTAAAAATCTCCAAACAAACAAAAGCCCAGGGCCAGATGGCTTCCCGGGGGAATTCTACCAAACATTTAAAGAAGAATTAATTCCTATTCTCCTGAAACTGTTCCAAAAAATAGAAATGGAAGGAAAACTCCCAAACTCATTTTATGAGGCCAGCATCACCTTGGTCCCCAAACCAGACAAGGATCCCATCAAAAAAGAGAGCTATAGGCCAATATCCTTGATGAACACAGATGCGAAAATTCTCACCAAAATACTAGCCAATAGGATTCAACAGTACATTAAAAGGATTATTCACCACGACCAAGTGGGATTTATCCCAGGGCTGCAAGGTTGGTTCAACATCCGCAAATCAGTCAATGTGATACAACACATCAATAAAAGAAAGAACAAGAACCATATGATACTCTCAATAGATGCTGAAAAAGCATTAGACAAAGTACAGCATCCCTTCCTGATCAAAACCCTTCAAAGTGTAGGGATAGAGGGCACATACCTCAATATCATCAAAGCCATCTATGAAAAACCCACTGCAAATATCATTCTCAATGGAGAAAAACTGAAAGCTTTTCCACTAAGGTCAGGAACACGGCAGGGATGTCCTTTATCACCACTGCTATTCAACATAGTACTAGAACTCCTAGCCTCAGCTATCAGACAACAAAAGGAAATGAAAGGCATCCAAATCGGCAAAGAAGAAGTCAAATTATCACTCTTCGCGGATGATATGATACTCTATGTGGAAAACCCAAAAGACTCCACTCCAAAACTGCTAGAACTTATACAGGAATTCAGTAAAGTGTCAGGATATAAGATCAATGCACAGAAATCAGTTGCATTTCTCTACACCAACAACAAGACAGAAGAAAGAGAAATTAAGGAGTCAATCCCATTTACAATTGCACCCCAAACCATAAGATACCTAGGAATGAACCTAACCAAAGAGGCTAAGAATCTATACTCAGAAAACTATAAAGTACTCATGAAAGAAATTGAGGAAGACACAAAGAAATGGAAAAATGTTCCATGCTCCTGGATTGGAAGAATAAATATTGTGAAAATGTCTATGTTACCTAGAGCAATCTACACATTTAATGCAATTCCTATCAAAGTACAATCCATCTTCTTCAAAGAAATGGAACAAATAATTTTAAAATTTATATGGAACCAGAAAAGACCTCGAATAGCCAAAGGGATATTGAAAAAGATAGCCAAAGTTGGTGGCATCACAATTCCGGACTTCAAGCTTTATTACAAAGTTGTCATCATCAAGACAGCATGGTACTGGCACAAAAACAGACACATAGACCAATGGAATAGAATAGAGAGCCCAGAAATAGACCCTCAACTCTATGGTCAACTAATCTTCGACAAAGCAGGAAAGAATGTCCAATGGAAAAAAGACAGCCTCTTCAATAAATGGTGTTGGGAAAATTGGACAGCCACGTGCAGAAAAATGAAATTGGACCATTTCCTTACACCACACACAAAAATAGATTCAAAATAAATGAAAGGAGAGAGATCACAACTAACACCAAGGAAGTAGAAACAATCATCAGAAGTTACTACGAACAGTTATATGCCAATAAGCTTAGCAACCTAGATGAAATGGATGCATTCCTGGAAAAATATAAACTACCAAAATTGAACCAGGAAGAAATCGACAACCTGAATAGACCGATATCTAATAACGAGATTGAAGCAGTGATCAAAAATCTCCCAAAAAACAAGAGCCCAGGACCTGACGGATTCCCTGGGGAATTCTACCAAACCTTCCAAGAAGAAATAACACCTATTCTCCTGAAGCTGTTTCATAAAATTGAAGCAGAAGGAAAACTTCCAGACTCTTTCTATGAAGCCACCATTACCCTGATCCCCAAACCAGGCAAGGACCATACCAAAAAGGAGAATTTCAGACCAATATCACTGATGAATATGGATGCTAAGATTCTCAACAAGATACTAGCCAACAGGATCCAACAACACATTAAAAAGATTATCCACCATGATCAGGTGGGATTCATCCCTGGGCTACAAGGATGGTTCAACATTCGTAAATCAATCAATGTGATACAACAAATTAATATGAGAAGAGAGAAGAACCACATGGTCCTCTCAATTGATGCAGAAAAAGCATTTGACAAAATCCAACATCCGTTCCTGATTAAAACGCTTCAAAGTATAGGGATAGAGGGAACATTCCTGAACCTCATCAAATCTATCTATGAAAGACCCACAGCAAATATCATCCTCAATGGGAAAAAGCTTGCAGCCTTCCCGTTGAGATCAGGAACAAGACAAGGATGCCCACTTTCACCACTCTTGTTCAACATAGTATTAGAAGTCCTAGCAACAGCAATCAGACAACAGAGAGAAATAAAAGGTATCCAAATTGGTAATGAAGAAGTCAAACTCTCTCTCTTCGCAGATGACATGATTCTTTATATGGAAAACCCAAAAGACTCCACCCCCAAACTACTAGAACTCATACAGCAATTCAGCAGCGTGGCAGGATACAAAGTCAATGTGCAGAAATCAGTGGCTTTCTTATACACTAACAAGGAAAATACAGAAAGGGAAATTAGAGAATCGATTCCATTTACTATAGCACCAAGAACCATAAGATACCTGGGAATAAACCTAACTAAAGAGGTAAAGGATCTATACTTGAGGAACTATAGAACACTCATGAAAGAAATTGAAGAAGACACAAAAAGATGGAGGACCATTCCATGCTCTTGGATCGGAAGAATAAACATCGTTAAAATGTCTATACTGCCTAGAGCAATCTATACTTTTAATGCCATTCCGATCAAAATTCCACCGGCATTCTTCAAAGAGCTGGAGCAAATAATCCAAAAATTTGTATGGAATCAGAAGAGACCCCGAATCGCTAAGGAAACGTTGAAAAACAAAAATAAAGCTGGCGGCATCACCTTACCTGATTTCAAGCTTTATTACAAAGCTGTGATCACCAAGACAGCATGGTACTGGCATAAAAAGAGACACATAGACCAGTGGAACAGAGTAGAGAGCCCTGATATGGACCCTCAACTCTATGGTCAATTAATCTTCGACAAAACAGGAAAAAATATACAGTGGAAAAAAGACAGTCTCTTCAATAAATGGTGCTGGGAAAGCTGGACAGCTATATGTAGAAGAATGAAACTCGACCATTCTCTTACACCGTACACAAAGATCAACTCAAAATGGATAAAAGACCTCAACGTGAGACAGGAATCTATCAGAATCTTAGAGGAGAACATAGGCAGTAATCTCTTCGATATCAGCCACAGCAACTTCTTTCAAGATACGTCTCCAAAGGCAAAGGAAACAAAAGCGAAAATAGACTTCTGGGACTTCATCAAAATCAAAAGCTTCTGCACAGCAAAGGAAACAGTCAAAAAAACAAAGAGGCAACCCACGGAATGGGAGAAGATATTTGCAAATGACAGTACAGACAAAAGGTTGATATCCAGGATCTATAATGAACTCCTCAAACTCAACCCACACGAAACAGACAAACACATCAAAAAATGGGCAGAAGATATGAACAGACACTTCTCCAATCAAGAAATACAAATGGCTATCAGACACATGAAAAAATGCTCATCATCATTAGCCCTCAGGGAGATTCAAATTAAAACCACATTGAGATATCACCTTACACCAGTTAGAATGGCCAAAATTAACAAGACAGGAAACAACATGTGTTGGAGAGGATGTGGAGAAAGGGGAACCCTCTTACACTGTTGGTGGGAATGCAAGTTGGTGCATCCTCTTTGGAGAACAGTGTGGAGATTCCTCAAGAAATTAAAAATAGAGCTTCCCTATGACCCTGCAATTGCACTCCTGGGTATTTACCCCAAAGATACAGATGTCGTGAAAAGAAGGGCCATCTGTACCCCAATGTTTATAGCAGCAATGGCCACAGTCGCCAAACTATGGAAAGAACCAAGATGCCCTTCAACGGATGAATGGATAAGGAAGATGTGGTCCATATACACTATGGAGTATTATGCCTCCATCAGAAAGGACGAATATCCAACTTTTGTAGCAACATGGACAGGACTGGAAGAGATTATGCTGAGTGAAATCAGTCAAGCAGAGAGAGTCAATTATCATATGGTTTCACTCATTTGTGGAGCATAACCAATAGCATGGAGGACAAGGGGCGTTAGAGAGTAGTAGGGAATTTGGGTAAATTGGAAGGGGAGGTGAACCATGAGAGACTATGAACTCTGAAAAACAGTCTGAGGGGTCTGAAGTGGTGGGGGGGTGGGAGGTTGGGGTACCAGGTGGTGGGTATTATAGAGGGCACAGCTTGCATGGAGCACTGGGTGTGGTGAAAAAATAATGAATACTGTTTTTCTGAAAATAAATAAATTGGGAAAAAAAAATAGATTCAAAATGGATTAAGGACCTCAATGTGAGAAAGGAATCCATCAAAATCCTTGAGGAGAACACAGGCAGCAACCTCTTCGACCTCAGCCGCAGCAACATCTTCCTAGGAACATTGCCAAAGACAAGGGAAGCAAGGGCAAAAATGAACTTTTGGGATTTCATCAAAATCAAAAGCTTTTGCACAGCAAAGGAAACAGTTAACAAAACCAAAAGACAACTGACAGAATGGGAGAAGATATTTGCAAACGACATATCAGATAAAGGACTAGTGTCCAAAATCTATAAAGAACTTAACAAACTCAACACCCAAAGAACAAATAATCCATTCAAGAAATGGGCAGAGGACATGAACAGACGTTTCTGCAAAGAAGACATCCAGATGGCCAACAGACACATGAAAAAGTGCTCCATATCACTCGGCATCAGGGAAATACAAATCAAAACCACAATGAGATATCACCTCACACCAGTCAGAATGGCTAAAATCAACAAGTCAGGAAATGACAGATGCTGGCGAGGATGCGGAGAAAGGGGAACCCTCCTACACTGTTGGTGGGAATGCAAGCTGGTGCAACCACTCTGGAAAACAGCATGGAGGTTCCTCAAAATGTTGAAAATAGAACTGCCCTATGACCCAGCAATTGCACTACTGGGAATTTACCCTAAAGATACAAACGTAGTGATCCAAAGGGGCACGTGCACCCGAATGTTTATAGCAGCAATTTCCACAATAGCCAAACTATGGAAAGAACCTAGATGTCCATCAACAGATGAATGGATCAAGAAGATGTGGTATATATACACAATGGAATACTATGCAGCCATCAAAAGAAACGAAATCTTGCCATTTGCAACAACATGGATGGAACTAGAGCATATCATGCTTAGCGAAATAAGTCAAGCGGAGAAAGACAACTATCATATGATTTCCCTGATATGAGGGAGTGGTGATGCAACATGGGGGCTTAAGTGGGTAGGAGAAGAATCCATGAAACAAGATGGGATAGGGAGGGAGAGAAACCATAAGTGACTCTTAATCTCATGAAACAAACTGTGGGTTGCTGGGGGAGGGGGGTTGGGAGAAGGGGGGTAGGGTTATGGACATTGGGGAGGGTATGTGCTTTTGGGTAAATTGGAAGGGGAGATGAACCATGAGAGACTATGGACTCTGAAAAACAATCTGAGGGGTTTGAAGTGGCGGGGGGGTGGGAGGTTGGGGTACCAGGTGGTGGGTATTATAGAGGGCACAGCTTGCATGGAGCACTGGGTGTGGTGAAAAAATAATGAATACTGTTTTTCTGAAAATAAATAAATTGGAAAAAAAAATAAAATAAAAAAAAATAAAAAAACAAAACAAAAAAAAATGATAGGCATATGTTATTATCCTTAGCTCATGGCTCAGGCAGTTCGCCCCACAGATAATATTAGTAACTGTCACCCTTGACTCCAACGGGCTCCTGGAAGGAACACAGGGCATTCCTGGGGAGGGGAGCCCCACATTAAGCACTTTTTTTTATTTTTTTTTTTTACATATTTTCCTTATTGGTCACAGCAGGCATGACTTGGTTGAGGGGCAGAGGGAAAGGCGCTACCACCAAGCAGGGAGACTGATGCTAGGTTTGATCCTGGACTCCAAGAGTAGGACCTGAGCCAATGGCCAATATTTAACCCATTGAGCCACCCAAGAACTTCTAGAGAGACTTTGTGGAACAATCTCATATAAATAGGAGTTTTCCAGAATAGCAGATAGTAAAATGAACATTTAATTCTCCTATGTGCTCTCAGGAGTTTCATTTTTTTGAATGCCAAAAAATGTAGTTATTTAACTTACAGTGCAGTATTGCATTCTGCAGTAGAATTCAGGAAATCATCACTTCTCTACACCACTCAGAGCTGGTCACAACAAGGGCCTTCTTCAATGCCCATCATCCATCGACCCCTCTCCAACCCACTTCCCTCCATGACTCCACAGTGTGCAGGGATGCCTTCTCCCTGAGAGTTCTGTCATGAACCACCGGCATGGTGACCTGATGACACGCACCCATCCTTCTGTTTCAACAGTCAGTCTGTTAGCCGAGACCCTTGCAGTATGGTTAAGACGTGTAAAGGTCCCCACGATGGGAAATTTCAAATGCTGTTCTATGGGTATGGGCCTATCGATTTTCTCAATTCTCTTTTCTCAAGAGGTGTAAAGGTCCTCATGATGGGAAATCTCAGCTGCTCTTTTATAGGTATGTGCTTATCGATTTTCTCAATTCTCTCAGGCTGGCTGCCTCCCTTTTGCAGAGACCATCTTCTTTTCTTTGGCTTTTCCTTTCCACCCTCTGATTTATCCTCCTGGTTCAATGCCTGTGTTTGTTATTTTTTCTGGGTTATTTCATTGAGATTTCTTGGGGAAGCTGCCTTCCTTAAATCACTTTTACATTCCGAAAACCATGCTCTTTCTGAATGCCAATTTCAGAAACAGTCATACAGGGAACACACCCAGGTCACATAAAAAACTGGTGTCCCTGGATCAGGAGAATCTTGGTGCGACCCAGGCAACACATTTGAGGGGAAAGAATTACCGGTAACCTCTTCCCAATGGAGATGACAAAATCGGAGGAATGGTCAGCAGTGGAAATGCAGCTGTTTTTAAGAGAGATACTGGAAGGTATCAGGGTGTTTTCATGGGTTGAGGTGGAGGGTTTCACAGGCCATCTGCTTGATGCCTGGGAGTGGAAGGGAACAGGCTGTACCACCAGGTGGGTCGAAAGAACACATGGCAGCTGCACAGTGGACTGTCTTCTGTTCTCAAAGATACTGCTGGCCTGGGTTCTCAATGCCCGGCCTAGGGAGGGAGACAGGAGAATGTACCCTAAAACTACAGTCTCCAGAAGGTATCAAGAGACCTGCAAGTAGACACAGGATGTTGGGGAAGAATGAGAGAGTAGGGGGGAACTCTCTCCAGCCAGGGTAGCCTGACTTCCACCCAGGCTCACATCAACAGTAGAGAACAGCCCTCACATCAAGAGTAGGCCATTCAGCATCATACATCTCCTTCTTGAAACCGAACATCTCCAACCCACATGGCCAACTCTATGTTCATTCATACCAGGAACTGCTCCTCCATATTGGCCAGATCAAGGCAAGCAAGTTCTCAGCGGGGTCAATGTGTGACCGTTGGGAGTGGAAGGCAAGCAAATTCTCGGTAGGGTCCTATGTGATCATTGGGAGTTTGAATCAGCTTGGGAGCCAAGCAGAACACCAGTAGCTGTGGTGTTCAACTGGCCTTCAGGATGGCTGTGGGTGATTGTGCTGACCTTGCAGAGAGGTGAGGGAACGTGACCAGTGCTACACGTTCCTTGTCCTTCACTAGGGCTCCATTTGGAAGAAACCATCACATATTTTATGCCAAGGCCACAAACACAGAGGTGAGTGAGGAGTGAGTCAGTCTTGTGGCACTCGCTCTCCCCTGCAGAAACACTGACACAGGGGGATTTGAGATTGTGAGGGCAGCTCTTGGTTAAGGGCTTCAGGACATTTTCTCAGGGGCCCTGTGTGGGTGTCAGGGGCTCGGGGATCTCCATCCACAGGGAAATGACGACATTCCTGTCCCAGATTCATCCCTCATCAGGGTGGCAACTCGGGAAAGTCCCTTCACCACCCTACATTTCAGGGCCCTCCACTGTCCAATGGGGCTTCCAGCCCGTTGCCACTCCCATTGGTGCTGCTATGGGGAAGACAGGAGAAAGGGACACAGATTCTCTGTTGGCTGTCAAGCATCGTTCTCATGGGAAAGAAGAAGAAGGTGCTTCCATCCTCCAGTGCAGTGGATCCATCCCAAGTCCCAGGTCTGGCTTCACCCACAGCCAGTCATCTAGCTGAGTCCATAGGCAGTCCGTTCCTCAACACCTGCCAAGCAACTGGGAAGCATCCCATCCTTCCCTAGGTCCCAGGCGCTCCTTGGACTCAATCACTTGGGACACCGTGATGGCACACTAACTTCTAAGCCAGAGGGCAGGGAAACGGGGCACAGAGGGTTTTTGGGAACATTCTCAGGTAGGTGTGGCTGCTCAATGGGATGTAAACCCAGGCCATCAGGCGTGCTCACAGCACTCTGCTCTGTTTCTGTCATGTTTCTATTCAATTCAAGCCATTGCCCACATTACCTGTGGGTGTGGGAGGGGGTGGAATTCAGAACATAGCACACGGCGACCTCTTCCTAAGTCCCAACTGGAGGGATGAATGCTTGCTGGGAAGCTGGTGAGTAGGGGAAGGAGACGGTTGGACTAGAAGTAAAGAATGTCGCATCCACCTATGGTCTTCTGACAACAAGATGCCTACACTGCGCTCTATTTCTATGCATCTCCCAGCAATTTGTGTGGAGCCTCTACCTGAGGATGTGGAGCTGCCCACAACCACACAGGCCCCTCCACGACCACCCAAGAAGAAAGTCTGGTTCTCCCTCCACGATCAGGTCTACCCCTTTGGTGACACCAAGCAAGTTACCTTGGAGATCGACTCATTATGTTGATTGGAGACGCATTCTTTCATTCAGTAGCAGAGACATAACTGAAGCTTTTTAAACTGCTGAGACACATTTTCCTCTGATTTCACTGGTAGCCATTTCCCTCTATGCTGTCCGTCCCCATTAAGTCCACAAGTCACGATGAAATTCTCATTCAAACTGGATCCAAGGGACACAAGAAAAAAGTGTCTACTAGCTGAAGTGATGGATCTTAGGTCTTTCTGGAACACACAGGTCCCTATAGGTCTCTCCAGGAAACATGGTTCTTAGATGTGTAGGAAGGAAGAGACTATGTTTTCCACCAGTAATGTTGAAAGAAAAATGGAACGGAATACGACAGGAGGTTTCAAAATCTCCCCCCTCCACTCTCGCCAATAAGCCACATCTTACATGGGTGTGCTACGTACCTTCAAAGGAACAAAATGACCTCACAACATTTGGGAACTCAAGTACCCAGTACATACCATGTGTGTACCATTCTACAATTTGTGTCAATGCATTCAGTGATGTCTTCTCATTCTGGAAACAGGCAGAAATCTGTGCACTAATGTCTCACACAACTAAGTTCTCAATAGCCACAGACAGGCACACCCCCCAAATCCATCATGGGAGGAAAGGACACATTAAATGGCATCCATACACATTATGGTGTTCAATTCAGGCATAAGAAGAAACATAGTTTTCAAATATTTTAGGAAATACATAGACCCTGAAAACCTAACACACAATTTGAAAGCAAGCACACAAGGAAAGAGGTAAATTATACAACCCCAGGCTTTTAAAGACACTAGAGTAGGGGCATTCGTAGACCCAGAAATTGGAAGGGATGGTTCAGGGAGGAAAGGGGGAGGGCCAGTCATGTCGTCATGGGTACAGTCTCCATTAGTTTGGATAGCAATGTTTTCCTCATAGATGGTAGCACTGTCTAAAAAGCATTAGGGATGTGAGCAGTGTAACTGAACGTATACGTGCTAATGAATACAACCATCCACAGTACTTAGATTCCATCACCGAAAAACTCACTACTCCAAGGCAATAGAGGACTGATAGGGTCACAGCAGAGGTGCAGGGAATACAGCTGAACAGGTCCTATGACCAGGTGAAGTAGTGACAAGCTGGCTTGGCTTCACAGGAGGGCTCAGGGAACTGTGCCATGAAACCCAGTGTGCCTTGAGTGTTTCCCAGATAGATGCTAATGAGTTCCCACTGATGACATCCCCTCTGTTTGAAAGTCAAGGCCCAGGTTCCCTTTTCCATCCTGCTTCCCTCCTCTGTGTTTCTATGAACACCAAGGACGTGGGCCCAGCAGCAGGTCAGGCCTTGCTTGGTCACTCTTCATATCCATTCACTCTGGCCCCCCATCCACATCCAGCAGACTTAACTTTCCTAGTCATTCCTGAGTAGTGCAGCCAATGTCCTGACATCTCCTCTCTGTTCTCCTGGACCCTGTGAAGGGTCAGTCCAAGGGCTTTCCCAGGGGCTTGACAGAGGAAGGCACCCCAACACTCCTTAAGGTAAGCTCACCTCTCTTTCTCAGAGACAGTAATGGTGCTTCCTTGATTTTTTCCATCAATGGAGTTTGATGAAAACTGGCATTCCCAGGGGAAGGGGGGAGGAATGCTGAGTCCGACCTCTTATGCATAGTGGACCCAACAGTGATGATGGCACAGGACAGCCTCAGTTACAAACTCGATGGGATCAAACACCTTCTTCAGCAGAAAAGGATTCTCCTTGAAAAAGAACGTTCTGTCTGTTGATCAGAATGGACTTTGGAGATCTGCCATGAACAGCTCCAACATCATTCAAACTGTCCTCTTCAACTTGGGTGGGGGGACATGGACTAAACCATGGGACTTCATCCAATTAACTGCTTGAGTCCTCCCCAAACCAAAGAGCTGGCCCAACAGCGGACAGGATACTGGGATCCTCACTGTGTTTCCTTTTCCCCAATCGCAGGTAGACGCTGGGAGGAATGACAGCTGTATGTATTTAACAACATAGGGCTCTGGGAGGAAATCTAGATGAAAAAGCAGCCTGACCACTGATTCTGGGTTCCAATAAGGAATTGGGGTTGGGGGATACTGACCAAGACTGTCCAGTGAGGTACAGTGACCACGTTGAACAGGGTGTGAACAAACTCGAACATAGGGAAGGGGTGATTTGTGTGCACGTGGGATGAAAGCCCTGTGTGCATGGGGGTGTGGGTGCGTGTTTGTGTGAGTCTGTGTGTGTGTGTTTACATGTTTGTGTGTCCATGCGTTATGCTTGTGAACACAAATATGTGCTTTTCTCAGAACATATTTCTCACACTTCCATCACAGACAAAGTGTCACCCTTCCAATACACTCTCATCACCCTGGCACATTTACATACTCCTTCCTCTGCTCACCACAGTTATACCTGGAGGACGTTTCCTTTTGCTTTCCTGAGACGGGCATGGTGCAGAGATGAATGATCTGAACCCTTGACGTCCTATTTGGAAAGCCAAGATTTGAGCTCAGGTTTCAATCTGAAAGTTGCTCTGGCCTATGCACCTGTGTTAGTCCCTCAGCCAGGGGGTCATGATGTACCATAGGTGCCAGCTAGCAAAGGGCCACCAGCATCTGTGCACACAGCCAAAAACCTAGATTCTATGGTCCCCGACAGGACCCAACATGACACAGTGACTTCCAAGTTCACAGAAACCAGGGCAAGAATAGAAGCCCATGTTAAAGATTACAGCCTGGTCCCTGAAGTCAAGTGCACAGAGAAAAGCCACATCCTCATGCTCAAGCCCACATTGCTGGAAAGTGTGTGGACCTGTGGATGACAGAATACGGCAACATCGGTCATAGACGGTCTCAGGGTGTACACACGATCAATGGCAGAAAAGCACCACAGAATGGATTTGCTGTACTTGGTAAGATTTCCGTAAGCCCCAGGAAGGTTCAAATTCTCTAAGCACACACTCACACACCACTGGCAAATAGGAAATCAAGGTCAAGCTTTGTTGGAAGCTTTGGACAAACATCCCTGGAGGAAATGTCTTTTAAAGCTGGCCTACAGTCAGCACAGACTCCAAGACTCCTCTGTGTAAGGAACTTCCCACTGGTCAGCACACCTGGGAGTGTTCAGACAGCCACTGTCTTCATGGGAAACACCCACACACAGACACAGGAAAGCTCAAGAATAGTGGAAGGAATCTATCAAACTCATCGACAGTGCCAGCTGTTTACGTAAACTACAATGTCAGTGTTCTCAAGCATTGCACATGGGGTTTTCTGAAGACAAATGATGAGTGAAGCAAATTACTAGGCTTATTTTCTGAGGGTTGAAGTCAGCCTGGCAAGCAAGGCTGCTTTTTATGCCATGCTAAATCTTACAGAGACATGATACATATAGTCACAGTATATTGGGATCTTGTGCCCAGAACTAATTTCCAAAGAAGAAGCATGGGACACCTTAGTGGCACATCAGTCAGGAGAGGTTATGAGACTCTGTCCTCACACAGAAGTCAGGTTAGGGCTCACACGTATTGGACTGACTATTTGACTTTGATAGGGCTCACTTTAGCTAGCAAGACAAATACCCTATTTGCACTTCCTCCCTGATCCTCTCCCGTCCCTTCCTCTCTGCACCAAGGAGAAGGCCCAGCAGCAGTGCAGCCAGTACCTCCTACGTGCCCACATGCACACACTCGCCTCCAGATCTCATGCATCCAAACTCTCTTCCTACTTCCTGAACAGCTTCACCAGTGTCCTCACAGTCTTTTGTATCCTCCTAATTCTCCCTGAGGTCCTGATGGAAGAGCTACCCATTTTGAGGGTAGAGGAAGAAACTCCAACTCTCCCTCAGGTAAACTCATTTTTCCTCAGCATTTTATTTATTTGAAAGACAGAAAGACAGAGAAGGAGAGAGAGAGAGCACACGAGATTGCAAGCGGGGGGAGTAGCAGAGGATGAGGAAGAAGCAGGCTCCCCTTTTGAGCAGGGTGTCCAATGTGGAGATCCATCCCAGGACCCTTGGATCAGGTCCTGAGCTGAAGGGAGAAGCTTCAATGTCTGAGGCACTCAGTTACGTTCGTAAAGTCATTTTGTGCTTCTGAGGGACAAACAGTGTTTGATTTCTCTTTCCACAAACATCTGAGCATGTACATCCCAGACGAGAGAGACAATTTCCTTGGTGCTGAGAGCCTGCAGTTAGTTTATACCATAAGCAGACACCATACTTAGACGGGCACTGAGAAACATCACCACCATTCCATAGGCAATGGATGGTCGTTAGCATTTTGCACTAGGTCATTCTGTCTATGGAAAATGACTTTGTAATGAGCTGCTGAAGAAAATGGACTTGGGAGATTTGACATTCCAATCCAGAGCCTTTACTGGAGCTTATTTTCTCCATCGCTGGATCATAAACACAATGACTGCATCCCATCTAGCTTGCTTATGACACCCAGGGCATAGAGCTGTGCGCACATGGTGTGCACAGGGTGCTGGGATCTTCACTGTTTTTCCCTCTCTCCAACTTCAGGAGCAGCAACCAGATATGTCCCATATACGTGTGTTCCCATCACTCCCTTTAGGGGGACAGATCTAGCTGAAGAACAAGGTAGGGCTTTCTCTCCTCCTTTGGTCTGGAGAGCTTCCCCAATTCTGAGTTCCTGCTGGGAACTGAGTCTGGGGTGAACTGAACAAACAGCGTGTCCTATAGAAAACCAGACTCTGTACTACAGTCCCTGCAAACAGTAGGTCATTCAAGTGGTGTGCCTGGTGCGTCTGAAGGTTGGGGTTTGTTGTTGTATGGGTCGATGTGATGGGACTGGGCATGTGGGTGTGTTAACTGGGTGCCTTTTATCAGAAGACATCTCCCACTTAATGAAGTTCAGTGCATGGGTCAAAGTTTCAAAGCCAAACCTCCTTCATCCCCACTGTGAACACCCCCCCAGGAAATCACATTCCACGTTAACTACAGTTCTACCTGGAGGGTTGTTTAGGATTCCCTTTCCTCAGACAGGAATGGGGAAAAAGGAAGGAGCCGACATCTGTCCTAGCTAGGGACATTTCTCAGACATGATTAAAACACAAAGGAATCAGAAGCTACTTTAGTCTATCAAAACATCATCACCGGAGGAGGAGTCAAGATGGTGGACTAGTAGCAGGCTGAGACTACTTCAGCTAGCAGGAGATCAGCTAGATAGCTTATCCAAAGATTGAAAACATCTGCAAATCCATCGGCAGATCGAAGAGAAGAACAGAAATTCTAGAAACAGAAAAACAACCACTTTCTGAAAGGTGGGACTGGCGGAGAAGTGAATCCAAAGTGATGGGAAGATAGACCCCAGGAGAAGGGGCCAGCTCCCGGCAAGCGGCAGAGCAACGGAGCACAAAATTAGGACTTTTAAAAGTCTGTTCTGCTGAGGGACATCGCTCCAGAGGCTAAACCCGGGTGAAGCCCACACGGTGTCAGCGTGGCCTCCGGTCCTGCAGGGTCACAGAAGGATCAGGGGTGTCTGAGTGTCGCAGAGCTTGCAGGTATTGGAACGGGAAAGTCGGCTACAGAGACAGAGCCAACAGTAAGCTCACAGCTCGGGGTTACCTAGAACCGGTCGCAGGCTCCGTGAGCTCGGAGCATGGCCAGAGGTCAGGCAGACGGGAGTTACTGGGCGCTGTTATCTGTGGGCGCACTAAGGAGTGAGGCCCTGGGCTCTCAGCTCCTACAGGCCAGAGACCAGGAGGCCGCCATTTGTATTCCCGTCCTCCGGAAATCTACAGAAAGCGCTCAGGGGACAAAAGCTCTTGAAAGCAAACACGAGTGGATTACACAGCCCAGCCCCTGGTAAGGGCGGTGCAATTCTGCCTGGGGCAAAGACACTTGAGAATCACTACAACAGGCCCCTACCCCAAGAGCTCAATAAGAAATCCAGCCAAGACAAGTTCACCACCAAGGAGTACAGTATCAATACCAAGGAGAGCAGAAGAATTCCAGAGGAGGAGAAAGCAAAGGATGGAACTCATGACTTTCTCCCTGTGATTCTTTAGTCTTGCAGTTAATTTATTTTTTTTCTTTTTCATTTTTTTCTCTTCTTCTGCTATTTTTTTAACTTTTACCCTTTTCTTTTTTAACGTTAACTAGTTTATCTAATATATATATATATATATATGTTTTTTCTTTTCTTTTTTATACTTTTCTTTATTCATTTTATTTTATTAATTCTTTTCTTTTCTTTTTTTCTTTTTCTTTCTTTCTTTCTGAACCTCTTTTTATCCCCTTTCTCCCCCCTCACTATTTGGGATCTCTTTTGATTTGGTTAAAGCATATTTTCGTGGGGTTGTTGCCACACTTTTAGTATTTTACTACCTCCTTCATATACTCTTATCTGGACAAAATGACAAGGCGGAAAAATGCACCACAAAATAAAAAAAAGAACAAGAGGCGGTACCGAAGGCTAGGGACCTAATCAATACAGACATTGGTAATATGTCAGATCTAGAGTTCAAAATGACAATTCTCAAGGTTATAGCCGGGCTTGAAAAGGGCATGGAAGATATTAGAGAAACCCTCTCGGGAGATATAAAAGCCCTTTCTGGAGAAATAAAAGAACTAAAATCTAACCAAGTTGAAATAAAAAAAGCTATTAATGAGGTGCAATAAAAAATGGAGGCTCTCACTGCTAGGATAATGACGCAGAAGAAAGAATTATCGATACAGAAGACCAAATGACAGAGAATAAAGAAGCTGAGCAAAAGAGGGACAAACAGCTACTGGACCATGAGGGGAGAATTCGAGAGATAAGTGACACCAGAAGACGAAACAACATTAGAATAATTGGGATTCCAGAAGAAGAAGAGAGAGAGAGGGGAGCAGAAGGTATACTGGAGAGAATTATTGGGGAGAATTTCCCCACTATGGCAAAGGGAACGAGTATCAAAATTCAGGAGGTTCACAAAATGCCCCTCAAAATCAAAAAGAATAGACCCACACCCTCTCACCTAACAGTAAAATTTACAAGTCTTAGTGACAAAGAGAAAATCCTGAAAACAGCTCAGGAAAAGAAGTCTGTAACATACAATGGTAAAAATATTAGATTGGCAGCAGACATATCGACAGAGACCTGGCAGGCCAGAAAGAGCTGGCATGATATATTCAGAACACTAAACGAGGAAAACATGAAGACAAGAATACTATATCCAACTAGGCTATCATTGAAAATAGAAGGAGAGATAAAAAGCTTCCAGGATTAAAAAAAAAAAAAAAAACTGAAAGAATTTGCAAACACCAAACCAGCTCTACAGGAAATATTGAAAGGCGTCCTCTAAGCAACAAGAGAGCCTACAAGTGGTAGATCAGAAAGAAACAGAGACAATACACAGTAACAGTCACCTTACAGGCAATACATTTGGCACTAAATTCATATCTCTCAGTAGTTACCCTGAATGTTAATGGGCTAAATGCCCCAATCAAAGACACAGGGTATCAGAATGGATAAAAAAAAAAAAAATCAATATGTTGCCTACAAGAAACTCATTTTAAACCCGAAGACACCTCCAGATTTAAAGTGAGGGGGTGGAAAAGAATTTACCATGTTAATGGACATAAGAAGAAAGCAGGAGTAGCAATCCTTATATCAGATCAATTAGATTTTAAGCCAAAGACTATAATAAGAGATGAGAAAGGACACTATATCATACTCAAAGGATCTGTCCAACAAGAAGATCTAACAATTTTAAATATCTATGCCCCCAATGTAGGAGCAGCCAACTATATAAACCAACTATAAACAAAATCAAAGAAACACATCAACAAGAATACAATAATAGTAGCGGACTTTAACACTCCCCTCACTGAAATGGACAGATCATACAAGCAAAAGATCAACAGGGAAATAAAGGCCTTAAATGACACACTGGACCAAATGGACATCACAGATATATTCAGAACATTTCATCCCAAAGCAACAGAATACACATTCTTCTCGAGTGCACATGGAACATTCTCCAGAATAGATCACATCCTCGTTCCTAAATCAGGACTCAACCGATATCAAAAGATTGGGATCATTCCCTGCATATTTTCAGACCACAGTGCTCTGAAGCTAGAACTCAACCACAAGAGGAAGTTTGGAAAGAACCCAAATACATGGAGAGTAAATAGCATCCTTCTAAATAATGAATGGGTCAACCGGGAAATTAGGGAAGAATTGAGAAAAATCATGGAATCAAATGATAATGAAAATGCAACGGTTCAAAATCTGTGGGACACAACAAAGGCAGTCCTGAGAGGAAAATATATAGCGGTACAAGCCTTTCTCAAGAAGCAAGAAAGGTCTCAGGTACACAACCTAACCCTACACCAAAAGGAGCTGGAGAAAGAACAAGAAAGAAACCCTAAGCCCAGCAGGAGAAGAGAAATCATAAAGATCAGAGCAGAAATCAATGAAATAGAAACCCAAAAAACACAATAGAACAAATAATGAAACTAGGAACTAGTTCTTTGAAAGTATTAATAAAATTGATAAACCCCTGGACAGACTTATCAAAAAGAAAAGAGAAAGAACCCCAATAAACAAAATCATGAATGAAAGAGGAGAGATCACAACTAACACTAAAGAAATACAAACTATTATAAGAAAATACTATGAGCAACTCTACACCAACAAATTTGACAATCTGGAAGAGATGGATGCATTCCTAGAAACATAAACTACCACAACTGAACCAGGAAGAAATAGAAAGCCTGAACAGACCCATAAGCAGTAAGGAGATTGAAACAGTCATTAAAAATCTCCAAACAAACAAAAGCCCAGGGCCAGACGACTTCAAGGGGGAATTCTACCAAACACTTAAAGAAGAACTAATTCCTATTCTCCTGAAACTGTTCCAAAAAAATAGAAATGGAAGGAAAACTTCCAAACTCATTGCATGAGGCCAGCATCACCTTGATCCCAAAACCGGACAAGGATCCCATCAAAAAAGAGAGCTACATGGGGGGCCTGGGTGGCTCAGTGGGTTAAGCCACTGCCTACAGCTCAGGACATGATCTCAGGGTCCCGGGATCGAGCCCCGCATCAGTCTGTCTGCTCAGCAGGGAGCCTGCATCCCTCTCTCTCTCTCTCTCTGCCTGCCTCTGTCTGCTTGTGATCTCTCTCTGTCAAATAAATAAATAAATAATCTTTTAAAAAGAGAGCTATAGACCAATATCCTTGATGAACACAGATGCAAAAATTCTCACCAAAATACTAGCCAATAGGATTCAACAATACATTAAAAGGATTATTCACCACGACCAAGTGGGATTTATTCCAGGGCTGCAAGGTTGGTTCAACATCCGCAAATCATTCAATGTGATACAACATATCAATAAAAGAAAGAACAAGAACAATATGAAACTCTCAATAGATGCTGAAAAAGCATTTGACAAAGTACAGCATCCGTTTACGGCCATACCACCCTGAACGCGCCCGATCTCGTCTGATCTCGGAAGCTAAGCAGGGTCGGGCCTGGTTAGTACTTGGATGGGAGACAAAGTACAGCATCCGTTCCTGATCAAAACTCTTCAAAGTGTAGGGATAGAGGGCACATACCTCAATATCATCAAAGCCATCTATGAAAAACCCACCGCAAATATCATTCTCAATTGAGAAAAACTGAAAGCTTTTCCACTAAGGTCAGGAACACGGCAGGGATGTCCATTATCACCACTGCTATTCAACATAGTACTAGAAGTCCTAGTCTCAGAAATCAGACAGCAAAAGGAAATTAAAGGCATCCAAATTGGCAAAGAAGTCAAACTATCACTCTTCGCAGATGATATGATACTATATGTGGAAAACCCAAAAGACTCCACTCCAAAACTGCTAGAACTTGTACAGGAATTCAGTATAGTGTCAGGATATAAGATCAATGCACAGAAATCAGTTGCATTTCTCTACACCAACAACAAGACAGAAGAAAGAGAAATTAAGGAGTCAATCCCATTTACAATTGCACGCAAACCATAAGATACCTAGGAATAAACCTAACCAAAGAGGCTAAGAATCTATACTCAGAAAACTATAAAGTACTCATGAAAGAAATTGAGGAAGACACAAAGAAATGGAAAAATGTTCCATGCTCCTGGATTGGAAGAATAAATATTGTGAAAATGTCTATGCTACCTAAAGCAATCTACACATTTAATGCAATTCCTATCAAAGTACCATCCATCTTTTTCAAAGAAATGGAACAAATAATTCTAAAATTTATATGAAACCGGAAAAGACTTCGAATAGCCAAAGGAATATTGAAAAAGAAAGCCAAAGTTGGTGGCATCAGAATTCCGGACTTCAAGCTTTATTACAAAGCTGTCATCATCAAGACAGCATGGTGCTGGCACAAAAACAGACACATAGATCATTGGAAAATAATAGAGAGCCCGGAAATAGACCCTCAACTCTATGGTTAACTAGTCTTTGACAAAGCAGGAAAGAATGTCCAATGGAAAAAAGACAGTCTCTTCAACAAATGGTATTGGGAAAATTGGACAACCACATGCAGAAAAATGAAATTGGACCATTTCCTTACACCACACAGGAAAATAGACTCAAAATGGATGAAGGACCTCAATGTTAGAAAGGTATCCTTCAAAATCCTTAAGGAGAACATAGGCAGCAACCTCTTCGGACCTCAGCCGCAGCAACATTTTCCTAGGAGCATCGTCAAAGGCAAGGGAAGAAAGGGCAAAAATGAACTATTGGGATATTACCAAGATCAAAAGCTTTTGCACAGCAAAGGAAACAGTTAACAAAACCAAAAGACAACTGACAGAATGGGAGAAGATATTTGCAAACGACATATCAGATAAAGGACTAGTGTCCAAAATCTATAAAGAACTTAGCAAACTCAACACCCATAGAAGAAATAATCTAATCAAGAAATGGGAAGATGACATGAACAGACATTTCTGCAGAGAAGACATCCAGATGGCCAACAGACAGATGAAAAGGTCCTCCATATCACTGGGCATCAGGGAAATACAAATCAAAACCACAATTAGATATCACCTCACACCAGTCAGAATGGCTAAAATTAACAAGTCAGGAAATGGCAGATGCTGGCAAGGATGTGGAGAAAGGGGAACCATCCTACACTGTTGGTGGGAATGCAAGCTGGTGCAACCACTCTGGAAAACAGCATGGAGATTCCTCAAATTGTTGAAAATAGAACTTCCCTATGACCCAGCAATTGCACTACTGGGTATTTACCCTAAAGATACAAACGTAGTGATCCAAAGGGGCACATGCACCCGAATGTTTATAACAGCAATGTCCACAAGAGCCAAACTATGGAAAGAACCTAGATGTCCATCAACAGATGAATGGATAAAGAATATGTGGTATATATACACAATCGAATACTATGCAGTCATCAAAAGAAATGAAATCTTGCCATTTGCTTCAACGTGGATGGAACTAGAGCGTATCATGCTTAGTGAAATAAGTCAAGTGGAGAAATACAACTATCATATGATCTCCCTGATATGAGGAAGTGGTGATGCAACATGGGGGCTTAAGTGGGTAGGAGAAGAATAAATGAAACACGATGGGATTGGGAGGGAGACAAACCATAAGTGACTCTTAATCTCACAAAAGAAACTGAAGGTTGCTGGGGAGACGGGGGTTGGGAGTAGGGGGGTAGGTTTATGACATTGGGGAGGGTATGGGCTTTGGTGTGTGCTGTGAAGTGGATAAACCTGGCGATTCACAGAACTGTACCCCTGTGGATAAAAATATATTATATGTTTATAAAAAAAATAAAGATAAAAAAAACACTTCATAATCAACCTTACAAAAACACTCACATCTTGAATGCACGAAGGGAAGTTTCATTGGCAAATGACAACTGCCAGGAAAGCTTCATCATTAGCTTGGGACCTGATCAAACTTCCTGACAATCTGCTACATTGCCAGATTAGAGAGTGCCCTTCTCTCGCCTAGCCTCCGCTCTTTCATGAACTTGCCATTTCCTGATGCTGCGGTTGATCCTGGGAAAATGGGTCTCTCTGACTTGAAGGGCACACCCACATGCCACAGGAAAGGAAGACTGGGAATAATTAGCATTTTGTGGATGGGGACTCTGTTGGAATGCACAGATGTCAGTATGTAGAAATCCTGTCTTTGGTCATTCCTGACCATGCATGACTCAGGAACAAATGTAAACATCTAGGGTACTTGTGCTTACATTAAATGCAACCCTGCCACACAGTGTTCTTCTGAAGAAATACAATATCCTAGAATAGGTAAGAGATGGGTAGGAGGAGCAAAGAAATGGTCTTAACAATGACCACGACACAGTCGCTGGTTGGAGGAACTTGCCTGTCAGTATAAGGGAGTGTGCATATTAGTGTTTACCCTTTTTCGGGTTGAAGAGGTCACACTGTTTCAATTCCCTGTAGCTAAAGTTCAGAGTCAATGTTTCTCTCTCCATTCCTGCTCCTTGCCCTGACCTCTGTTGATGCAGCAGCAGCTTTCTCAGTCCATACCCATGTAAGCCAATGATGCCATACACTCCCATGCATGCCAACTGCAAGCTAAACTCCCTGAGCTCTTCCTGCCAAGCCCCACCAGTGGACTGACCATTCTGTGTTATCTCTCCCTAGCTTTGCTGGATGGACAGGTGGGTGAACGTTCCACAGGAATGGCAGAGGAAGATGCCCCATTTTTCACCAGGGTTGTACGTTAGACATTCTTTGTGGGACACACAAAATTCTTCTGGATTTTTCAATCAAGGTCACATACAAAAATCTCAGCATGCACAATTGACAGGGTAGGGAGAAGTTTGAGTGAGAATCTGTTACCTAATGCTACCTAATCCCAAAGGCAGTGCAGGGGGTCGGGGACAACCACAGCAGGATCACCTACCATCTGGAGGGCAGGGAGCTTTGGTACAGGTAGCAGCTATTCCTCCTTGCCACCTATTTTGTCCAGTGGGACCTGGAACGTAGGACCTGTAGGAAGACAGGGCACATTTGGGCAGGACTCATTTTGCTCTCTTCATACTTCAGGGCTCATGGGCCTCTAGCACACTTCCCCATCTGGTTTTCTCCCATCCCCCAGGGAACAAAATAGCCATGCAAACAGGACAAAGCCTGATTTGATGTTCATACTGTTTTCCTTTCTGAAATCACAGATGTCCCTGCTGGAAGGGGACAGCAGTAAGTATTCTGGACTCCAGAGTCACCCACTAGTTTGCCAAAACCTGGAAAAGGGGAATGGGGAATGGTGGGGCATCCTCGCAGGCTCCATGATAACCATCCTGAGTCCAGGTGCTGTGGGACTGAGAATAAGGGTCGGAATAACAGGGATTTTCTGGGGAAAGACCCGTGGCCTCATGGCCCTGTCCCCGGAAACTACTCCACTGCTCCTGGGTGGTGCAAGTATGGGGTCAGGGAGTTGGAGTGCCTTGGAGATGGACTATTTTACAGCGACTCCAGGCCATGTAGCTCCAACAGGAGGCAGTGCTTCTATTCATGTCCCTGCTCTACTCCAGGACCTTTCATCCTCCATCCAGGAAGGGCCAACTGCAGCTCAGTACAGACTGATTAGCTTCCCACCTCCATTCACTTGTCCACACGTACACGCCAAGTAAAGCTCCTTGAGCAATTCCCGAAGAGCCCTGCTGGGGTCCTGACACTCTCAGTGTGTATCTATCTAGATCCCCTGGCAAGCCCGTGTGATGGCCTTGATGTGGACAGCACAGAGGGAGAGGCCCCATTTTTCACCAAGGGGGTAAGTTAGCCTTTCTTCATGTGAGGTACAGTATCCCTTGTTTCTCTTATTCTAGAAATCAGATCCAAACACTTCAGCCCGTATAACATCTGTGGTGGGGAGATTATTGAGGAGTGTCTGTTAGCCATGGAGACACCATTCCAAAGATCCTACAGGAAACATCAGGTTCATTTAATGTCCACAGTTAAGGTCCACAGGGTAGTGAGTTTTTTCACGGGTGCTACTGACACTGCCTTGCCACCCAATGGACCCAGGGTATGCAACCTCTAGGTGGATTCCATAGCACTTCCCATGACCCTGCCCATTTCCAAGAGAACAAAAAAGCTGTGCACACTGGATGAGACATGACTTGATGTTCATCATGTTTTCTTTTCTGAAATCACAGGTGGCACTGCTGGAAAGGGATAGTGGTATGTATACTGTGCTCTAGAGCAACTCATTGGTTTGGAGCAACCTGGACAGTGGACAAGGTAGGGCTTCCTTGCAGGCTCCAACTTGAGAACCACCCAGAATCCAGATCCTGTTGCAATGAGACTAAGGGTCATATTCTGGACCGAGACCCGAGGCCTGGTGACCCTGCCCCCGGAAGCTACTGTGCTGTTCTTCAGTACTGTAGGATTGCATGCTCGGCAGGAAGTGTGTTTACATGGGAATCCATGTACTGTGGTTCTTAGGGTTGGTGTGTCTATCGGAGGGGGGAGGTGAATGGTATGTTCTCAAACGTGTCTGGTCCCCTCAAAATGGCGATTAACGGTTTCCACATTCTCAGGGAAGTTTCCCATCTATGTCATGTCATGAACGTCAATTCATGTGAAAACTCTTCATCACCTACAATTGAAATAGGTGTTCTTTCCTTGCAAATACACATAAATTCCCCTAGAAAACAAATCCCATCACTAACTAGGAAGGGCTAGACTGTGCCCCAAAGACACAAGTGTGTCTTTTCCAATCCCTTTTACTGAATCAGTGCCCATCGGTCTCAGGCATGAATGGTCACAGTACCTCCCTCTTGACACTATATTCACACACATGTCTGTGCATCAGAGACCTCACGATGCATCTTCCCAACCTCACAGGAAGCACTGAGTGCTGGGACACTCTCCTCCCTTCTGTAGGTGGCTTCCATGGCAGCTTTGTGCAACAGCCAATTGACAAAGGAGCAGTGGCCAGGAACAGATGGAGCCAATTCACTCCATGTTTCCTCGTGGAGATCTACCATTTCCCTGCAGATACTGTGTCTAAGAATGAAACTGGCATTCTCCCAGGGGAAATTACACACCCACCACTGGTCCTAGCTGGGGCTCTCAGATGTGGCCCCAAAAGGTGTTTTATCCAAGGCAGAATGAGGTTGTCTTCAGGGACTGAGCATCACTGGGGGTACCCGGGCCGCCTTCATGCAGGAACTAAGGGTGCTCTGTGCATTGCAAGGTGACAAAAGAGTACCTCAGACCTCAACAGCTGTGACAGAACAATCACCATACATTTCGCTTTCCATCTGTCCTTGCAAGATGGGCTTGTTTTATTCGGAAGGCTTGGGCCAATAGACAAGTCAAGGGAGTTCAGTTCCTGGGAATGGAAACAGAGCAAAATCAGGGTTTCAGGGTTCTTTGGCAGCAAATAAGACTTTCTCTCGTGAGAAACACGTATTTGAACAGAATCTGATTTTCTGCCATCTCTTTTCCTCACTCGCATCTGCGGGATCCATGGGAGTACCTTTCACTGCTCCCTGAGGACACTCAAGAGGATGTTCTGGGGTAGTTGCACCATTCTGCATTCCACTAATCGGATACAAAGTCTCAAATTTTCTGCATCCTTCCAACATGGGTTTTGGGTTGAATTTCTGGTTTAGGTCCTTGCTATCCCAGCAGACAATGCCACAGCTCAGTGTCCTTTAAATTCACATTGCCTTCATGATGCCTTATGTTGAGCATCTTTTCAAAGGTCTGTTTGCCCAGTCATTTGTTCCCTTTGCAGCACAGTCTATTCAAGTCTTTTTCTTGATTATTTCATTTGGTGAAATCCCATTCTTCTTTCTTTGCTTTTGTTTTGTTTGTTGTTTTTCTGTTTTGTCAGTGAACACAACTTTTCTGAAATAAGGATTGTAAATAGCTTCTCCAATCTGTGGGATGCCTTTTCATTCTCTTCGCTGTTTCAGAAGAGGATGCTTTTTTAGGCGGTCCTCTTGTCAAGCATCGTGATGCCAACATGAGTGCATTTGGGAATTTCTATTTCGCTCCCATGTGCCCCTGCCTATTTAAATGCCAGCACCATCCTGTTGGCTCAGGGGAGTGACCCAAGGTATTGGAAGTTCAGCTTCTAGGGAACCACTACCTACTTCTTCACATTCAGAAAAGTTTTGACTCCTTATGTTCTCTCTGGTTCCATTGTCTATTCTAGCTGTTTCTCTGTTTCAGGAACATCACATTATGCTTTTGGTCAGTGCTGCACTGAATATGTTCCCCATTTATTCTAGGAACTGGGGGTTCAGCTTAATCTTTTAGGTTACAAAGGCCTCCAGCAGTGCCTGGTGGGTGTGCGTCAGCCCAGGAGTGTCTTACATATCACGGCCCTGTCAAGTCGGTCACTAAGACTAGAGAAATACACAGGAGAGTAGGGCTTCTCTCGCTCCTGGTTGGTTTCAAATGCTGAGTTAACCAGGAAAGAGTCTGTCTAGTGTCCATTTTACACAGTCATTTATTATCTCAATGAACTACAGGGAAATCATTAATAAAAAGAAAACGTCCAGTGTCTCACGCCCACTAGCCACATGTCAAAAGTTGCATAATGACTGGAGTTTTAGATGGTTGCAATGGGAGAGGAGGGTGGTCATGAGCATGTATAACTGACACTGAGGTGATTGCTGCAGCATCCTGGTCTTATTAGAAGGGATGAAACTCCATTCCCTGTCTCCTCAAAGGTCTCTGGTTTCACCAGCCCCATGAACATTTGACAGCAGAGCAAAAGCATCAGGCAGATGCAGCATGGCCCATAGACACCTCAAAAGAACTGGGATGATTGGGTGAGGCAGTCTCTCTAATAACAGCATTGCTCCTGTTTCAGTTCCTACTTATTTGTGTGTAGAGAGCATCGAAGACTCCAGCAGTGAGGGCGAAGTCTCTTCAGGTATGGAATGGCACAGAGGAAGGGTACAGTGGGACAGGGCTCCTGGTAACAGGGTACTGTGCCTGCCATTCTGGAGAAAGAAGGTGAATAAAAAAACCACCAAGGAAAGGGATAAATTAGCAACAGTTATGATTTGCTCATTTCATAATTTCTCAGTGAAAAGAACAGACATTGTGTCCACAGGCCTTTGGGGTAGGCTGGGTTTGTCATCACCACTCGACTCCTTGCATGGCTAGTTTAAGGATCTTTTCCATCAAAACTGCTCTTGCCACCCTTTCACACTGCCACATGTCAAAGCTTGGTTTCTTTGCTCAAGGCCTCTCAATAGGTTGCTGCACAATGCTGCACAAGAGATTCTGGGTCTTTCTTGGCATGGTCCCAGACCTGGTCATTGTCGTGACTTGGCAGCCCCAACCACCCTCTCCTGTGCAAAAGAACCAGAACACTACATTCTATTGGGAGCCAGGACATGGAAGACAGGTAAACTCTCTCCCTCATAACGTCCACGACCAAACCTTCCTGGTTCTGTACCAAGCTGCCGTACCTTCAAGGGGACTTTCAGAGCTGGAGAAGGTAAAGCAAACTTCCTCTGAGTTCACTACACAGGCTCCCATGTCCCTTAGCTTCTGCCAGCCTTCACATCCCAGCCGAATCTAATTTGTGGGCGTGTTCCCAAGGGAATGATGTCCAATGCAGCTGCCCTGGAGACCCCCTGACATGGTCCAGTGTCCTCCAGGCCTTTGTGAAGGGGCTGCTGGACCTGCTTCACACACATGCTGTCCAAGGTCCACTCAACCTCTCACTAGCTGTTGTCTAGGCATAGCACAGAGCTTTGTGGGATGAGGGCCAGGGAGTCACAGCTCCTCTCAGAAACCCAACTCTCTGGCACACAGTTCTGGCCAAGCTCCCCACTCCCCAGCCTTGCCCAAACTGCAAATGTTCCTCAGGCCTGCCCAGGGCCCTACACGCACCCCTGCCCTGTCCATTCCCTGCCAGCCCAAGCAGGAGCTCTGGCAGGAATCCTGTGATTCACTGACCACACTGGTGGACATTTTCCTGGGCTGTCCTGAACAGCTGAGGGCACCTGCTCCCATCTCCATTTAACCTATGTAACACTGATGGAAACAGAGGGCGCTGTATTAGATTGAAAAATGTCCCTGGGAAGGTCATCTCAGTCACTGGGCAGACATGGCTATGGGGAGGTGGTGGGCCATCTCTCCCTGTACTTTCCCAGCAATCCCAGACCCAGGACAGCTGCTCCCAGAACAGAAGGATTAGGGGGTTGATTCTGTGGAACCAGGATATCTCCTTTCTCCTTGATTGCCCCCTTTTGGACAACATTATGACTGGTGGATTTGGCAGGAAGAAGGGCATGGAGCATCACTAGGAGAGAAGGAGGAGGAAGGGGAGCAGGGGTGGAGAGGAACAGGGACAGAGGAAGGGAAAGTCCTGCAGAGGCAGTCTTAGCGACAGTGATGGCCTCCGGGAGGGAAAGAATCATTCAGATTGTGTTCCGGGGCTTGGAGAGAATTGGAGGTTGGAAGAGCACGTGGGCAACCAGAGATCCACCTGCACCCTGTGGAGATCAAGCGACCAAGGCCAGGGAGGACTCAGATCTGAAGCCGCATCCAACTGAGGGCAGAGGCCATCATCCCCAGAGCAGCAGGCCAGAGGTCGTCAGCTCCACTAACTCCCCTTTGTCCTCTCTCATGGCCACCCCAGCATCTTCGCTGCTCTTTGACCTGGAGGAGGAGTCCATGGAAGACAATGATTCTGATGGAAGGAGACACACTGTGCCTATAATTCATTTCCACCTCCATCTCTTGGGCTTCCTCTCTCATCTGTCCATAAGCACGTCTTCCCAGCTCTTCCCCTTTCCCTGCTTTGATGAAGCCCAGTCTGGAAGCCCTAATCTCCGTGGGCACTCAGGATTTGCATCAGAAATGCTGCATGATAATCCATGGGTATCCCTCCTCAGCCCTTTTCTAACATCACCCTGACCCCTCACCACTGAGTCTTGGAAGCAACCATGGATAGCAAAACAGGCAGTAGGCCTGGGAATCAGTAGGACACAGCTCAGTCTGTTGGAGGGGCCTCCGGAAGGGAGGCTGGGCCTGTGTGTCCCTACGTGGTTTTCTGTTGCCTGGGAGTATGTGCTCATGCTCTGTTCTGCTCTTGTTTTCAGCTCTCAAGAAGCTTCCCTTCTGTGGACTTGACAGAAAGAACAGGGGAAGCAGAAGATGAGAAGGACTTGGGAACGTGGTGAGTAAGGCAGAAAAGGGGCATTCAAACATGGATACATATTCTCCCTTGTTGCCCTGACTTTGTTGTGGGAAGCTCGGGAAACCACACAAAACCCAGGGTGCTGCCCTAGACTCTTGATCACAAATAGGAGAGGAGAAGAGAGGAAGGTCACAGTCCCTGCAGGCACTAGGAAGCCTGAACACATCCCTCAGGGAACCTCCACCTGATCCATTCAACTCCCTGTGGTGGTTGGACACTGTAGTCCAGGAGCTACTGATCTTGGAGGGAGGGCACTGGATGCCTGTAGGGACTGGACTCAAGGCAGCCCATGCACTCTGCTCCTCTGGAAAAGGGCCCCATGCTCCATTGACCCCTCACTCTGCATGACCCAAGCCTTTCCCTCCCACCCTGCAAAAATCAGCAGAACGGTTTGCTACTGAAAAACACTAGTCAGGAAGAGAAAGTGGTGAGGTGGCCCCATATCCCACTTCAGGCACCTGAGAAATGAGCAAATAAGACAGGCCCCCAGGCTCATAGGAGCAGGACAGCACAACCCTCCCAGTGCTGCATCTTTGTTGGCATGGAGTAGGCACCGTTCTCCAGCTGAGTCATGTACATTGACCACTCCTGTACGAATGACAAACACCTCCAGTACCCGAAGCCTCCAAGATGCCTTGAGGGAGGTAGTAGGTCCCCTCATTGCATCACTTCTCTATGTGAGTTTGATATTCTAGAGACTCTCCCCAATCCCTTATTCTGCAGGGAGGACTCATCATGGAAATGCTACCCTGCCTGCTTCCACCTTGCCCACCAAATGCCCACAGCATGGGGCCCATGCAAACTCACTTCCCATGGGAATCGGGAGCACAACTTCTCTGTCAAGCCTCATGCAACACTCGTGTGGGCAAAGGCTCCCCCCACAGAGAAGGGCATGTTGAGGGCTCTCAGAGAGGCTGGGGAAGGGACAGCCCAGCAGGAGGAAGACCTGACGGTAACGGAGGAAGACACTTAGGGAAGGGCTCTGAGTGACCCTGGGAGTGTAGCTTTCACTCAGCCCCAGGGGACCCATGAGAAACGTCCCTTTCTTCATGTCACACATGGGTCCTACAGAGAAACCTCTACCTCAACATCTCAGAAGACACATCCCACAAAACCCCACAGGCCTCTGGTAAGACCTGCTCCAGGCCACATGCCACTCTCGATCTCATACCACTCCACCTGCTTTCTCCACAGCTGCACCACAGGACAGTCTGCCGATGACCCCAAGGCACCAGAATCTCCAGAGGTGCTCAGACAAAGGGAGCCAGGAGGGCCCTGGGGCCCCTTTTGTGTCTTTGATTTGGGCCTGGAGGAAGACTCGGCATGAAAACACAAGGAAGCATGCCTGCAGGTACGGCTCTCTTGCAGCTGACTCCGCAGGCCAAACAAAGAGAACAGTTATTTGCAACCCACCAGAAGAAGGCACTGGAACCCCAAGGACGAGACAAGAGGACCCTCTGAGTCAGCAACAACACCCAGAGTTGGCTGCCCAAGCCCTGCTGATGACTGACACTTGGAGCACGAGGCAATGATCTGGGCCTACAATAGTTAATTGTCTGGTGAGACTGGGCCCCCCTGGGACTGGGGGGCCCAGCAGCCCTCTGGTCTTTCCCCTGTCTGCTTCAAGGGCTGTTCCTCCTCCAGATGTCCCTCCAGTCCCCAGAAACCATGGAAAGCATGACAGATGAAGTAAGAAGCAGGATGGCCAGGGCCCCTTGACCACCCTGGAATAGACTCGAGGGACAGCAGTCACCCCAGCTGTATTCCCCCAGGGTGCTACCCCTGAACCGCCCCTGTCGCTTCCACACACCTGACCGTGACCAAAGCTGGGCTCAACACAGGCAGTTGTCCCACAAAACGGGACCTGCTCTGTCCGTGTGTTTTGCAGCAGCAACAGGTGTAGGGAAGAGAGACTGTCCCTAATCTGAGCTTGACGATCACACCCATGGGGAGCACCCATACACCATGGCAGAGGAACTAGGGCCCCAATCACCACAATTCACCTTGAAGAAAACATGAGCCTCAAGGACAGCAATGCTAGACACCTAGAGCTTACAGAAATGGGATCCAGCATTCCTTCAGTGGGAATGCTAGTTGGTGCAGCCAATTTGGAGAACAGTGTGGAGATTCCTTAAGAAATTAAAAATAGAGCTTCCCTATCACCCTTCAATTGCACTACAGGGTATTTACCCCAAAGATACAGATGTAGTGAAAAGAACGGCCATCAGTACCCCAATGTTCATAGCAGCAATGGCCAACATTCCTTAGGAAGCATGTTAAAGCATTGCACATTTTGCTCTACCTGAGTCCTCCAAGTTCAAAGGACTCATGAATCATTTCTTCTCCCAAGGAAACCCTAATCTTTCTCCCTATGTTTAAGAAGAATCTCTTCTCCTTGTAACAGGGCATCATTGGAAACATGGGTGATTTGATCAAGGCTTGGATGGGTCTTTCCTATGGAGAGAGCTAAACAGAGACTCAGATGGGACCACAGGGATATAAGGAACTAAGGCTGACTTTTGGAAAACCTGCACCATCAAGCCCTTTAGGAATGTTAACTTAACCCCTTGCCTCCAGACTTCCCCACTGCCTCACCAGGGACATAAATTATGTCACTCTCTGGCAGTTGTAGGAACCTAGGATATATTGGGCACATCAGGAAGAGAAATGTACCCAAATCCATATTACAAGCATGTCTGATGGCAAGCCCTTCCCTTGGCTACTGGCCTAGAGAGACAACAATTAGAGAGCCCTCAAAAAAGTCCCAATGATGCAGATTCTAAGTGATCACCATGATTGATCACTAGGCTTGCTAAGCTTAAGTTGATAATTGCAGCAGGACTTGCTTTCCAAGGACATGAGCCCTGAGCTGGCTGTCTCTGGAAAGGAGCATTCTTTGGAAGAGGAAAAGTAGGCTACAAAAACCCACCTTAGTGTACGTTCAAGTCTAACTCTGGTGGCCTTTCCATATGTGATGCTTACCTAAGCTAGACAACATGAGGTCATCTTCAGAAACATTTCCACATTAGCTCATGGACAGGCAATACCCTTGCTACTCATTCTGTGGGGATACTGGGAACACATGTGCTCAGGTCTCATTCAACAACTGGAACATGCAAATGATTTCCCCAAGACTGTAGAACTCAACAAGCACCCTGACCAATTGGATGGGGTCAGGATGAAGAACTCATTCCCTCAAAGCCAGAGAACATACACCACACCACAGGGTTCTCTGGGGACTTATGGAGACAATGAAGGACCCAGCTGTCCCTGTAACTGGAGTTGAGGGTGCACTTGGGAAGGCCCTTAACTGCCAGACAAATTTTCTCCCACTTATCTGCGACTCCTACTAACGAGGATATTCAGGCGAGACCTCAAAATAAAAAGGGCTTCTTGGAATGGTTTCTTCCCTCCCAGTCCTACTGATCCAAGAAGCCATCCCATTCAGTTACAATGGCCAACAAAGGCTTTAGCTAAGCATACAACTGCCCTCCTGGGAAAAGGAACCTCCCGATTCATACAGAGATGGCCCCTGACACTAAGGATTTGGCATCAGCCCCAGAGCATTACAGAGAACAAAGGCCACCAAACAATGATAAGAGGCTGATTTATCAAGTACCAGCTTACATTTCGAGATATGCCTGAACTAACACTGGAAACCAGCCCAACTATAAACCCAGTGACTCTTAGGCCTGGACCCGACCACTCTACCCCCATGGCTCATACCACTTGAAAGTTTCTTACGTCGACCAGACTTAAGATGTTCCTACGAAAATGCACACAGGTAATTTAGCAATAGCAATAGTTTAATGGAAATGGGGTGAGAAAAACCAGGTTTGCTGTCATCAGTCGAACTCAAGACTACTGAGGCCAAAACCTGTCAGCAAACATGTCTGTCCACAAAGCAGAGGTCCTAGTGCCCACCTGTTGGTTGTAATTGGCAAAAATCTTACAAGTATTTATTCTGACTCCAACAGGCCTTCCTTGTTCTGTACACCAGTGAAGCAATTTATAGAAAAGGGTCTTCTTCCAAGCAATAACCCACCAACCCAACATGGGCCTGAAATAATTGCACATTCCAAGAATGGCCCTCCAAACCCGAGGATCCCTTGAAAGCCTGACTGCAGTTCAAGGAGACTCAGGATAAGATAAAGGCCCCTAGCTGGGACTCAAAGTCCATGAAGCTCTAATCTGTGCCCATGGCTTCCCAAGGTCCAGAGGCCACCAGAAACTTGGGGTGGGCCTAGATGCCTGGGCACATTATGAAAAACATCACCAAATCAGCCAACCTTCCCCATTTCAAGCAACAGTGCATGTGTGTTCCGTTTCATGGACATGGCCACCCAGAATCCATCTTTGTCCCTCTTTGGGACTGGAGGATGTTGTGTGGCATGTGGAAGTCTTACAGAGTACACAGTCAAGGCCATACATATCAGCCCAAACAGTATTTCTCAATGAAATAAGGGAATGATCCCAATGCCTGAAGCAGTTCTACAAAACACAAAGACTTCAGATGTTGTAAAGTCTGCTGCACAAGGTGGAGCTTGTGCCAATATAAAGACAGAATGATGTGGGTACATTCTTCACTATCACAAAGAGATTTCTGCATTCCTAATAGATAAGACTGCTCAAATACGCACTTCCAAGGATTCCTCTTTTTTTCCAATTTATTTATTTTCAAAAAAACAGTATTCATTACTTTTTTCACCACACCCAGTGCTCCATGCAAGCCGTGCCCTCTATAATACCCACCACCTGGTACCCCAACCTCCCACCCCCCGCCACTTCAAACCCCTCAGATTGTTTTTCAGAGTCCATAGTCTCTCATGGTTCACCTCCCCTTCCAATTTACCCAAAAGCACATACCCTCCCCAATGTCCATAACCCTACTCCCCTTCTCCCAACCCCCCTCCCCCCAGCAACCCACAGTTTGTTTCGTGAGATTAAGAGTCACTTATGGTTTGTCTCCCTCCCTATCCCATCTTGTTTCATGGATTCTTCTCCTACCAGGATTACTATTTTTAAGGACTGACTCAACTCTTGGCCTGGAGGAGGGTTCTCACCCACTATCAAAAAACTCTTCATGAGAATTTTCCTTCTCTTTATTCTTCTAACCCTGTTGTGTTGTTCCCCACCCATCCCCCCTGTCTCTGCAGGTGGTGCCAGGAACCTTTCACTGCAGGCACTTCCAGAGTACAGATGGTCTTTTCCACTCAACAAGATCCAGTCACAACTTCTCCCCTGCACTCAGCAGTCTCTTCATTTCACAACTCTGACACAGAGTGGCCCCCCAACTGACCAGGAACGACCCACAGGTAGTTACAGCTATTCGCCCTATTCAGCAGGAAGAAATTACAGAAGATGAGACCATCCTCCTTAATGACAGAAGGGTTTAAACTGTTAAGGGGCACATGAGGAGGGAGGAGAAGTCTGCTGAGCACAAAGCAGGAGCAGGCACGCAACACGGCCCCCACCCCCAACATGTGACAGGAGTAACATTCCTCAGGTGCTCTGAGTGCCCTAAAATAAGGAAAGGAAAAAACAGATTCTCCACAAATAGAGATCAAAACCCTGCAAGACCAGAGTCTCCCTCAGTTTATGAAAGTCCTCGTGATTCTCAAGGAAGAGACTTTCTTAACAAGATAAAGTCAGCCTCCCATCATGAACCCAACATAGCACAGAAATCTGAATAGTTTGATTTCTGGCCTGAAATGTGCCTCAAGTCAAACCATCGCCTGAGTGTCTGTAAAAGTCACTGGCTTGAACATGACTCACTGCTCTAGTCTTTGAAACTCAAACATCTAAAATTTAATCAGCAGTTGACATGGGTGTGAGGCTACCACATAGGAAGATCTATTTGAATTCCGGAGAGTAACATGGCACCAGATTACAAGTGGCATGCAGAGGTTGATGCAGAGACAATTCCTGAAGGAAGGGACTGGAATTCTTATGTTGAGTCAGGAAGGGAGAAACATGAGTGAGCAGTCCTTCCACAGTCCCTCCTGTTTTGGCCATTAGCAGAGTGTTCACCCTGCAAAGGAACCCGGCCTATGCTGGGGCACAGGAGGGAGATTTCTCATGTACCTCACCCCATTCCATGTGTGTTATGTCCTGGGAAAAGAAACCTTGTATTTACAGACAATGTGAAGAACCTTCAGCCATCTGTCCCCAGTTCAAATGACATCAGAACTCGTTCATCCTGGATTGCACCACACACATCTCCCCAGTGTGGAAGAGCCTTTGGTTGGGGCTCTAACCCCGGGAGACACGAGAGAACTCACCCTTCTGAAAAAAGTAGACATGATACGCATGGGGGAAACAATTCTTGGGCAGGGCTCACTTCTGCACACAGCAAAACCATGGGAGAGGCTCCTTGGGGATGTAAGAATAGTGGGAGACCCTTCATTCAGAGAGCTGTATTCTTATTCTTCCCCATGACCTCACATGGGTTAGAAGCCATATGGTGGCATTGCTCTACCAGAGCTCGAAACAACATGCATCCCTTCAAGGTCATGGGCACGTTGCCACAAACGGAAACTGGTCGAATCCATCTTCAAGGGAAAGCATTTAATACAGCCACACCCTTAGCCAGCATCTGAGGATCCACACCAGTGGGAACCCTGACAAATGTGGTCAACGTGGTAGAGCTGTTAGATATAGCTCTCACATTTGGAGACAGCAGACAACTCAGAGCAGGGAAACCTGTGTCTGTCATTGCTGGGGTCTCGCCTATACCCAGAGTGCCCAACTTTCTCACTACCACAGAAATCACAGAGGACAGTGTCTCCGAATACTGAGGCAGAGCCTTCTGCCAGATGTGGTCCCTTTCCCAACACCGGAGAACTCACACGGGGAGAACCACTAGGGCGGTATCTTGGTGGAAGAAGCTTCAACTGGGGCTCTGGCCTGAGCTCCTGCTACCATCTCAAAGAGCTGGTCATCCCTCATACAGGAGCGAAGGTGCAGGGACATCCTGGGACACCTTGCATCATTGCTGCTACTGAATGCTGATGCAATCCATGTGGGAATCCCATTCCTCATGGAGCCAACACATGAAGGAACTAGGAGGATTCGCACAGAAGAAAATCCTCTCAGAGTGATGAGGAAAGGAATGTTCTCAGGTATCCCTTCTTCCTTAGCCAGCAACGACACCCTCACACCGAGGAAACACTGATCCCAATGCAACAAGGGGAAATTCTTCCCCGGACACACACATCAGAAAATCACTGGGCAAATGCCTCCCAAGGAATTTCTTAGGGTGAAATTGAGATACAAACTCAGACACTGACAATTTTTCACTGCAAACACATAAAATTGCGTCACACTCTAAGGGATGCTGAATGCAGTATTTCAGTTATCAATAGCTAGAAATTAAGCAAATCTGCTCCCATCCATCAGTACTTGCAAAAGGCCAGTATCACTGAAAAAGAGGGGGTCTAACAACCATGCACACTGTGCCAATTAAGATCGGGGGACTTTTCCTTTACTAGATCTCACAAATGACACTGGTACTGTCTCTTGGTAGGAAGTTTGACACATATATACAGTGCCTGGGATCCATGAGAACATCAACTGAAGGGTTAATTTAGAATCTTAGAACAAAAGGTGATAGAAAAAAGGTGTTCATGAAAGCATTAATCTATCGATGTATGTAGATTATAAGGATGAATGGCAACAAGACTCAACAAACACATGGTTTGTGATCTACCTCTCATATGGCCTTAATTCTTCTAATATTGTCCTCATAAATTGGAAAAGATTTATAATTTAATTACATGCTTAGAAATATTTCTATTTTCTTTACTTATTTGAGAGTGAGGGAGCTAGAGATGGAACAAGAACAGTCCGGGTTGGGAAGCAGAGAAGAGGGAGAGAAAGCAGGCTTCACATTGAGAAGGGTGCCCAATGCAGGGTCTGATCCTCCAGGATCCAGGGATCCTGACCTCAGTCAAAGGCAGATGCTTAACCAACTGTGCCAAACAGGGACTTGCAAATTAATTTCATCTTTTACAATGGTGCTATTTTTGAAGAACAGTGTGTATCAGGACAGGAATTAAACTCTACTGTTCAGATTCAGGCAGTAAGGGCTTCCTCCCCCTCTATGAGAATTTGGTAGCCAACTGCTTTTCTCCACCACCAAGAATAGCTCCTTATCTCTTGGCCTGAGAAGGTGTAAGATCACTGCTGATATGGAAACAGCCCCCAATTTAGATGATTTAGAATAGGAGGGGATACATATGTTCCCATCCATAAACACAAAGCACATCCAGGAACGCCTGTATGGTTCTTTTATTTAAGGGACAAACTGTTGATTATGGTTCAGGTCCTGATATCAGGGTTGTCAGATCGACCCCCTGACATGTGTCATGCTCTGCACCGCAGGTGGGGCCTGAATAAAGGTCTCTCTCTCCCTCCATAACTCCCCTTCCAAACTCGGCTACCAGAAGTTCCATGATGTCTATGCCAGACTAAAGGAGGAGCATGTATGACAAGAGGTGACCCAGACGTCAATCACCAACTAGTGACAAGAGACTAAATATACTTCCTGCTGCTCCCAGAACCAAACAGAAGACTTGCAGAACCCTATTACAACTGCATTTCACATGACTATCTTAGCGATACTTACTTCTCCTAGAATCTTCATATTAGAAATATATTCTCATTGGGGAGATAAGATGGCGGGGAAGTAGGAGGAGGCGCCCTTTCAACCTGTACCCTAAAATGAGCTGATTACCTTCCAAAGAATTCCGATCACCCACGAAATCAGCCTGAGATCAGAATTATACACGTCTGGATCTCAACCGGAGCAGAAGACGCCAGTAGGCAGGTAAAGTGGAGTGGGAAAGTTGGACTGATATTGAAGATAAACAAAAGGGGGAGGGTGCCACCAGAGGCGACCTGTTGGAATGTAATATCCCAATACGAGAGTGCCCTGCACCTGGGTACCAGCATTAACTCAGGAGTCTGGTAGAAAACACTCAAAAAGAGCATAGGATCACCGGGGGGGGGGGGAATTGTGAGAATCAGGGTGTTAGGGTCAGGGGCTTAAGTCCACAGACCCAGGACAGCCACCCCGGCGCAGAGCCAGAGAGAGTGCAGAAGAGAAACCAGGTCTCAGGGCCTGAACCACCAGCGCGCCTGAGAGTGCATGGCGCCCAGCTCCCGTGAGGGGCTGGGAGCCTCGCCAGCCTACAGAAGCACAGCCTTTTTGCAGTCCCCATGCGAGTGCCCTGAGAGAGGTGCACACAGGCACCAGCCAGGTGCTCTCAGACCGGAAAGACCAGGCACTCTCAGCCCGGGCCAGTGGTAAAATCTCAGTGTGTGATCTCTGCTTGGAACTGCTCTGGCAGTCTGGAGCTGCCCAGACAGCCGCCACTGCCATGGTTTTGGGTACAAGCAAAAAATCCTGAGTCCCCAGGGACCGCGACTGGGAACCTGCTCTGCCAGCAGCCAAGGGGGGATTTATTTAGGCTCTTCAGCCAGACTGAGGATTCTCTCTAAGAGGGAGGTCAGGGTGAAATTTGCTTTCCTCTAAACCTACAATAGCAGTGACTTTTACAAGATACTGACTACAAGCCAGTGACTTTTACAGACACTCAGGCGATGGTTCCACTTGAGGCACATTTCATTTGACTTGAGAGTAACATGGTTTGACTTGAGAGTAACATGGCACCAGACTACAAGTAGCATGCAGAGGTTGATGCAGAGACAATTCCTGAAGGAAGGGACTGGAATCTGTATGTTGAGTCAGGAAGGGAGGAACATGAATGAGCAGTCCTTCCACAGTCCCTCCTGTTTGGGCCATTAGCAGAGGGTTCACCCTGCACAGGAAACCGGCCAATGCTGCGGCACAAGAGGGTGATTTCTCATGTACCTCAACTCATTCCATGTGTGTTATGTCCTGGGATGAGAAACCTTGTATTTACAGACAATAATGAAGAACCTTCAGCCATGTGTCCCCAGTTCAAATGACATCAGAACTCATTCATCCTGGATTGCACCACACACATCTCCCCAGTGTGGGAGATCCTTTGGTTGGGGCTCTAACCTCGGGAGACACGAGAGAAATCACCCTTCTGAGGAAAGTAGACATGATACACATGAGGGAAACAATTCTAGGCCAGGGCTCACTTTCCTCACCCACACTGAAGATTTACAACCACTCTCCCATCTTTTTCTTCCACCAGCATTTCTGTGTTTTTGTGTTTGTCCTGATAGTATATAAATCTTACACTCGGGGTTCTTTTTGACGAGGTTCTTCCTTTATTTGCATATATATATATATATGCAAATATATATATATATATATATTTTTTTTTTCTCTTGTCATATACTTCTATCAGTCTTTTTGTTTGTCTGTGTTTGTATACTTCATAAATCATACCTTGGGGCCCATTTGGGCTGAACCTTCTCTTTTATCTCACCTTTTGTTCCTGTCTCTCTCCCTCTCTTTTTTTTTCTTTTCCCTCTCACTTGGGTGGGGAACCCTGATTGCTCAGAAGTGTGCCAGTGTGCACCTTGACTGCACCACAGTCGATACATCCAGCTACAAATGATCAGGCTTCTCTCACCAACATGACTAGGAGGAGGAATGACCCACAGAAGAAAAATGGACCTTCTGCAACAGAGCTAATGGCTATCAACATAGACAATATGTTGGAAAGAGAATTCAAGCTAACAATTATCCAAGCAATAGCTAGGGTGGATAAAGCCATGGATGACCAAATGCAGTTGATTAGGGCCGAACTGAAAACGACCAGAGATCATGTTTTCAATATTAGGGAAGAGCTCAAAGCTACCAGGGATGAGCTTCACAATGCTCTCAATGAGTTCCAATCTAATCTAAATTCTCTCAACTCTAGAGTAACTGAGACAGAAGATAGAATTAGTGATCTGGAGGACAAACAGATAGAGATAAAGGATTAGGAGGAAGCCTGGAACAAACAGCTTAGATGCCACAAAAACAGAATCAGGGAAATAAATGATGCCATGAAAAGTTCCAACGTCAGAATTATTGGAATCCCTGAAGGGGAGGAGAAAGAAAGAAGTCTAGAAGATATAGTGGAACAAGTTCTTCATGAAAGTTTTCTGAATCTCGTGAATAGAACCCTCGTTCATGTACTAGAGGCTGAAAGGTTTGCCCCCAAGATTACAGATTCTCGAAAGTCCTCGAGACACCTAATAGTAAGAATGAAGAATTATAATTGTAGGCAGAAATTCTTGAAATCAGCTAGGACAAATAAGATCCTTACGAAGAGGAAAGCCCATCAGAATAACGTCAGACCTGTCCACAGAGAAGTGGCAAGCGAGAAAGGGCTGGTAAGTTATATTCAGGGCACTGAATGAGAAGAACATGCAGCCAAGAATACTTTATCTGGCATGAGTGACATTCAAAATGGATGGAGAGATAAAGAGTTTCCAAGACCGGCAAGGCTTAAAAGGCTATGCAGCGGGGCGCCTGGTGGCTCAGTGGGTAAAGCCACTGCCTTCGGCTCAGGTCATGATCTCAGCGTCCTGGGATCGAGTCCCGCATCGGGCTCTCTGCTCAGCAGGGAGCCTGCTTCCTCCTCTCTCTCTCTGCCTGCCTCCTGCCTACTTGTAATCTCTCTCTGTCAAATAAATAAAATAAATAAAATAAATAAATCTTAAAAAAAAAAAAAAGGCTATGCAGCCACCAAGCCGATACTGCAGGAAATATTAACAGGGCTTCTTTAAAGGAGGGAAAATCTCAAGAATAGCATTGAACTGAAATATAGAGACAATCTACAGAAAGAATGACTTCAAAGATAACACGATGTCAATAAAAACATATCTATCAATAATCACCCTCAATGTGAATGGCCTAAATGCACCCATAAAATGGCACAGTGTTGCATACTGGATAAAATGACAGGACCCATCCATATGTTGTCTACAAGGGACTCATTTTGAACCTAAAGATAGACCCAGATTGAAAGTGAAGGGATGGAAAAGCATCTTTCATGCCAATGGGTCTCAAAAGAAGGCTGGGGTAGCGATTCATATATCAGACAAATTAGATTTTAAACTAAAGACTGTAGTCAGAGATACAGAAGGACACTACACCATTCTTTTTTTAATTTTTTTCCAATTGTATTTATATTCAGTAAAAGAGTAATCATTATTTTTTTCACCACACCCAGTGCTCCATGCAAGATGTGCCCTCTATAATACCCATCACCTGGTAACCCAACCTCCCACCCCCCCGCCACTTCAAACCCCTCAGATTGTTTTTCAGAGTCCATAGTCTCTCATGGTTCATCTCCCCTTCCAATTTACCCAAAAGCACATACCCTCCCCAATGTCCATAACCCTACCCCCCTTCTTCCAACCCCCCTCCCCCAGCAACCCACAGTTGGTTTCGTGAGATTAAGAGTCACTTATGGTTTGTCTCCCTCCCTATCCCATCTTGTTTCATGGATTCTTCTCCTACCCACTTAAGCCCCCATGTTGCATCACCACTTCCTCATATCAGGGGGATCATATGATAGTTGTCTTTCTCCACTTGACTTATTTCGCTAAGCATGATACGCTCTAGTTCCATCCATGTTGTCGCAAATGGCAAGATTTCGTTTCTTTTGATGGCTGCATAGTATTCCATTGTGTATATATACCACATCTTCTTGATCCATTCATTTGTTGATGGACATCTAGGTTCTTTCCATAGTTTGGCTCTTGTGGACATTGCTTCTATAAACATTCGGGTGCACGTGCCCCTTTGGATCACTACGTTTGTATCTTTAGGGTAAATTCCCAGTAGTGCAATTGCTGGGTCACAGGGCAGTTCTATTTTCAACATTTTGAGGAACCTCCATGCTGTTTTCCAGAGTGGTTGCACCAGCTTTCATTCCCACCAACAGTGTAGGAGGGTTCCCCTTTCTCCGCATCCTCGCCAGCATCTGTCATTTCCTGACTTGTTGATTTTAGCCATTCTGACTGGTGTGAGGTGATATCTCATTGTGGTTTTGATTTGTATTTCCCTGATGCCGAGTGATATGGAGCACTTTTTCATGTGTCTGTTGGCCATCTGGATGTCTTCTTTGCAGAAACGTCTGTTGATGTCCTCTGCCCATTTCTTGATTGGATTATTTGTTCTTTGGGTGTTGAGTTTGTTAAGTTCTTTATAGATTTTGGACACTAGTCCTTTATCTGATATGTCGTTTGCAAATATCTTCTCCCATTCTGTCAGTTGTCTTTTGGTTTTGTTAATTGTTTCCTTTGCTGTGCAAACCTTTTTATTTTGATGAAATCCCAAAAGTTCATTTTTGCCCTTGCTTCCCTTGCCTTTGGCGATGTTCCTAGGAAGATGTTGCTGCGGCTGAAGTCGAAGAGGTTGCTGCCTGTGTTCTCCTCAAGGATTTTGATGGATTCCTTTCTCACATTGAGGTCCTTAATCCATTTTCAATCTATTTTTGTGTGTGCTGTAAGGAAATGGTCCAATTTCATTTTTCTGCACGTGGCTGTCCAATTTTCCCAACACCATTTATTGAAGAGGCTGTCTTTTTTCCATTGGACATTCCTTCCTGCTTTGTCGAAGATTAGTTGACCATAGAGTTGAGGGTCTATTTCTGGGCTCTCTATTCTGTTCCATTGGTCTATGTGTCTGTTTTTGTGCCAGTACCATGCTGTCTTGATGATGACAGCTTTGTAATAAAGCTTGAAGTCCAGAATTCTGATGCCACCAACTTTGGCTTTCTTTTTCAATATCCCTTTGGCTATTCGAGGTCTTTTCTGGTTCCATATAAATTTTAAAATTATTTGTTCCATTTCTTTGAAAAAGATGGATGGTACTTTGATAGGAATTGCATTAAATGTGTAGATTGCTTTAGGTAGCATAGACATTTTCACAATATTTATTCTTCCAATCCAGGAGCATGGAACATTTTTCCATTTCTTTGTGTATTCCTCAATTTCTTTCATGAGTACTTTATAGTTTTCTGAGTATAGATTCTATGCCTCTTTGGTTAGGTTTATTCCTAGGTATCTTATGGTTTGGGGTGCAATTGTAAATGGGATTGACTCCTTAATTTCTATTTCTTCTGTCTTGTTGTTGGTGTAGAGAAATGCAACTGATTTCTGTGCATTGATCTTATATCCTGACACTTTACTGAATTCCTGTATAAGTTCTAGCAGTTTTGGAGTGGAGTCTTTTGGGTTTTCCACATAGAGTATCATATCATCTGCGAAGAGTGATAATTTGACTTCTTCTTTGCCGATTTGGATGCCTTTCATTTCCTTTTGATTTCTGATTGCTGAGTCTAGGACTTCTAGTACTATGTTGAATAGCAGTGATGATAATGGACATCCCTGCCGTGTTCCCGACCTTAGTGGAAAAGCTTTAAGTTTTTCTCCATTGAGAATGATATTTGCAGTGGGTTTTTCATAGATGGCTTTGATGATAATGAGGTATGTGCCCTCTATCCCTACACTTTGAAGAGTTTTGATCAGGAATGGATGCTGTACTTTGTCTAATGCTTTTTCAGCATCTATTGAGAGTATCATATGGTTCTTGTTATTTCATTTATTGATGTGTTGTATCACACTGACTGATTTGCGGATGTTGATCCAACCTTGCAGCCCTGGGATAAATCCCACTTGGTCGCGGTGAATAATCCTTTTAATGTACTGTTGAATCCTATTGGCTAGTATATTGGTGAGAATTTTTGCATCTGTGTTCATCAAGGATATTGGTCTATAGCTCTCTTTTTTGATGGGATCCTTCTCTGGTTTTGGGATCAAGGCGATGCTGGCCTCATAAAATGAGTTTGGGAGTTTTCCTTCCATTTCTATTTTTTGGAACAGTTTAGGAGAATAGGAATTAGTTCTTCTTTAAATGTTTGGTAGAATTCCCCGTGAAGCCATCTGGCCCTGGGCTTTTGTTTGTTTGGAGATTCTTAATGACTGTTTCAATATCCTTACTGGTTATGGGTCTGTTCAGGCTTTCTCTTTCTTCCTGGTTCAATTTTGGTAGTTTGTATGTTTCTAGGAATGCATCCATTTCTTCCAGATTGTAAAATTTGTTGGCGTAGAGTTGCTCATAGTATGTTATTATAATAGTTTGTATTTCTTTGGTGTTAGTTGTGATCTCTCCTCTTTCATTCATGATTTTATTTATTTGGGTCCTTTCTCTTTTCTTTTTGATAAGTCTGGCCAAGGGTTTATCAATTTTATTAATTCTTTCAAAGAACCAGCTCCTAGTTTCCTTGATTTGTTCTATTGTTTTTTTGGTTTCTATTTCATTGATTTCTGCTCTGATCTTTATGATTTCTCTTCTCCTGCTGGGCTTAGGGTTTCTTTCTTGTTCTTTCTCCAGCTCCTTTAGGTGTAGGGTTAGGTTGTGTACCTGAGACCTTTCTTGTTTCTTGAGAAAAGCTTGTACCGCTATATATTTTCCTCTCAGGACTGCCTTTGTTGTGTCCCACAGATTTTGAACCGTTGTATTTTCATTATCATTTGTTTCCATGATTTTTTTCAATTCTTCTTTAATTTCCCGGTTGACCCATTCATTCTTTAGAAGCATGCTGTTTAGTCTCCATGTATTTGTGTTATTTACAAACTTCCTCTTGTGGTTGAGTTCTAGCTTCAGAGCATTGTGGTCTGAAAATATACAGGGAATGATCCCAATCTTTTGATACTGGTTGAGTCCTGATTTAAGACCGAGGATGTGATCTATTCTGGAGAATGTTCCATGTGCACTAGAGAAGAATGTGTATTCTGTTGCTTTGGGATGAAATGTTCTGAATATATCTGTGATGTCCATCTCATCCAGTGTATCATTTAAGGCCTTTATTTCCCTATTGATCTTTTGCTTGGATGATCTGTCCATTTCAGCGAGGGGAGTGTTAAAGTCCACTACTATTATTGTATTATTGTTGATGTGTTTCTTTGATTTTGTTATTAATTGGTTTATATAGTTTGCTGCGCCCACTTTGGGGGCATAGATATTTACAATTGTTAGATCTTCTTGTTGGACAGACCCTTTGACTATGATATAGTGTCCTTCCTCATCTCTTATTATAGTCTTTGGCTTAAAATCTAATTGATCTGATATAAGGATTGCCACTCATGCTTTCTTCTGATGTCCATTAGCATGGTAAATTCTATTCCACCACCTCACTTTAAGTCTGGAGGTGTCTTCGGGTTTAAAATGAGTTTCTTGGAGGCAACATATAGATGGGTTTGTTTTTTTATCCATTCTGATGCCCTGTGTCTTTTGATTGGGGCATTTAGCCCATTAACATTCAGGGTAACTATTGAGAGATATGATTTTAGTGCCATTGTATTGCCTGTAAGGTGACTGTTACTGTATATTGTCTCTGTTCCTTTTTGATCTACCACTTGTAGGCTCTCACTTTGCTTAGAGGACCCCTTTCAGTATTTCCTGTAGAGCTGGTTTGGTGTTTGCAAATTCTTTCTGTTTTTGTTTGTCCTGGAAGCTTTTAATCTCTCCTTCTATTTTCAATGATAGACTAGCTGGATATAGTATTCTTGGCTGCATGTTTTTCTCGTTTAGTGCTCTGAAAATGTCATGCCAGCTCTTTCTGGCCTGCCAGGTCTCTGTGGATAAATCAGCTGCCAATCTAATACTTTTACCATTTTATGTTACAGACTTCTTTTCCCGGGCTGCTTTCAGGATTTGCTCTTTGTCACTAAGGCTTGTAAATTTTACTATTAGGTGACGGGGTGTGGGCCTATTCTTATTGATTTTGAGGGGCGTTCTCTGAACCTCCTGAATTTTGATGCTTGTTCCCTTTGCCATATTGGGGAAATTCTCCCCAATAATTCTCTCCAGTATACATTCTGATCCCCTCTCTCTTTCTTCTCCTTCTGGAATCCCAATTATTCTAATGTTGTTTCGTCTTATGGTGTCACTTATCTCTCGAATTCTCCCCTCATGGTCCAGTAGCTATTTGTCCCTCTTTTGCTCAGCTTCTTTATTCTCTGTCATTTTGTCTTCTATATCGCTATTTCTTTCTTCTGCCTCATTTATCCTAGCAGTGAGAGCCTCCATTTTTGATTGAACTTCATTAATAGCTTTTTTGATTTCAACTTGGTTAGATTTTAGTTCTTTTATTTCTCCAGAAAGGGCTTTTATATCTCTGGAGAGGGTTTCTCTAATATCTTCCATGCCTTTTTCAAGCCCGGCTATAACCTTGAGAATTGTCATTTTGAACTCTAGATCTGACATATTACCAATGTCTGTATTGATTAGGTCCCTAGCCTTTGGTACTGCCTCTTGTTCTTTTTTTTGTTGTGAATTTTCCCGCCTTGTCATTTTGTCCAGCTAAGAGTATATGAAGGAGCAAGTAAAATACTAAAAGGGTGGCAACAATTCCAGGAAAATATGCTTTAACCTAATCAGAAGAGATCCCAAATCGTGAGGGGGGATTTCTCCCCCCTCACGATTGGGTGAGGGATCTCCTCTGATTGGGATCTCCTTTGATTGGGATCTCCCAATCTCTTCTGATTGGGATCTCTTCTGATTTGGGGATAAAAAGAGGTTCAAAAAGAAAGAAAGAAAAAAAGAATTAAAAAAAAGAGATTGAATTAAAAATTCAATCAAGAATTTAAAAAAGAATTAAGAAAAAAAGATTGAAGAGATTACGATCTCTTCTGATTTGGGGATAAAAAGAGGTTCAAAAAGAAAGAAAGAAAAAAAAGAAAAAAAAAGAATTAAAAAAAAGAAAATGAATAAATAAAAGTATAAAAACAAATATATATATATATATATATATATATATATATATATTAGATAATCTAGCTAAAAACCGTTAGAAAAGAAAAGGGTAAAAGTTATAAAAAATTTTAGCTGAAGAAGAGAAAAAAAATGAAAAAGAAAAAAATTAAATTAACTGCAAGACTAAAAAATCACAGGCAGAAAGCCATGATTTCCATGGTTTGTTTTCTCCTCCTCTGGAATTCTGCTGCTCTCTCCTTGGTGTTGAAACTGCACTCCTTGATAGGTGAACTTGGTCTTGCCTGGATTTCTTGTTGATCTTCTGGGGGAGGGGCCTGGTGTGATTCTCAAGTGTCTTTGCCCCAGGCGGAATTACACCGCCCTTACCAGGGGCCGGGCTGAGTGATCTGCTCGGCTTTGCTTTCAGGAGCTTTTGTTCCCTGAGCGCTTTCCGTAGAGTTCCGGAGGACGGGAATACAAATGGCGGCGTCCTGGTCTCCGGCCCGGAGGAGCCGAGAGCCCAGGGCCACGCTCACCTGTGCACCCTCAGCGAACCATTCCTAGTAACTCGCGTCTGCCTAACCTCTGGCCGCGCTCCGAGCTCACCGAGCCTGCGACCAGTTCAAGGCAACTCCGAGCTGCGAGCTTACTGTCGGCTCTGTCTCTGCAGCCGGCTTTCCCGTTCCAATATCCACAAGCTCTGCGACACTCAGACACCCCCGATCCTTCTGTGACCCCGCGGGACCTGAGGTCACGCCGACCCCGCGTGGGCTTCGCCCCGTTTTAGCCTCCGGAGCGATGTCCCTCAGCGGAACAGACTTTTAAAAGTCCCGATTTTGTGCTCCATTGCTCCGCCGCTTGCCAGGAGCCGGCCCCTCCCCTCGGGGTCTATCTTCCCGTCGCTTTGGATTCAGTTCTCCGCCAGTTCTACCTTTCAGAAAGTGGTTGTTTTTCCGTTTTTAGAATTGCTGTTCTTCTTCTCTTCGATCTGCCGATGGATTTGCAGGTGTTTCCAATCTTTATATAAGCTCTCTAGCTGATCTCCTGCTAGCTGAAGTAGTCTCAGCCTGCTACTTCTCCGCCATCTTGACTCCTCGTCCGACACTACACCATTCTTAAAGGGAGGATCCACCAAGATGATCTAACAATTGTAAATATCTATGCCCCAATATGGGAGCAGCCAATTACATAAAAATACTGTTAATCAATATAAAGAGTTATATTGATATGAATACACTAATCGTTGGAGATCTTAACACACCTCTCTCAGAAATAGATCATCGAAGCAGAAAATCAGTAAAGAAACAAGAGCATTGAATGACACATTGGACCAGATGGACCTCATAGATATATACAGAACATTCCACCCTAAAAGAGCAGAATACACATTCTTCTCAAGTGCACAATGAACTTTCTCCAGAAGAGACCACATATTGGGTCACAAATCAGGACTCAACCGATACCAAAATACTGAGATTATTCCCTGCATATTCTCAGATCACAATGTTTTGAAACTGGAACTCAATCACAAAGAAAAGTTCAGAAGGAACTCAAACACCTGGAAGCGAAACACCACCCTGCTTAAGAATGCTTGGATCAACCAGGAGATCAAAGAAGAACTGAAGCAATTCATGGAAACCAATGAGAATGAAGACACTTCAGTTGAAAACCTATGGGATACAGCAAAGGCATTCCTAAGGGAGAAATACATAGCCATCTAAGCCTCCCTCAAAAAAAAATTGAAAAATCCAGAACACACCAGCTGTCTCTACACCTTAAAGAACTGGAGAATCAACAACAAGTCAAACCAACTAAAACATAAGAAGGGAAATAATCAAGATTAGAACTGAGATCAATGAGGTAGAAACCAGAGATACAGTAGAATGTATCAATAAAACTAGAAGCTGGTTTTTCTAAAGAATTAATAAGATAGATAAACCATTGGCGACACTAATCCAAAAGAAAAGAGAGAAAGCTCAAATACATAAACTTATGAGTGAAAAGAGAGAGATCACAACGAACACCAATGAAGTAGAAACAATCACCAGAAGTTATTATTAACAGTTATATGCCAATAAGCTAAGCAAACTAGATGAGATGGATGCATGCCTGAAAAAATATAAACTCCCAAAATTGAACCTGGAAGAAATTGACAACCTGAATAGAACAATATCTAGTAACAAGATTGAAGTAGTGATCAAAAACCTCCCAAAAATCAAGAGCCCAGGAAGTGATGGATTCCCTGGGGAATTCTACCAAACCTTCATGAAGAAATAACACCTATTCTCCTGAAGCTGTTTCAAAAAACTGAAGCAGAAGGAAAACGTCCTGACTCTTTCTATGAAGCCAGCATTACTCTGATCCCCAAACCAGGCAAAGACCCTACCAAAAAGGAGAATTTCATACCAATATCACTGATGAATATGGATGTTAAGATCTCAACAAGATCCTAGCAAACAGGATCCAACAGCACATTAAAAAGATTGTCCACCATGACCGGGTGGGATTCATCCCTGGGCTACAAGGATGGTTCAACATTCGCAAATCAATCAATGTGATACAATGAATTAATATGAGAAGAGAGAAGAACCACATGGTCCTCTCAATTGATGCAGAAAAAGCATTTGACAAAATCCAGCATCTGTTCCTGATTAAAACATTTCAAAGTATAGGGATAAAGAGAATATTCCTGAACCTCATCAAATCTATCTATGAAAGACCCACAGCAAATATCATCCTCAATGGGGAAAAGCTTGCAGTTTTCCCGTTGAGATCAGGAACAAGACAATGATGCCCACTTTCACCACTCTTGTTCAACATAGTATTAGAAGTTCTAGCAACACCAATCAGACAACAAATAAAGGGTATCCAAATTGGTAATGAAGAAGTCAAACTCTCTCTCTTCACAGATGACATGATTCTTTATATGGAAAACCCAAAAGACTCCACCCCCAAACTACTAGAACTCATACAGCAATTCAGTAACGTGGCAGGATACAAAGTCAATGTGCAGAAATCAGTGGCTTTCTTTTACACTAACAATGAAAATATAGAAAGGGAAATTAGAGAATCGATTCCATATACTATAGCACCAAGAACCATAAGATACCTGGAAATCAACCTAACCAATAAGGTAAATGATCTGTACTTGAGGAACTACAAAACACTCATAAAATACATTGAAGAAGAAAGAAATGGATGGAAGACCATTCCATGCTTTTGCATCGGAAGAATAAACATTGTTAAAATGACTATACTGCCTAGAGCAATCTATACTTTCAATGCCATATCAAAATTCCACCAGTATTCTTCAAAGAGCTGGAGAAAATGATCCAAAAATTTGTATGAAATCATAAGAGACCTCGAATCGCTAAGGAAATTTTGAAAAACAAAAATAAAACTGGGGGCATCACGTTTCCTGATTTCAAGCTTTACTACAAAGCTGTGATCCCCAAGACAGCATGGTACTGGCATTAAAACAGACACATAGACCAGAGGAAAAGAGTAGAGTGTGCAGATATGGACCCTCAACTCTATGGTCAATTAATCTTCGACAAAACAGGAAAAAATATACAGTGGAAAAAAGACAGTCTCTTCAATAAACGGTGCTGGAAAACTGGATAGCTATATGTAGAAGAATGAAACGCGACCATTCTCTTACACCGTACACAAAGATAAACTCAAAATGGATAAAAGACCTCAACGTGAGTCAGGACAGATTTATTCTTAGTGCTGATAACTAAAGACAAGTCGATTTGCCTAGATCATATGAATTTGAAACACATTTAGGTTAGTTTTTATCTTTCTGACAGTTTTAGAATGCCCAATCCTTACAAGTACTTGCAAATAATCCAAGGGTATAAGGCTCTCTACTAATTAATTTGGGCAATATACATCGATGAGAAAAACATCTCACATTGGCAACATATATTTGTAGACACAACGACCACTGCATGGAGCCTAGAGTCACCAACATGTATGTAGAAAACGTTAAGATCTGTATGTGTCCCTGGAATATTAAGGAGACTATGCAATAATTCAGGCACAGGAGCCCTTTAGCAGTTTGTATTTGATATTTATGTATTATTAGCAGTTTCTATTTTCAAAAGGCATCTTTCCTTTTTTTTCCCTCAGTCTTGGGCATCTGTACGTTGGTTTTATATTTCAAAGATATGATAAGTTGCATATCTTTAAGGAGAAAAAAAGCCAATCTTTTATAAGCCCCCTTTTTTTCCCCCCATGGGGAAGGCCTTGTTTTTTGTTGTTGTTGTTTTTGTTTTTTTTTTATTTTTTTTATCCAATTTATTTATTTTCAGAAAAACAGTATTCATTATTTTTTCACCACACCCAGTGCTCCATGCAAGCCGTGCTCTCTATAATACCCACCACCTGGTACCCCAACCTCTCACCCCCCCGCCACTTCAAACCCCTCAGACTGTTTTTCAGAGTCCATATAAGCCCCCTTTGATAAGCAGGAGAAGTTGTGAGATTGGAAAAAGGAATAGGGGAACTTTGAATTGCTGAAAGAGCTGCATTTACAGTTCTGTCCAGATTTGTGAGGACAGTTGCTCTTAATGACTCACAGACTTGTCTTTACATGAAATGACATCTTATGTTGATCCAACCTATTCTGCATAAGAGTTTCAACTTGCTTACTTCCCTCTGCATACATAATTTTAATTTTAAGGATTTTTGGCAGTATGGAATGACCTCAATTGAGTATAAGATGGGTTCCCAAAGGGGTTGCAAAGATACTCTCTCCCAAGATCCAGAGTCACTCACAGTGAGAGCCAAAGGAAGGAACCAACCAGCCGCAGGTCCCCAGCAGGCAGAAAGCTAAGAGCAATTATGCAGGATGCCACCAGCAAGAAGGCAATAGCCTATTTCTGTGAGAGAAGGGATCCATAGGGATGGGTCTGGTCTAAGAAGGTGAGACAATGTGAAACTTTATTATCCTCTCTGAATCAAGCACTGCAGACAGAGAGATTTGGAAGGAGCTAATTCTGCTAAGGGTTTGTAACCATCCCTCTACAGTGCCAGTTTTGGCAGGGCCCCTTCTGCAAGCCCTGGACTTTACTAGAATTTCGACTTGGCTGTTTGAGGGTATAGTATTATACCTATACAGTAGCTTTCCAGAAATCATCTAGTTTTATCAGCTCTGGGAGGAGGTCATTTGGGGGCCTTCTCATGAAAGAAGATACTGGGGTGTGTCAAAGGCCATGACTGTGGTAGACATCTGTTTATGGCTGTGAAGTCTGCAGAGTGGAAAAATAATTCGGACTAGAATGAGTGCTCAAAGGAGCAAAAATGGGAGCATGAATAGTTATGTCAGTCTTCAATAAGTTTTTCTGTTTTAGGTACTTCTCCAACCTTATTTTTTTAATCAAACTTTTGCAATGAATGTTTGAATAACTTTGGAATTTTGAAACATTTTATAGACTTATCTTGCCAATTAACAGAGGTGTCTTAGACTGCTTAATTGGAAAATGCTTGCTTCTAAATGCATTTCTTAAGTGCTTTTATCCAATCAGAAATTTCCCCATTTTGGACATTGTATTTCTAGGTTCTAATTGTCCTGAGGGCTGGCAGCAGAATGAAAACTAGCCACTAATGGAATTAACATCCCTTTCTACCCATCTATATATCAACAAATAAGTTGTAGTTCACACTTCTGTCAGGCCTTATTTTTGGATCTCCAACCTGACAGTTACCAAGCCAGTTCCTTAGGACACAAAACAAGCTTAGAAGCATCTTGCCATTTTTGTTAGATATCTGTAATATTTTGGACAATAGTTGTTAGTTGTACAATAAGCAGGTGTACTAGAAGGTGGTGAGCTTGACTCATCATAATTTAAGGAACCCTAGGAGCTAAGACTTTTCTGAACAGAGCTAACACCTTGCAGGAATGTGTCCTGGAATTGGAGATTGTGTGTGTGTTACAGTGTTAGCTCTCAGTCCACGAGTTTTCTTGAGGATAATGGCTGACCTATTGTCCTGCCTACCTGCTCCATGACCAACTTATATTACCAAGGGGGTGTTCTTGGGGTGGCAAGGGCTCTAATAGCTTTTGAATGCTTGACCGATGCCTTCCGATTTTTGCAGGTTATTCTGCCTCTGAGATCCCTGTTAGGAGTAGTCTTTATCTACAAACATAACAAGACAAACAATAATATACACCTTGGTGTATGGGCACTAAAGATACTACTGAGTTCTGGACAAGGAAGGCTCTGTGATCATCAACAATTCTCCCTGGAACCATGCTTGGATTGTACCCAGGGAACTGGAATCTGAAAGCTTGGGGGCTTGGCTCAAGACAGACGTTGCTGCCAGTTCAGTTGTACCTTGGGAAAATATGCAATCTCAATAGAGCTCTAGACACCAGCTCAGCTGAGCTCTGAGTATAACCCTTGGCCAGCCCATGTTGACCTGAAAGCCAATTAGATAAGGAGCCTGAATAGAAAGTTAGGGGAGCTCAGAACCAGGAGGAACTCACTCATAGGACTTGAAAATAGAAGGGAAGACAGGGAACCCCAAGAACACAGGGAACCCCAAGAACTCAGGGCTCCCACATCTGTTTCTCTTTCTGTATGAATGTCCGTGGAAGTCCGCTTCTGAGCCCATTGCTGCCACCAAATTGATTAAATAACAAAAATTCAACCAAGTAAATGTTAAAGATACAAAGTCTTTATTAATCAATCAATTCATGAGTGAGGCATCATCCCACCTTGCAAGTATAGGTAAGCGCCAAAAGATTACAGCAAAGGAAAAGGAGAAAAAAGGGAAATCATTAACAAAAAGTCCATTGTGGGATGTCTGGGTGGCTCAGTGGGTTAAGCCTCTGCCATTGGTACAGGTCATGATCTCAGGGTTCTGGGATGGAGCCCCACAGTGGGCTCAATGCTCAGCAGGGAGCCTTCCTCACCCTGCCATCTGCCTCTCTGCCTCCTTGTGGTCTCTTCTGTCAAATAAAAGAATAAAATCTTTTTAAAAAATCCATTGTATTAGGTATTATTTCCCTCCTAAGAGTAATGGGAAGGATCAATCAGGAATCTTCGTGGGGCTGAAGAGGAAACTTCGATGTTTCCTGCTTAAGGGTCTCTTCTGGGGGTTGAAATTGTACTTGAGTTAAGTAGTAAGTTTTCATTTAGTTATCTGGACCTGAAGTTGAAGGTTGCCATTTTTGGTCTGTAGGGTTTTTTTTTTCTTTTATATTTATTTATTTATTTATTTATTTATTTATTTTGTCAGAGAGAGAGAGAGGGGGAGAGAGAGAACACAAGCAAGGAGAACAGTAGGCAGAGGGAGAAGATCAGGGATTCTTAAGTGGGACTTGATTCCAGAACACCCAGATCATGACCTGAGCCTAAGGCAGACGCTTAACTAATGGAGACACCCAGGCATCTCTATGGCTTTCTTTATAACAGACCCAAGGAGATGAAGACTGACTTTAAAATTTAAGACTTCTATATAGAATGTACTTCACAGGTCTTATGTGCTTTATACCCACCGCTGAAAAATTTCTCTTTAAGAACAGAGAAAAGTACAAACAAAAATTCCTCCCCATGGGCTCTTTTGAGTCTAAATCCGTCATGTGAATGCTCAGGAATTGATTTCTGAATCTGGTGAGTTACTGATCCACTTTCTGGCCAGGGAACATTCAGCCATCTGCACACACTTTCTAAATATGACCAGAAACCGCACCAATGAGGTTAATTTGGGATACCATGCCTGAATCACAGATAAACTTGAGTGGTTAGGAAAAGTATATTGGCCTTACTATAGTGATCCTCCTTGGGACAGTAGTATATCCTGCATCTCTCCCATACCTGGCACATACTGGAAGTGTAATAATGTTTGCTGAGCAACATTTACGGAATACATTCCTTGTGCACAATGGAAAAATAGACATGTTAGACTCACCCAATCTTCAGTTGAAATTTCACCTTACAGTCATATATAAAATCTAAATTTGACAAATCCAAGGCTATATTAAAACCTCAACAGCCAAATTACTATTTTCTGTAGAGCTGCAATATGGCTCCAAGAAATGAACAGCATTTTGTTGCCTTGATCTTACTGCTTATGATTGATACTTAGAATAGAGCAAGATTGAAATGAGAGGGAATTTGAATGCTGACTGAACCATTTCTGAAAGATGTCTGATTGTTCTTATTTCCTGATCAAGAAAGATTATCAAAACTGGTTCTCTTTTGTGAGTTTATTCTGTGTGAGGTTTCTAGCTGCTTTCATGTGTATTGTTTCATTTGATGCACCTGATGAGCCTAAAAAAAAATCACTGTGACCTTAATATTTTGGATGACAAAACTAAGGGGAGAAAGGGCAAGATATTTTGTCTTTTTCATTTTCTCTGTATGCTCCAAAGCCTCGACTATTTTTACTCCATGGGGACATATAGAAGGATATTTATGCTACTGTTAAAAGCATCAACATGAAAGAAAGACTTCTAGACCTTTGTTTTCCATTAATACTTTATAGAAAGTTAGGTATTCCCTTTGGTGGAAAAATAGTTTCTAGGAGGTTTTATCTTTTTCTATAAGCACATACCTTTTTTTCATTGAAGGAAAAAGTATCTCTTGATCAATCGTTCCCTTATTACACTCATGTTTGATGATAGATTTGTGTTCTTTATCCATTTACACTCCAATCACAGTAAGCCAGCTGAATTTCATGTATGTGTCATTTGTTTTCATGGTGTCTCCCAGATGGGATTTCAGAATTGGTTTGCCATTCTATTCTTTCCAAAATATTTTGATAAAATCAGGGGGAAAGTCCTCAAGAAGACAAAGATACGTTCCAGACCTATGGAGTGTTCTTTGGCAATTGAAGGAAGAAGTATTGTGGGTTTGGGGAAATATCTTCATTGGAACTTTTATCTGTGAGGGAAAATGGAATAGCAGATAAAAATATTATTAGAGGTACACAGACATTAGGTGGTTTGGAAACACTCAACACATAGTAAAAGTAAGGTAATTTGTTATAGAATTAGTCTTTACCACGCCCTTTCATCCACAATGGGTTATGAGATACTGATTGTTCTTAGTTTCCACAGGAAAAGAGGTTCAAAACATTATGTAACTTGCCCAAAGTCACAGCTATTGAATGGCAGAACCTGATGAAAACATGGAAATTTATTAAACAATACATTGTCACTTGTTAGACTAGGAATCCATTTCTGTAGGTGCTTGATAATTTATCAGGTTGAACTTTCAGCCTCAAATATGGATCCCATGTGCACTTATAATACTTAAGTACTTCTCTTTGATTTCTGATTTTATAGAACATCTTCTCACATGAGAAGCAGTCCAGGATTTTGATTAAGACAATGCTTAAAGTGGTACCCTCAAAGTATTTGCAATACCTTAAATTTAGAAGTAATGTGTCAATATCTCTAAAACCTCTATTTAAAGCATTTATGATTTTCAGGTGTTTTTATGCTAGCCTTATCAAATATTACACTGATCAAAATTTGTTTTACATTAGCAAATCTTCACTAGAAATACATCTTAAAGATTTCAGGTTTTATTGATTTTTTTTTGAAATAGAGAATGAGTAGGGGCAGGTGCAGGGGAGAGGGAGAAAGCAGACTCTCCTCCAAGTAGGGAGGCTGACAAGAAACTGGGCTTCAGTCCAGGACTCAAGGATCATGACTTGAGCCAAAGACAAGTGTTTAACCAACTGAGCCATGCAGGTGCCCCTAAAAGCACGTTTTATATTCAAGTTTAATCTAACGTTAAACCATGACTAAAAAGACACCATTTTTGACTCTAAGCACTTTCCTTACATCCAAAATTAATCTGCTCTACAAGCATCCTGACTTTCTCATTGACTTCACCTGTTGAAAATCTTATATACATCTGGTATAATATCAACAGTTATGGTTCCAGACTTTTTTGCATACCCAATGTCAGGGAAACATCATGAGTTTCAAGGGCATGCTATTTGAATGATGGAATGTTACCAGATTATACATTTATTGTTAATTTAGTGATTGAAATTATAAACAGTAGAACCCTTTCCAATTTGGTTCCGAACTGAAACATGAATGCTTTAGTTATTTTCTCCTTGGGCTACTTCAGAGGTATAATAGTAATTTCGAGCAGTCCTTTTCATGGGCAACTTCTTATGAAAAAGAATTGGATTTCTTCCTTGAGAGGAAAGAAAAAAAAATTCTTGAGAATTTCTGCCTGTGCAACAAAGTTACTGATTTTTATAAAACATCAGTTAAAATACAATGATGAATGTTTTCTCATGCTGTAAATAGAATTGGATCAAATATACTTGTTTAACTTTGTACTTCTTGCTTATAGTGCAAATAGTACTTTTTTATTATAATAGGACTCTGTATATTTTCCCAAAAATATATCTTGTTTTTAACCTAAAAAACATGTTATATAAAGCCAGATTTATTTTTCAAAGCAATGATATTTATGTATATTTTTTCCTCTAGGCAATGCAGTAAAGAATCTAGTTGTCATAGTAGAAACTTTGGCTTCTTATGGGAACACTTATGATTCATCATAGAAAAGACCTTGAAAACAAAATTATGAAATTGGATAATTTCCAGTTGGTCAAACATAATGCTTATTTCCTTCTAATAAGCATTATAGAACATTTTATAGAACATCTTCTATTTTCTCTTAACTAGATTCCCAGAGTTTCATTATTTTCAGGATAAAATGAATCTTAAACTCCCATCATTTTCTGAATCTGATAATGAACTGAGCATTAAGTAGTGTCCTTGGGAAGGTGGGGAAGATGGTGGAGGAGTAGGAGACCCTGTTTCAACCAATCCCCTAATTTGAGCTACATATCTACCAGAACACTCTGAACATCTAGGAAATCAGTCTGAGGTGTAAGATTATACACGTCTAGATCTCTATGAGACCAGAAGACATCAGTTGAGAGGTAAAACAGAGTGGGGATGCTCAGACTGATATCAGAGCATAAACAGAAGGGGAAGGGAGCCACCAGAAGAACCCCATTGGAAAATAATACCCCAATACAAAAGTGCCTTGTGGTAGGGGACCAGCATTAACTTGTAGTCTGGCTAAAAGAACTCAAAAAGAACAGAAAAATCTTAAGGGGCAACTGATGGAATCAGGTAGTCAGGAACATGGCCTAATCCCACTGATACAGGATGGCTACTATCAATGATGATCCATGCCAGAGAGAGTGTGGCAGAGCCTCCAGTCCATGGTCCCTGAGCCCCCATCTTTCTTCTGCTTGCACCACCACTTGGATGGGTGTATTCCTGCCCGCACATGAGAGTCTGGTGTGGGCTCCTGCTTGTGCTCTCTAGGTCCACAGACTTCCACACTATTCATGCCCTGCATGGACTATGGATTCTGTGCACTATTGCCCATGTGTGAGAGAGTCTGGTGTGGACACCAGCTGGTGCTCTCTATGACTGTGATTTTCTGTCACTGGCCAAAGGGTCTGAATGATTCCAGGCCATGCCTGAGAATGCATGATCTCTGGTCAGGATCCCTCAATGGAAGCTTTCCACAAACTATGTGACCTTGGGGTCTGAACGCACCCTGCCTTGGGCCTGGGTACTGGCAAGGGCAGCCTCCAGAAGGGGACTCCCTGGACCAATATCACTCATACTTTTAGTGACAAGGTGGGTGAAGAGACAAGCAGGCACCTCTGGTGAACACTGAAACAGTGCCTGGGGAAGCTCACTGATTTTGGGAGGTTGTGCTGTTCAGCGAAGTTTGCAGTGGGGGGGTCTACATGATCTGGACCACAGAGGGGAGCAGGCTGAGGCTTCTCTCTAAGGAAAAGGATTGGGTGCAGTTTGCTTCCACTAAACCACCAAAGGAATAAAAGAATAAAACCTCCAGAGAACAAAACCCTGAAAAACTGATTTCCAAAGAACCCAGCCCCTTGAGAGGCATCAGGGAGATTCAGCCCAAGCAAGACTGACTGGAAAACCATGCCGCAGGCTTCTAATCCATAAGACAAGCCAAAAGAATGAGAAAATAATCATCACAGGGTCTCCAAAAACTATAAAACTCCAACATCAGGGGAAAAAAAAACAATATATTAGCTAAATGTATTTCCCTAAAGCCTGTAGATTTCATATATATATAACTTTTTTTTTTAATTCATTCTCAGGATTCTCATTTTTTAAAGAAATTTGAACATACTTACCATTACAATTAGAGGCTTAATACAACATAATTCATGATAACCCTCCAGAAGAAAGACATCGCCCTCTGGGGTTACCCAGAATCCCCAAATGAGGACCAATCTGCATGCCTCTTGACTGTACCCCAATTCTACAGGATGCCCTGAGCACGAATGTCCTTTCTGACATAGCCTGAGCCTGGACCTCCTTACCCACACACAGCCTGCTTGCCGCACACTGAGCACATCGGTCCAACAATGGCCTTAGGTCATCCCTCCCCAACCTCGGTTTTCAGGTGTCAGAACCTAGACCTTATCTACAATCACTGCCCAGGGTTGAACATGATGCAGAAATCAGAACTCCTTCCCCATGACAAGAAACCTTGCGCTTGGCATGTGGTCCAAAGTTCAGTGTAGTTGAAACCAGTGTGGCCCATGAGGCCCTGCCCATGTTGAGGGCCGCGTTGGTCACAAACACGATTTGTGACCCCCAGGATGAGCCCAGTCCTCAAGTAAGGGCTCTCAGCGGCTGGACCAAGAGACGGATATTGGGCTTGTCATGCCCTAGGCCCCAATTTTTAACCATAGTTCGGGTTATCCATTTACCCCTCCCCAGGGCCCTACTTTGGAATCCCTCTTTTTGCGGGACACCTGAGGTAAGAAAACTGAAAGAACTCTTCCCATCCCACAGACTGACCCAAATCAATAGGGATCGGGCCAAGACCCCAGAGAGGAAGTCTCATCCATGAACCATGAGGCCTCCCCGACATTCCACAGCCATCGTTGACACAAAATCCAGAGACAAAAGCCTGAATAAGCGTCTCACAGTCACTCTTTCTTCATATTCTGAAGAGTGCTCCTCACGGTCCATAGATCGGGCCTTCCATACCTACGTCCCCAAACCTAAGCAGAGTTTGTGTTTCCAGACTTCTGTCCCCACAGTCCTGGCCCACAAACCCTCCAGACTGGGGCCCCTGTACCCACACATCAGGTCTGTGCCTTCCCACTCCATGGGAATTCTGCCCATTCCATTGTCCACAATCGTACAAATTAGGAGAAACCTCCAAATTCTCGAGGCCATCCCAAACGTATAGGCCGCCTGGGACAGACAGGGGCCGTCTGACACCAGCTGAACATCTACCTCCACTCATACCGTAGAAGGATGTCCCAAGAGGAGAAGTTTGAACCATACAGGCACCCAGGCCCTAATCGGATCCATTGCTTTCGTTTCCAGGTATCTCTCCTCAGAGGCCTGGTTTCCAATATCAGCATATGGGGGTTTCTTGAGGCACCAATCAGACAATGGAATGGGCAGAAATCAGAACTACTACTTCCCCATGGCAAGAATACATGTGGTTGGCATGTTGTCCAACGTTCAGTGTTCGAGAAACCAGCATGAACCATGAGTCCCCGCCCAAGCTAGAGCGCCACGAGGGCGTAAGGTCACATTGTGAACCTCAGCGTGAGTTCTGTCCTCAAGGAAGGCCTCTCAGTGGCTGGAGCATTGGAAGGCATATGGGCTTGCCATGCACCTAGGCTCCAATTTTTAACCAGATTTCTGGTTGTTCAGTCGCCCCTCCCCAGGGCTCTGCTCTGGAATCCCATTTTGGTGGGACACCACCTGAGGTAACAAAACTGAAAGGCTTTCTGCATCCCACAGATTGACCCGAAACAATTGGAATGGGTCCAAATCCACAGAGAGGAAGACATCCATGGCCCATGAGGCCTCCCTGACATTCCACGGCCAGCGCTGACACAAAATCCAGAGACAAAAGGCCGAGCAAGGGTCTCACACTTGCCCTTTCTTCAAATCCTGAATAGTTCTCCTCACGTTCCCTAGATCAGTCCTGCCATACCTACGTCCCCATCCTAAGCTGAGTTTGTGTTTTCAGACATCTGTCCCCACAGTCCTGGCCCACACACCCTCCAGGCTTGGGCACCTGGAGCCACACATCAGGTCTATGCCTGCCTACTCCACGGGAGTTCTGCCCCTTCCATTGCCCATAATCCTACAAATTAAAAGAAACCTCCAAAGACCCCGAGGCAATCCCAATAGTGTAGGCTTCCCAGATAAACAGGGGTGGTCTGACACCAGCTGAGCAACTACCATAACTCATACCATAGACAGATTTCGCCTGAGAAGAAGATTGAACCAGACAGGCCCCTAGGCCCTAATCGGATCCATTGCTGTGGTTTCCAGGTATCTCTCCTCAGAGGCCTGGTTTCCAACACCAGCATATGGGGTTTTCTTGAGGCACCAATTAGAACAATCTTGCCTCCACATGGGAAACTTGCTCCTTGAAGCTGTCTCAAAATCTCTGGTTAGGATAATCCTTCAGGGCCCTCGTGCCACCGCCCCATTCAAGGTCTCCATGGACACAAAACCACATTAGGACCCACCCACAGGAGATTCCATTTCAACTCAAACCCCTTGCTTGCTCCCTCAGAGTCAGCAGATAGAACTTGTCTTGTCACTAGGAGACAATTTGAATGCGAGGCGGGCTGCCCAGGCAGCCATCCTTAGAACACTGCTCTGGCGTCATTCTGTATGGGACGTCCTGGAGACATCCAGCAGGTCTCAAATGTCCTGCAGAATGAATCCTTGCATTTTGGAGCATCTCACAACTTCCAACATGGGAAAACCTCGATGGCTTTGTGATGCCACCGCCCCCTGAAATGAAGAAGAAATCATAGACAGGACCTCCAACCTGAGCCAACGTCCGATCCTCACCCTGACTTCAGATGCACGAGATCTAGATTCTGCTCTAAGCAGTGTGCCTGCCTTGCCCTCGCCATGAAACCTATGTCTCGCTTGTGTTCTCAGACTTCCATCCTAACACTCCTGGCCCCCAAGTCCTCATGTTTGGCAATTCTGGACCCACAATGCAGCTCTCTGCCTGGCCTCCAGAAGAAAAATCTTGCCCTATGGGGCTTCCCAGACACCCCAAATGAGGATAGACCTACACAGCACTCTACTGTACCCAAATTATATAGTCTAACGTGGACACTAATACACTGTCTGACACAGCCTGAGCCCGGACCTCCTGACTAACACCGAGACAGCTGACCACACACTGAGCACATCGGACCTGCCATGGCCTTTTTTCATCATCCCTTCCCAACCTAGCTTTTCAGGCTTCAGAACATAGACCTTAACTCCAAACCCTTCCAAGGGGTGAACATGACACAGATATCAGAACTCCTCCTTCCGCATGGCAAGAACATTATGGTTGGCATGTTGTCCAACATTCAGTGTAGGAGAAACCAGCATTCACCATGAGGCCAAGTCCATGCTTGAGAGCTGCGAGGGCATAAACACACATTGTGACCCTCAGCGTGAGTCCTGTCTTCCAGTAAGTCCTCTCAGGGGCTGGACCAATAGACGTCATAATGGGCTTGCCATGCTCCTAAGCCCCAATTTTTAACCAGATTTCTTGTTGTCCAGTCGCCCCTCCCCAGGACTCTGCTCTGGAATCCCTCTTTTGGTAGGACACCTGATGTAAAAAAATAAAAAATAAAAAATAAATTAACGGACTCTTCCCATCCCACAGAATGACCCCAAAGTCTTGGGATCAGGACAAATCCCCAGAAAGGAAGATTTGTCCATTGCCCATGAGGTCACCTGGACATTCCACGGCCATCGGAGACACAAGTTCCAGAGACAGATGCCTGAGCAAGTGCCTCACACTCGCCCTTTTTTCATAACACTAAGAGTTCTCCTCACGGTCTGTACATCAGTCCTGCTGTACCTACCACCCGAAACGTAAGCCGAGTTTGTGTTTTCAGATTTCTGTCCCCACAGCCCTGACCCACACACCCTACAGGCTCAGGCCCCTGGAGCCAAACCTGAGGATTGTACCTGCCCTCTCCATGGGAATTCTGCCCATTCCATTGGCCACAACCCTACAAATAGGATAAACCTCCAAATTCCCTGAGGCCATCCCAATAGTGTTGGCTGCCCAGGACAAACAGGGGCAATCTGAGACCATCTGAGCACCTACCTGGACTCAGACACATAGACAGATGTCCCCAGAGGTAAACTGGAATGAACAGGCCCCTAGGCCCTAATCGGATCCATTGCTTTGGTTTCCAGGCATTTCTCCTCAGAGGCCTGGATTCCAATACCAGCATATGGCTGTTTCTTGAGACCCCCATCAGAACAAATCTCGTCTCCACATGGGAAACGTGTGTGTTGGAGCTGTGTCAAAGCCTCTGGTTAGGAGAACCCTTCTGGGCCCCGGTGCCATGGCCTTATCCCAAGGTCTCCATGAACACAAACCCACATTAGGTCCCATCCGCAGGAGAGTCCATTTCAACTCAGCCACCTCGGTTGCTCTCCCAGATCCAGCAGATCTAACCTGTCTTGTCACTAGTAGACAATTGGAATGACAGGCGGGCTGCCCATCCTTCCATCCTTAGAACCCTGGTCAGAATCGCTCTGTATGGGAAATCCTGGAGCCAACCAACAGGTCTCAATTGTCCCGCAGAAGAATCTTTGCAGTCTGGAGCATCTCACAACTCCCTTCATGGGAAAACCTCCATGGCCTCATGATGCCCCCCACCCTTCATGAAGGGGCCACCAGGGACAGAAACTTCAACCTGAACGATAATCTAATCCTCGCCCTCACTTCAGATGCACTAGATCTCGATTCACGTCTGCAGAATGTGCCTGTCGTGCCCTCGCCCAGAAACCTAAGCCTAGCTTGTGTTCTCAGACTTCTGTCCTCATACTCCTGGCCCACAAGCCCTCCAGTTTGACAATTCTCGAACTACAATGCAGCACTCTGCCTGCCTTACAGTAGAAAGACATTGCCCTCTGGGGCTACCCAGAAACCCCAAATGCGCATCAACCTGCACTCCACTTGACTGTACCCCAATTATAGAGGCTGCTCTGGGCACTAATGCCCTTTCTGACACAGCCAGGGCCTGGACTTCCCGACCCACACCCAGCCAGCTGGCTGCACACTAGGCACATCGGACCCACCATGGCCTTAGGTCGTCATCTCTTCCCAACCTCGGTTTTCAGGCTTCAGAACCTAGAACTTATCTCTAATCACTGCCCAGGGTTGAACTTGATGCAGAAAACAGAACTCCCTCCCCATGGCAAGAAACTTTGTGCTTGGCATGTGGTCACACATTCAGTGTAGTTGAAACCAGTGTGGCCCATGAGGCCCCGCCCATGCTTGAGGACCACTTTGGTCACAAACACGCATTGTGACCCTCAGGATGAGCCCAGTCCTCAAGTAAGGCCTCTCAGTGGCTGGGCCAAGAGACGGCATATTGGGCTTGCCATGACCCTAGGCCCCAAATTTTAAACATAGTTTGGGTTGTCCATTCGCCCCTCCCCAGGACTCTGCTTTGGAATCCCTCTTTTTGTGGGACACCTGAGGTAACAATACTGAAAGGACTCCTCCCATGCCACAGATTGACCCAAAACAATTGGGATCAGTCCAAATCCCCAGAGAAAAAGACTCTTCCATGGCCCATGAAGCCTCCCCGAAATTCCACGGCCATCGTTGACACAAAATCCAGAGACAAAAGCCTGAATAAGCACCTCACACTCGCTCTTTCTTCATATCCAGAAGAGTTCTCCTCACAGTCTGTAGATCGGGCCTTCCATACCTACGTCCCCAAACCTAAGCTGAGTTTGTGTTTTCAAACTTCTGTCCCCACAGTCCTGGCCCACACACCCTCCAGGCTGGGACCCCTGGACCCACACATCAGGTCTGTGCCTTCCCACTCCACGGGAATTCTGCCATTCCATTGTCCACAATCATACAAATTAGGAGAAACCTCCAAAGTCCCCAAGGCCATCCCAATAGTATAGGCCACCTGGGACAGACAGGGGCCATCGGACTCCAGATGAGCATCTACCTCTACTCATACAATTGAAGGATGTCCCAAGAGAAGAATATTGAAGCAGACAGTCCCCTAGGCTCTAATCAGATCCATTGCTTTTGTTTCCAGATATCTCTCCTCAGAGGCCTGGTTGCCAATATCAGCATATTTCGTATCCGTGAGGCTTGGTTATTGAGTGCCTTGAGGGCACAAACACGCATTGGGACCCTCAGCGTGTCACCTATGCTCAAGTACGGCCTTTCAGTGGCTGGACCAAGAGATGGCATATTGGAATTTCCATCCTCCTAGGCCCCAATCTTCAACCAGAAGTCGGGTTGTCTAGTCGCCCCTAACCAGGGCTCTGCTCTGGAATTCCTTTTTTTGTGGGACACCTGAGGTAACAAAACATAAATGACTCATCCCATCCACTGATTGACCCAAAAGTCTTGGGAACAGGCCAAATCCACAGAGAGGAAGACTCGTCCATGGCCCATGAGTCCTACCCGACATTCCATGGCCATCGTTGACACAAAATCCAGAAACAAAAGCCTGAGCAAGCACTTCACACGTGCCATTTGTTCATATCCCGAAGAGTTCTCCTCACGGTTTGTAGATGGGGCATGCCATACCTACATCCCCAAACCTAAGCCAAGTTTGTGTTTTCAGACTTCTGTCTCCACAGCCCTGACACACACACCCTCCAAGATTGGGCCCTTGGAGCCATACCTCAAAACTGTGCCTTCCCTTTCCAAAGGAATTCTGCCCGTTCCATTGGCCACAACCTTGCAAATTAAAAGAAACTTCCAAAGTCACCGAGGCGATCCCAATATTATAGGCTGCCCAGGACAAACAGGGACGATCTAACAACAGCTGAGCATCTACCTACACTCAGACCTATAGACATATGTCCACAGAGGAGAAGATTGAACCAGATAGGCCTATAGGGACTTCCCACTACTGTGAGGCGCCCTGGACAAACAGGGGCATTCTGACACAAGCTAAGCAACTACCTCCATGCAGGCATGCAGACAGATGTCCACAGAGACAGAAGATTGAACTGGACAGGCCCCTAGGCCCGAATATGAACTCTTGCTTTGGTTTCCAGGTGTCACTCCTAAGAGGCCTGGGTTCAAAGACCAGCATAAAGGGCTTTCCTTTTTTTTTTTTTTTTTAAAGATTTTATTTATTTATTTGACAGAGAGAGATTACAAGTAGGCAGAGAGGCAGGCAGAGAGAGAGGAGGAAGCAGGCTCCCTGCTGAGCAGAGAGCCTTATGCGGGACTCGATCCCAGGACCCTGAGATCATGACCTGAGCCGAAGGCAGCGGCTTAACCCACTGAGCCACCCAGGCGCCCCATAAAGGGCTTTCCTGAGGCACCGAACAGAACACCTCTCATCTCAACATGGGAAGCTTCCTTGTTGGAGCTGTGTCAAACCTTTTGGGTTGGAGAATCCTCCAGAGTCCCTGACCACCGCTACATTCCAAGGACTCCATGGCCATCAACACACATTATGACCCATCCTCAGGAGAGTCCATTTCAACTCAGCCCTTTGGGCAGCTCGCCCAAGAGCCCAAAGATTGAGCCTGCCTTGTCCCGACCAAACAGTGGGAATGTGAGGTGGCGTTTCCAGGCATCCATGCTTAGACCCCTGCTCTCGAGTTTTTCCGTATGGGGCATCCTGGAACCATCCAATAGTACTTGACTCTCCTGCAGAAGGAAACCTCAAGGTTTGGAGTAGCTCACAATTCCCATCATAGGGAAACCACCCTGGCCTCATGAAGCCCCCACACCCTTCAGGAAGGGGCCATCATGGACACAAACTCTAGCCTGAGGCAATGCCACATACTCGTCCTGACCTCAGATGAAGGAGATCTCGATTTAGCCTCTGCAGAGTGAGCCTGCCGTGCCCTATGCCCAAACCTAATGCTAGCTTGTGTTTTCAGACTTCCTTCCTCACACTCCTGGTAAATAAGCCCTCCATACTGGGAATACCAGAACCACAATGCAGCCCTCTGTCTGTCCACCAGAAGAAAAATGTTGTCCTATGGGGCTCTCCAGAAACCCCAAATGAGGATCAACCTGCTCGGGCCTCAACCACATCCCAATTGGATAGGCTGCCCTGGGCACTAATGCTCTGTCTGACACAGCCTGAGGCCAAACGTCCGGACAGACAAGGAGGCAGCTGGCTGCACACCCAGCACATTGGTCACATGATGGCCTTAGGCCATCATCTCTTCCCTACCTGGGTTTGCAGACATCTGAACCTAGACATTATATCAAATCCCGACACACGTGGGTACCTGAAGCACAAATCAGAATTCCTCCTTCCCCATGGCTGTAAAGCTTGCTGTTGGCATGGAGTCACACCTTCAGGGTAGGAGAAACCTTCATGGCCCCTGAGGCCATGCCCAAACTTGAGTGCCGCCGTGGACACAAACTCACATTGTGACCCTCAGTGTGAGACCCATGTCTAACCAAAGCCTCTCAGGGCCTGGACCAACAGCCCCCATATTGGGCTTGCCAAGACCCTATGCTCCCAATCCTCACCAGAATTCGAGTTTTCCATTCTCCCATACCTGGGGCTCTGCTCTGGAATCCCTCTCTTGGAGAGACACCTGAGCCAGACAACAGGACTCCACTCCTCCACTCTACCCACAAAATGATCCCAAACTCTTGGGAGTTGGGCCAAATCCCCAGAGAGGGAGACTTGCCCATAGTCCCTGAGGCCACCCCTACAATCCACGGCTATCCTGGACACAACATCCAGAGACAAAAGCCTGAGGGAATGCCTCCCACCCGCCCTTCTTTCATAAGCCAAGGAGCTCCACTCACAGTCTGTAGATCCAGTCTGCCATACACTTGGAGCCACACCTAAGACGAATTTGTGTTTTCAGACTTCTGTGCCCACAGCCTGGACCCACACAACTTCCAGGCTAGGACCTCTGGAGCCACAACAAAAGACTGTGCTTGTCCTTTCCAAGGAAATTGTGCCTAATCCATTGACCACAACCCTATAGGTTAGGAAAAACCTCCAAGGCCCCTGAGTCCATCCTGATAGTGTAGTCTTCCCTGGACTAAGAGGGGCACTCTGACACCAGCTGAGCAACTATCTCCACTTAGACACTCAGACAGTGTCCCCAGAGACAGAAAATTGAAACAGACAGGCCCCTAGGCCCTAACCTGAACCCTAGCTTTGGTTTCCAGGTGTCCCTCCTCAGATGACTGGTTTTGAAGATCAGCATATGGGGCTTTTCTGAGGCACCAAACCAAACCTCTCTCGTCTCCACATGGGGAGCTTTTTTATTGGAGCTGTATCAAACCCTTCAGGTAGGAGATTTCTGCAGGGCTCCTGAACCACCAGCACATTCCAAGGTCTCCATGGACACAAACCCACATTATGACGCATCCTCAGGAGAGTCTATTTCAACTCAGCCCCCTGGGTAGCTTGATCCAGAGCCAGTGGATGAAACATGTCTTGTCGCTAATGGCCAATGGGAATGGAGGCATGCTGTACAGGGATCCATCCTTCGAAACCTGCTCTCCAGTCCTTCCCTATGGGACGTCCTGCAACCATGCAACAGGACTCGACTGTTCCAACCGAAGGAAACCTTGTGGTTTGGAACCACTCACAACTCAGCGTGAGAAAACCTCCTTGGCCTCATGAGGTCCCCGCTTCATGAAGGGACCATCATGGACACAACCCCAGCCTCAGCCAACGTCTAATCCTCACCCTGACTTCAGATGAAGGCGATTTCGATTCTGCCTCTGCAGAGTGAGCCTGCCGTGCCCTTGGTCCAAACCTCACCCTAGCTTGTGTTTTCAGAATTCCATCCTCACACTCTTGCCCACAAGCCCTCCCTATTGGGAATTCTGGGGACAAAATGAAGCATTCTGCCTGCCTCCCAGAAGAAAAACATAATCTATAACATTGTCCAGAAACCCCAAATGAAAATCAACCTGCTCAGCCCTCGGCAACACCCCAATTGCATAGGCTACCCTAAGCACTAATTCTCTGTCTGACATAGCCTGAGCCCAGACCTCCTGACAGACACCAAGACAGGTGGCTGTACACCCAACACATCGGACCCGCCATGGTCTTAGGCCATTCATCCCTTCCCATTGACCTGTGCGTCTTCCTGGAGGTATGTTCTGAGGCTGTGTCAGACTGTGCATTTTTTCCGAAGTGGCCTATGAAATTGCAGTGGGCTCAGGGGCCTTGCAGGTTTCTCTTAATCTGGTGGGTTTGGGAAACTGAGATGGGCTGAGATTCCTCGGGAGAGCAGGACCAGTGATTTGGTGTGGTCCTCGAGGCCCCATCCTGGAGGGCATATGGGTCAGGACTTTGGGTCCTAAGTCTTCAGACATATACTCGGGTATGATTAAAGGGCGAGGTGATCGCAGACCTGACCTGCAGACACTGAGAGAAGTTCCTCGGTATTTGAAATTCGGACAGCTAGGAGACAGGAGCACAGGATTTTCAGTCTGGATTATTTGTCTAAGATGGCCACGAAATGGAGGGGTGGCCTCATGGATCCCTGTGAGAGTCTACCTCTTTGGAAATTCTGTCTGGCACCCAAGAGTTTGGTGTCTTTCTGGGGGATTGGGGAGGGTGGATTTCTCTTTCAGGGGTCCTGTCCAAACAGGCATTCCAGAGATGGGTTCTGGGTCCGGGAGCCTGGATCACCAAAACAAGGCTTAGGATATGGGCCTAGGGGCATGAGAGGCCCGCTCTATGTTCTCCTGGTACAGCTCCAGAGGGGGCTTGTTGGAAATGGTTCTCAGGCTGAGGGTCACAATGTCTGTTTGTGCCCAGATGCCCATCCTGTGTGGGCATGGTCTCACGGGCCATGCTCTTGGCTCCCACTTGAGGGTTGGACAGCCATCTCAACATTCAGTTTTCTGGCCATGGGGAAGGAGGTGTACTTTTTTGTGCTTCAGGGTCCCCCATGGGCAAGAATTTGAGCTAAGTTCTGGGACAGGTACCTAAATACCTAGGATGCATCGAGATGAGGTCCTTGGGCCAAGGCAGGACCCACCTGCAGTAAATGGGTCCCGCTGTCTGGGTAGCTGACAGGAGGTCGGGCTCGAGCTCTGTCAGACAGAGAATTCGTGTAGAGGGCAGCCTATGATATTGGGGTGCTGTTGAGAGCTGTGATCCTGGGTCCTCATGTGGGGTTTAGGCGCAGACACTTAGGGAATTTCTATTTCTGGTGAGCGGGCAGATGGCTGCATTATGGCTCCAGAATACCCAAGATGGAGGCTTGCAGGGGAGGAGTGTGGGGACAGAAGTCTGAAAACCCAAGCTACGGTTAAGCTCAGTGCTGATCACATGTCCGTTCCAATGTACAGCAGTTGTTTCGAGACCTTCAGCACCTGGGCGAGGGGCAGATGTCTGCTCACACTAGAGTTTGTATCCGTGATAGCCAATGAATGGTGGGGTGGCCTCAAGAATTCTTGGAGGTTTTTCCAAGCTGGAGCTTGTGAGCTTCTCCAAACATCAAGGTGTCCTACTGCACGACAGGAGAAGTCCACCTACAGGGCTCCAGAGTCCCCCATATGGAAGAATCGATAGCAGAGCTCTCTGAATGGAGGCCTGGGAAGCCCATCTCGCATTACCATTGCAGCTGAGGAACAGGGCAGGCTTGATCCAATGACACTGATTCCAAGTTCCAAGTGTTCTGCGTTGACAGAAGTTCTCAGTCTAACAGGTCCCAATGTTTCTTGGTGTCCAGGGAGACCTTAGAATGTGGTGGCAGCTCTCGGGCCATGCAGGATTCTCTATCCTGAGGATTACACCCAGTACCCAGGAACCAGGTTTCCTTCTTGGGACAGGAGGTGTTCTCTTGAATGGCTCACGGACCACAGGCTGGACGATATGTTGAATTTCCAGAAGGCCTCTGGGGAGAGAGGCCACAAAACCTAAGCTGGGTTCTGATGAGGTTGTAGGGGCATGGCAGGTTCAATCTTTGGACTCAGTGCCATTACCCTGCGTGTCATCCTGGAGGTAAGTGCTGAGGCTGTGTCAGGCTGTGCATTTTTTCCAGAGTGGCCTATGAAATTGGGGTGGACTCAATGGCCTTGAAGTTTTCTCCTAGTCTGGACGTTTTGGGAAACTGAGTTCGGCAGAGTTTACTCGAGAGAGCAGGCCCAGTGATGTTGTGTGGTTCTCGAGGCCCCATCCTGGAGAGCATGTGGGTCAGGACTTTCGGACCAAAGACTTCAGACACAAACTCGGGTAAGTGTTAGGAGCGAGGTGATGGCAGTCGCAATCTGCAGACCCTAAGGGAAGCTCCTCGGGATTTGAAATTCAGGCAGCTGGGAGGGAGGAGCACAGGCTTTTCTGTCTGGATTGTGTGTCTAGGATGGCCACAAAATGGAGGTGGCCTCATGGGTCCATGGGATATTCTTCCACTCTGGGGATTCTGATTGGCACCCAAGAGTTTGATGTCTTTCTGGGGAAGAGGAAAAAGCTGTTTCCCATCTCAGGAGTCCTGACCAAACAGGAGTTCCAGACATGGCTTCTGGGTCCAGGCACCTGGAAAACCCAACCAAGACTTCGGTTTTGGGCCTAGGGGCATGACAGGCCCACTCTGTGGGATCCTGGTATAGCTCCCAAGGGGGCTCTTTGGAAAGGGGTCTCATTCTGAGGGTCACAATGCCTGTTTGTGCCCAGCTGCCTATCTTGTGTGGGCATGGTCTCATGGGCCATGCACTTGGCTCCCAATCTGAGGGTTGGACAGCCATCTCAACATTCAGTTTTCTGGCCATGAGGAAGGAGGATTACTCTTTTGTGCTTCAGGGTCTCCTATGGGCACGAATTTGAGCTAAGTCTGAGACAGGTACCTGAATACCCAGGTTGGTTCAATATGATGGCCTCGGTCCAAGGCTGGACCCATCAGCAGGTTATGGGGCCCACTGTCTGGGTGGCTGACAGGAGGTTGGGGATCGGGTTGTGTCAGACAGAGCATTTGTGCAGAGGTCGGCCTATTATATTGGTGTGCCATTGAGGACCAGGCAGGAGTAACCTCATGTGGGTTTCTGTGAAGACCCATAGGGCACTTCCTCTTTCTGGTAGGCAGGCAGAATGCTGCGTTGTAGCTCCCAAATTCCCAATATGGAGGGCTTGCAGGGGAGGAGTGTGAGGACAGAAGCCTGAAAACACTATCTACGGTTAAGCTCATTGCCGAGCAAATTGCTGTTCCAATGTGTAGTGGTTGTTTCGATATCTCCAGCACCTAAGTACGGACAAGGGTCAGGTGTCTGCTTACAATGGAGTTTGTATCTATGATGACCAACAAACGAAATATCCAGCACCTGATAAAGGGTGGATGTCAGATGTTTGCTCACACTGGAGTTTGTGACTATCATGACCGAGAAATGGAGGAGTGGCATCAAGAGTCCATGGAGGATTCCCCACGCTGATGCATGTGAGATGCTCCAAACAGCAAGGTTGCTTTTTCTACTGGACAGGTGGAGTCTCATTTGTTTGCTCCAGGGCCCCCCCTGTGAAAAGTATGGGTAGCAGAGCTCTTCCGCATGGATGCCTGGAAAGCACAACTCCATTGACTACTGCAGCTGAGGAACATGACAGGTTCTTTAGGGTGTCTCTGGGGCAAAGTACCAAGGCCTTGAGTTGACATGGAATCTCTTGCAGATGGGTCACAATGCTGGTTTGTTACCAGGTAGATCTTAGAATGTGTTGGTGGCTAAGGTGCCATGCAGGATTCTCCTAACTTGAGGGTTTAACACAGGTAGAAGAGCACGGTTTCCTTCTGAGGACAGGAGATGTAGTGTTGTGTGGCTCAGGGACCACATGTTGTATTATAAGTTCATATTCCAGAACAGGCCTCTGAAGACAGATGCCTGACAACCTAATCTATGGTTCCAATGATATCCCAGGGAAATGATAGGTTCAATCTTCAGACTCAGGACATTTGACTTGGGTGTCTGAGTGGATATAGGTAATCAGGGTGTCTTGTGTTCTCCAATATAGGGGAGGCCTCAGGGGCCTTGCATGTTTCAACCTACTCTGGAGGGTTTGGGTAACTGTGACAGGCACAATTTCCATGGGGATGGCAGGCACAGTCCTGTGATATGACTCCAGAGACCCCATCCTGGAGTGCATGTGAGCCATGGTTTTGGGAGTGAAGTCTGCAAACACAAACTCGGGTTAGGGTTAGTGGCGAGGTTATCGCAGGGCAATGCGTGTACGTGGAGGGCTTCTCATCAGGAACAGTAATTTGAGTGACTCGAAGGCAGAAGCACAGGCTTTCATATCTGGATTGTGTGTAGAGGATGGCCTTGGAATGCAGTTGTGGTATCATGGGTCCATGGGAGACTTTTCCACTCTAAGGATCCTGGTGGCTCCCAATAGTTTGATGGCTTTTCAGGATGGGAAGAGTGCTATTTTCGATCTGAGGGGTGCCCCAAAACAGGGATTCCAGAGACGGGTTCTGGGTCTGGGAGCCTGGAAAATCCCACCAAGGATTAGGATCTGGGCCTACGGGCATACCAGGCCTGCAATGCAGGATCCCAGGGGTGCAACTGAGAGGGCTTGTCACCATGCATGTTTGTGTGCAGGTGAGCCTTCAGAGAGGGTGGGTCTTATTGGCCATACAGCTGGTTCCCACTTTCAGGGTTGGACACTGATCGCTACAGTCAGGCTTCCTGCCATGGAAAGAGTTCTCTATTGTGCTTCAGGTTCCCCCATTGGCAGGGTTTCCAGCAAAGTTCTGGGGAAAGGTGCCTGAATACCAAGGATGTGTAGAGTTGACGGACTTGGGCCATGGCCGGTCGCACATGATGTTAATGGGGCCTGTTCTCTTGGTGGCTAACACTATGTTGGGGCTCATACTCTGTCAGACACAGCACTAGTTGCCAGTGCAGTCTATAAATCAGGTTTCCCTTGAGGGCCGAGCATAGTTATCCTTATGTGGGGTTTCTGGACAGACTCACCAGGCACCTCTTCTTTCTATGGGTAAGTCAGAATGCTGTGCTGTGGCTCCAGAATGCCCTATCATGAGGGCTTGGGGACTAGTAGGTTGACGATGGATTTGTGAACACAAGCTATGGCTCAATTCAGTCCAAAGTAGAAAGCAGTTCCAATGTGCAGTTGCTTATTCGATATATCCAGCAGCTGAGTAAGTGCAGATGTCAGATCTTTGGCACACTGAATTTGTGTCTATGATGACCGACAAATCGAGGGTGGCACCAAGAGGCCATGGAGGATTTCCCACTCCAAATGTTGTGAGATGCTCCTAACAGCAAGGTTTCATTCTACAGGACAGTCGAAGTCTGGTTTTGTTTGCTCCAGGGTATCCCATGTGGAAAGTATTGGTTTCAGAGACCTCCCACTTGAATGCCTGGAAAGCACAACTCCATTGACATTTGCAGGTTAAGAACATGACAGGTTCCTTCTGGTGGCTCTGGGACGAAGTACCAGGCCTTGAGATGACAGAAATCTCTTGAAGTTTGGTAACAATGCTGGTTTGTTATGAGGAAGACCTTAGAATGTGCTGGTGGCTAATGTGCCATGCAGGAATCCCGTACACAGAGGGTTTGCCACAGGTCAAAGAGCACGGTTTCCTTCCTGGGAGGAGATGTTCTCTTGCATGGCCCAGGGAAAAGGTGATGTATCCTAACTTGGTATTCCAGAACAGGTCCCTGAGCACAGATGATTAAATCCTAATCTAGGGTTCCAATACAATCCTAGGGACATGTCAGGTTATAATCTTCTGACTCAAGACCATTGAATTGGCTGTCTGCCTGGATGTAGGTGATCAGGGTGTTTCAGACTGTGCATTTGCGTCCAGAGTGGGCACCAATATGGGGGTTGGCTCAGGGGCCTTGCAGGTTTCTCCTAATCTGGAAGGTTTGGGCAACTGTGACAGGCATAATTTCCTTGGTGGTAGCAGAACAGTGCTGTAGTGTGGCTCCCGAGACCCCATCCTGTTGGGCATGTGATCCATGGTTTTGGGAGAGAAATCTGCAAACACAAATCCAGGTTAGGGTTAGTGACGTGGTGGTGGCAGACCTAATGCGTAGACCTGGAGGGCAGCTCATTAGGAACACTAATTGGGGTGATGAGAAGGGGGTAGCACAGACTTTTCTATCAGGATTGTGTGTCCATGATGGCCTCGGAATGCAGGTGTGTTCTCCTGGGTCCATGGGACACTTTTCTTGCCTAAGGATCCTGGTGGCTCCCTATAGTTTGCTGGCATTTTCGGGGAAGGGAAGAATGCACTTTTCCATCTTAGGGGCGCCCCAAAACAGGGATTCCAGAGATGCGCTCTGGGTCTGGGCGCCTGGAAAAGCCCACCAAGTGTTAGGATTTGGGCCTAGGGGCGTAACGGAACTGCAATGCAGGATCCTGGTGGTGTAACTGAGAGGGCTTGTTTGAAAGCATGAAGAAGGGCCTGGTTATTCTGCCCAGAAACTCCCCATGAAAATCAATCTACTCGGCCCTCGAGGGAACCCCGATTTATACTTTTTCCTGGACACTAGTGTTGTGTCTGACAGTGCCTGAGCCCTGACTTCATGTCAGCGACCCAGAATGCGGGCTCCATATCCAGCATGTGAGACCAGCCATGGACTAGGGCCGTCATCTCTACCCATCCTTGGAATTCATGCAACTGTCCAGACATTTGCTGAAATCCCTACCAATGGGGGAGCAAGAAGCACAATAGAGAACTCCCCGTTCCATATGGCAGGAATCCTGACTGTTGGGATAGGTGTCAAACCCTCAGAATGGGAACCAGCAGCATGGCCAAGGAAACCACGCCCAATCCTGGGGCCTCCCTGAACACAAGCAGGCACTGTGACCCTCAGTCTGAGCATGCTTTCAAACAAACGCTCTCAGTTGCAACTCAAGGATCTGACATTGCATGACTGGTACGCTCCTAGGCCCAAATCCAAACTCTTGGTGGGATTTTCCATGCATCCATTTCCAGAGTCTGTCACTGGAATTCCTGTTTTGGGGCACCCCTAAGATGGAAAACAGCACTCTTCACTTCCCTTAGAAAGCAACCAAACTATTGGGAGCCACCAGGATCCTTCAGAGAAAAAATCTCCCATGGACCCATGAGACAACACCTGCAATCCGAGGCCATCCTGGACACACAATCCAGATACAAAAGCCTGTGCTACCGCCTTTGAGTCACCCTATTTACAGTTCCAGATGAGCTGCCCTACAGAACTACGCATTAGGCCTGTGATCACCTCGCCATTAACCCTAAACCACGTTTGTGTTTGAGGACTTCTCTCCCAAAACCATAGCTCACATGCCCTCCAGGATGGGATCTCTGGAGCCACACCACAGGAAAGTTCCTGCCATCCCCAAGGAAACTGTGTCCGTCACCGTTGCCCTAACCCTACATATTAGGAGAAACCTGCAAGTCCCCTGAGCTTAGTCCAATATTGGAGGCCGCTCTGGTTGCAAATGCGCAGTCTGAAGCACCCTGATCACCTCCATCAAGGAAGACACCCATGTCAATGGTCCTGAGTCAGATGATTGAATCTGACATGTCCCTAGGACCTCATTGCAAGCCTAGATTAGTTTTTCAGGCATTTCGCCTCAGAGGCCTATTCTGTAATACCAATATGATACAACATATGGTCCCTGAGACCCACAATAGAATATCCCCTGTCCCCAGATGGAATCCGTGCACTTTGACTTGTGTCAAACCTCAGGGTATATGAATTCTTCACAGTCCCTTAACCACCAGCACATTCTAAAATCTCCCTGGTAACAAACCAGCATTGTGACCCATCTTTATGAGGTTCCATGTCACATCAATTCCTTGGTAATTTGACCCAGAGCCACCAAAATGAACCTTCCATGTCCCTAAGCTGCAATGTTCAAAGGAGGTGTGCTTTCCAGGCATCCATGTGGGAGTGCTGTGTTTCCCAGTCTTTCCCAATGTGGGATCCTGGAGCAAACACACCAGACTGCCACTGACCCTTAGAAGGGAACCTTCTGTTTGGAGCATCTCAGAAGCACCAGCGTGAGAAGTCCTCCATGGACTCTTGACACAACCCCTCCATTTGTCAGTCATCATAGACAAAAACTCCAGCATGAGAAAACATCTGGCATCTGCCCTTATTTAGGTTCTGGATTTTCATTTCAGCACTGCACACTGGAACTGTGTTTCGCTTGACACTGAATTTAACCATAGCTTGGGTTGAGAATTCCATCCTCAGCCTCCTGGTCCGCAAGCCCTCTTGAGAGGGAACTCCGGAGCAACAAAGCAACATTCTGCATTCCCAATCAAAAGAAATAGGGCCTGGTGAATCTGCCCAGAAACTCCACATGAGGATCAATCTGCTTGGCGCTCGAGGAAACCTTGATTTATAGGCTGTCCTGGGCACTAGTTCTGTGTCTGACAGAGCCTGAACCAAAACCTAGTTTCAGCCACCCAGAGATATGATCCCATATCCAGCAAGTGAGATCGGCCAGGGCCCAAGTCCGTCACCTCTACCCATCCTTGGTATTCAGGCATCTGTCCTCAGACCATTGCTGGAATTCCTGCCAATAAGGGGAACCTGAAGCACAACAGAGAACTCTTCCTTCCCCATGGCAGGAATCCTGGCTGTTGGGATGGCTGTCCAACCTCAAAGTGGGTGCTGGCTGCATGGTCAAGGAGATTACGCCCACTCATGAGGGCCACCCTGGGCACAAGCAGGCAATGTGAACCTCAGCCTGAGCATGCTTTAAAACAAGCCCTCTCAGTTGACCCAACAGTATCCTGCATTGCAGGCCCAGGTATGCCCCTTGGCCCAAATCCTAACACAGTGTGATTATCCAGGAGCCCAGACCCAGAGCCAGTCTCTGGAATTCCCCATTTTGGGTAACCTCCAAGATGGAAAACGCACTCTTCCCTTTCCCGAGAAAGCCACCAAACTATTGGGAACCACCAGGTAACTTAGAGAGGAAAACCTCCATGGACCCATTAGATCACACCTGCATTCCGTGGCCATCCTGGACACACAATGCAGATACAAAAGCCTGTGCTACCCCCTTCGAGTCATCTAATTTACAATTCCTGATGAGTTGCTTTCCAAGTCTATGAATTGGGCCTGCGATCACCTCGCCACTAACCCTAACCCGAGTTTGTGTTTGCAGACTTCTCTCCCAAAACCATAGCTTACATGGCCTCCAGGTTGTGGTATTTGGAGCCACACCTAACGACTATGCCTGCCTTCCTCAAAGAAACTGTGCCCGTCAATGTTGCCCCAAATCTCTAGATTAGGAGAAACCTGCAAGGCCCCTGAGCCCACCTCAATATTAGAGGCCACTCTGGACTCAAATGCACAGTCTGAAAAACCCTGATCACCTCCATCCAGGCAGACACCCAAATCAATGATCCTGAGTCTGAAGATTGAAACTGACTTGCCCCGAAAACTTCATTGGAACACTAGATTGGTTTTTCAGCTATCTGTCCTCAGAGGCCTGTTCTAGATTACCAAGTTATGATACAACGTGTTGTCCCTGAGCCACAGAACAGAACATCTCCTTAAGCCAGAAGGAAGCCGTGCTTGTGGACCTGTGTCAAACCCTCAGGGTAGATGAATCCTACATGGCCCCTTAGCAACCAGCACATTCTATGATCTCCCTGGTAACAAATCAGCATTGTGACCCATCTTCATGAGACTCCAGGTCAACTGAAGGTCTTGATACTTCACCCAAGAGCCACCAGAATGAACGTGCCATGTTCCTCAGCTGCAATTGTCAATGTAGTGTGCTTTCTAGGCATCCATGCGGGAGTGATCTGCTACACAAACTTTCCACATGGAGAAACCTGAACAAAAAATCAGACTCCTCCTGTCCGGTAGAAAGAAACTTTGATGTTTGGAGCATCTCACAAGCCCCAGGGTGGGAAATCCTCCATGGCCTCTTGACACCACCACTCCATTTGTCGGTCATCATAGACACAACCTCCAGCCTGAGCAAACATCTGACATCCGCCCATACTCAGGTGCTGATATTGGAATCAGCCAATGCACACTGGAATTGCCTTTCAATTCGCACTGAATATAACCCTAGCTTCGGATTACAAATCCATCCTCACCTTACTGGTGTGCAGGCCCTCTTGATAGGGAATTCTGGAGCCACAATGCAGCATTCTGCATTCCCCATAGAAAGAAGAAGGACCTGGTGAGTCTGCCCAGAAACTGCACATGAGGATCAATCCACTCGGCCCATGAGGGAACCCTGATTTCTAGTTTTCCCTGGCCACTAGTGTTGTGGCTGACAGAGCCTGAGTCCCGACCTCGTGTCAGCTACCCAGAGGGCAGAGCCCATATCCAGCATGTGAGACCAGCGATGGCCCATGTCCGTCATCTCTACCCATCCATGGTATTCAGGCATCTGTCCCCTAGACATTTGCTGGAATCCCCACCAATGGGGGAACCTGAAGCACAATAGAGAACTCCTCCTTCACCATGACAGGAATCCTGGCTTTGGAATGGGTGTCCAACCCTCAGAATGGGATCCGGCTGCATGGGCAATAACACCACACCCACTCCTGAGGTCTTCCAGGGCACAAGCAGGCATTGTGACCCTCAACTTGAGCATGCTTTCAAACAAGTGTTCTCAGTTGCACCCCCAGGACCCGCATTGCAGGCCTGGTACACCCCTAGGACCAAATCCTAACACTTAGTGGGATTTTCAATGCACCCAGACCCAAAGTCTGTCTCTGGAATCCCTGTCCTGGGGCACCCCTAAGATGAAAAACAGCACTCTCCCTTTCCCTGAGAAAGCCACCAAACTATTGGGACCCGCCAGGATCTTTAAGAGGAAAAATCTACCATGGACCTATGAGACCACACCTACATTCCAAGGCCATCCTGGAAATTCAATCCAGATACAATAGCCTGTGCTACCGCCTTCCAGTCACCTGATTTACAGTTCCTGACTTGCTGCCCTCCAGGTCTATCCATTGGGCCTGCAATCACCATGCCGCTAAGCTTAACCCGAGTTTGTGTTTGCAGAATTCACTCCCAAAACCATGGCTCACATGCCCTCTGGGATGGGGTCTCTGGAGACACACCAAAGGACTGTGCCTGCCATCCCCAAGGAAACTATGCCCGTCAAAGTTGCCAAAACCCTCCAGATAAGGAGAAAACTTCAAGGACCATGAGCACACCACAATATTGGATGCCGCTCTGGATGCAAATGCACAGTCTGAAATACCCTGATCACCTCCATCCAGGAAGACACCAGAGTCAATGATCCTTAGTAAGAAGATTGAACCTGACATGCCCCTAGGACTTCATTGGAATGCTAGATTAGGTTTTCAGGCATCTGTCATCACAGGCCTGTTCTGGAATACTAACTTATGATACAACATATGGTCCCTGAGCCCCACAACAGAACATCTCCTTTCCACAGACGGAATCCAGGCTATTGGACCTGTGTCAAATCCTCGGGGTAGATGAATCCTTCACAGCCCCTTAGCCACCAGCACATTCTTAGTTCTCCCTGGTAACAAACCAGCATTATGACCTATCTTCATGATATTCCATGTCCAATTCAGTCCTTGGTACGTCACCTCAGAGCCACCAGAATGAACCTGACATGATCCTCAGCAGCAATGGTGAATGAAGGTGTGCTTTCCAGGCATCCATGCGGGAGAGCTATGCTACACATTCTTTCCACATGAGGGACTCTGGAGCAAACAAACCAGACTGCCCCTGTCCAGTAGAAGGAAACCTTGCTGTTTGGAGCTTCTCACAAGCCCCAACCTAGGAAATACTCCATGGCTTCTTGACGCCGCCACTCCATTTGTCGGTCATCATAGACACAAACTCCAACATGAGCAAATATCTGACATCCAACCTTACTCAGGTGCTGAATATTCGGTTCAACCGCTGCACACTGGAAGTGCCTTTCGCTTGATACAGAATATAACCATAGCTTGGGTTTACAATTCCATCCTCAGCCTCCTGGTCCACAAGCCCTCTTGGTAGGGAATTCTGGAACCACAATGCAGCATTCTGTCTTCCCCATAGAAACAAGAAGGGTCTAGTGATTCTGCCCAGAAACACTAAATGAGAATCAATCTGCTCGGCACTCAAGGGAACCCCGATGTATAGGCTGCCCTGGGCACTAGTATTGTGTCTGACAGATCCTGAGCCAAGACCTACTGTCAGCCACCCAGAGATCGGGGCCCATATCCACGATTTGAGACTGTCCATGGCCCATGTCCGTCATCTCTACACATCTTTGGTATTCAGGCATCTGTCCCAAGACATTTGCTAGAATCCCTGCTAATGGGGGAACCTGAAGAACAATGGAGAACTCCTCTTTCCCCATGGCAGGAATCCTGGCTGTTGGGTGGGTGTCCAACCCTCAAAGTGGGAGCCAGCTGCATGGTCAAGGAGATCACGCCCACTCATGAGGTCCACCCTGGGCACAAGCAGGAATTGTGTCCCTCAGCCTGAGCATGATTTCAAACAAGCCCTCTCAGTTGCACCTCCAGGATTCCGCATGCAGGCTTGGTAAGCCACTAGGCCCAAATCCTAACCCTGGGTGGGATTTTCCAGGGGACCGACCCAGAGCCCGTCTCTGGAATCCCTATTTTGGGGCACCCTATCATGGAAAACAGCACTCTTCCCTTCCCTGAGAAAGCTACCAACTATTGGGAGCTGCCAGGATCCTTAGAGAGGAAAAATCTCCCATGGACCTATGAGGCCACACCTGCATTCCGAGGCCACCCTGGACACACAATCCAGATACAAAAGCCTGTGCTACCACCTTTGATTCACCTGATTAACAGTTCCTGATAAGATGTCCTCCATGTCTATGCATTGGGCCTGTGATCATCTTGCCACTAACCCTAACCCGAGTTTGTGTTTGCAGATTTCTCTCCCAAAACCATGGCTCACATGCCCTCCATGTTGTGGTATCTGGAGCCACACCACGGTAGTATAACTGTCTTCCCCAATGAAACTGTGCCTGTCAATATTGCACAAACCCTCTAGATTAGGAGAAACCTGCGAGGCCCCTGAGTCTACCCCAATATTGGAGGCCACTCTGGATGCAAATGCGTAGTCTGACACACGCTATCACCTATATCCAGACTGATAACCAAGTCAATGGTCCTGAGACAGAAGACTGAACATGACATGCCACTAGGATTCATTGGAACACTAGATTATGTTTTCAGGTATCTGTACTCAGAGGGCTGTTCTGAATATCAACTTATGATACAACATGGTCCCAGAGCCACACAACAGAACATCTCCTGTCCCCAGAAGGAAACCGTGCTCTTGGACCTGTGTCAAACTCTCTTGGTAGATGAATCCTGCAAGGCCCCCTGAAAACCAGCACATTATATGATCTCCCTGACAACAAAGTAGCATTGTGACCCATCTTCATGAAACTCCATGACAACTCAAGGCCTTGGTACTTTGCCCCAGAGCCACCAGAACGAAACTGCCATGATCCTCAGCTGCCATGCCATCCCAGCTGTCAATGTAGGAGTTCTTTCTAGGCATCCAGTGGGAATGCTCTGATACCAACTTTCCACAAGGGGAACCCTGGAGAAAACAAACCAGACTGCCCTGTACGGTAAAAGGAAACCTTGCTGTATGGATTATCTCACAAGCCAGAGCGTGGGTAATTCTCCATGGCCTCTTGAGGCCACCCATCCATTTGCTGGTCATCATAGACACAGACTCCTGCATGAGCAATCAATTGACATCCTCGCTTACTCCAGTGCTGTATATTTGAATCAGCTGCTACACACTAGAATTTTTTGCTTGGCACTCAATTTAAAAGTAGCTTGGGTTTACAATTCCATCCTCACCCTAGTGTTCAGTAAGCGCCCTCTTGATAGGGAATTCTGGAGCCACAACACAGCATTCTGCCTTCCCCATAGTAAGAAAAAGGGCCTGGTGAGATTGTCCAGAAACCCTACATGAGGATAAATCTACTCGACCTTTGAGGGAACCCCGTTTTCTAGGTTTCTTGGGCCACTATTTCTTTGTCTGACTGAACCTCATCTCTGACCTCATCTCAGGACCCAGAGGGCGGGTGCCATCTCCAGAATGTGAGACTGGCCATGGCCCAGGGTTCTCATCTCTACCGATTCTTGGTTCAGGCATCTGTCCCCAGACCTTTGCTGGAATCCCTGCCAATGGGGGAACCTGAAGCACAATAGAGAAATCCTCCTTCCCCATGGCAGAAATCCTGGCTATTGGGATGGGTGTCAAAACCTCAGAGTGGTAGCCAGTTGAATGGCCAAGGAGACTCCGCCCACTCATGAGGGTGACCCTGGACACAAGCAGGCATTGTGACCCCTTACCTGAGCATGCTTTCAAAAAAGCTCTCAGTTGCATCTCCAGGATCACGCATTGCAGTCCTGGTATGCCCCTAAGCCCAAATCCTAACCCCTGGTGGGATTTTCAGGTGTGCAGAACCACAGCCTGTCTCTAGAATCCCTGTTTTGGGGCATCCATAAGATGGAAAACAGCCCTCTTCCCTTCCCTGAGGAAGCCACCATAGCATAGGGAGCCGCCAGGATCTTGAGAGGAAAAATATCCCATGGACCCATGAGACCACACCTGCATTCCGAGGCCATCATGGACACACAAGCCAGATACAAAAGCCTGTGCTACCCCCTTCGAGGCACCTGATTTACAGTTCCTGATGAGCTGCCCTCCAGGTCTATGCATTGGGTCTGCGAACTCCTCGCCGCTAACTTTAACCCGAGTTTGTGTTTGCAGACTTCTCTCCCAAAACCATGGCTCATATGTCCTCCAGTTTTGGGTCTCTGGAGCCACACCAAAGGACTGTGCCTGCCATCTCCAAGGAAAATGTGTCCGTCACAGTTGCCCAAACCCTCAGGATAAGGAGAAACCTGCAAGGCCCCTGAGCCTACCCCAATATTGGAGGCTGCTTTGGATGCAAATGCACAGTCTGAAACACCCTGATCACCTGAATCCAGGCAGACAACCAAGTCAATGGTCCTGAGTCAGAAGATTGAAACTGACATGCCCCTATGACCTCATTGTAACCTTAGATTCGGTTTTCAGGCATCTGTAATCAGAGACCTGTTCTGGAGTACCAACTTATGATACAACATATGGTACCTGAGCCCCACAACAGAACTTCTCCTTTTCCCAGATGGAAGCCATGTTCTTGGACCTGTGTCAAACCCTCAGGGTAGATGAATCCTACTCATCCCGTAGCCACCAGCAGATTCTACATTCTCACTGGTAACAAGCATGCATTGTGACCCATCTTCATGAGATTCCATGTCAACTCAAGGCCTTGGTACTTCACCCCAGAGCCTCCAGAATGAACGTGCCATGTACCTTAGCTGCAATGTTCAATGGAGGTGTGCTTTCCAGGCATCCATGTGGGATTGCTCTGCTATGCAAATTTTCCACATGGGGGCTCTCGAGCAAACAAACCAGACTGCACCTGTCCGGTGTAGGAAACCTTGCAGTTTCTAGCATCTCACAAGCCCAAGTGTGGGAAATCCTCCATGGCCTCTTGTCACCTCCCCTCCATTTGTTGGTCATCATAGACACAAACTCGAGCATGACCAAAGATCTGACGTCTGCCCTTACTCCAGTGCTGGACACTCAAACCAGCCACTGCACACTGGAAATGCCATTCGCTTATCACTGAATTTATCCATAGCTTGCGTTTACAATTCCATCCTCACCCTACTGGTTCGCAAGCCCTCATGATAGGGAATTCTGGATCCACAAGGCAGCATTCTGCCTTCCCCATAGAAAGAAGAAGGGCCTGTTGAGTCTGCCCAGAAACTCCACATGAGGATCAATCTACTCGGCCCTCGAGGGAACCCCAAATTATAGGCAGCCCTGGCCCCTACTGCTGTGTCTGACAGACCCTGAGCCCTGACCTTGTATCAGCCACCCAGAGGGAGGGGCCCATATCCAGCATGTGAGACAGGCCAAGGACCAGGGCAGTCATCTCTATCCATCTTTGGTATTCAGGCATCTGTCCCCAGAACTCTCCTGGAATCCCTACCAATGGGGGAACCTGAATCACAATAGAGAAATCCTCCTGCCCCATGGCAGGATTCCTGGACATGGGGCAGGTTGTTTGACACTCAGAGTGGTAGCCTATGGCATAGCCATTGTGACCATACCCACTCCTGAGGGCCACCCTGAGCAAAAGTTGGCATAGTGACCCTCAGCCTGAGCATGCTTTCAAACACTCTCCGTTGAACCTCCAGGACTTGCATAGGAGGCCTGGTAAGCCCCTAGGCCCAAATCATAACACTTGGTGGGTATTTCCAGGTGCCCAGAGCTAGAGCACGTCTCTGCAATCCCTGTTATGGGACACCCTTAATATGGAAAACAGAACTCTTCCCTCTCTGAGAAAGCCACCAAACTATGGGGAGCCGCCAGGATACTTGAGAGGAAAAATCACCCATGGACCCCTGAGACAACACCTGCATTCCTAGTCCATCGTGGATACACAATCCAGATAACAAAGCCTGTGCTACCGCCTTCGAGGCATGCGATTTACAGTTCCTGACATGCTGCCCTCCAGGTCTATGTATTAGGCCTATGATCACCTCGCCACTAAACCTAATCCGTGTTTATGTTAGCAGAATTCCCTCCCAAAACCATGGTTCACATGCCCTCCAGGATGGGGTCTCTGGAGCCACACCACAGGACTGTGCCCACCATTGCCAAGTAAACTGTGCCCATCAAAGTTGCCCAATCCTTCCAGATTAGTAGAAACCTGCAAGGCCCCTGAGCCAACCCCAATACTGGTTGCGACTCTGTACACAGATGCACAGTCTCGAAAACTCTGATCGCCTACATCTAGGCAGACATCAAAGTCAATGGTCTTGAGTCAGATGATTGAACCTGACATTCCCCTAGGACTTCATTGGAACCATAGATTAAGTTTTCAGGCATCTATCCTCAGAGGCCTGTTCTGGAATACCAACTTATGATATAACATTTGGTCCGTGAGCCCCACAAAAGAACACATCTGATCCCCGGAAAGAAACCGTGTTCTTCGACCGGTGTCAAACCCTCAGGATAGATGAATCCTACATGGCCCCTTAGCCCCCAGCACATAGTAAGATCTCCTGGGTAACAAACCAGCATTGTGACCCATCTTCATGAGACTCCATGTCAACTCCAGGCCTTGGTACTTCACCCTAGAGCAAACAGAACGAACCTGCCATGTTCCTCAGCTGCAATGGTCAATGGAGGTGTGCCTTCCAGACATCCACGTGGGAGTGCTATGCTATCCAAACTTTTCACATGGGGAAACCTGGCATAAACAAACCAGACTCCTCCTCTCCAGTACAAGGAAACCTTGCTGTTTGGAGCATCTCACAAGTCCCAGCGTGTGAAATACTCCATGGCCTCTTGACTCCACTTCTCCATTTGTCGGTTATCATAGACACAAACTCTAGTGTAAGCAAATATCTGACATCCATCCTTATTCTGGTGCTGGATGTCTCAAATAAACCACTGCACATTGGAACTGCCTTCCACTTGGCACTAAATTGAACCGTAGCTTGTGTTTACAATTCCATCCTCATCCGACTTGCCCACAAGCCCTCTTGATAGGGAAATCTGGAGCCACAATGCAGCATTCTGCCTTTCCCATCGAATGAAGAAGTGCCTGGTGAGTGTGCCCAGAAACCCCACATGAGGATCAATCTGATTGGCCCTCGAGTCAACCCCAATTTATAGGCTGCCATGGCCACTAGTGCTGTGTCTGACAGAGCCTGAGCCCCGACCGAGTTTCATCCACCAGAGAGCGGGCCCCATATCCAGCATATAGGATGGTCATGGCGCTCATACGTCATCTCTAACCATCCTTGATATTCAGGCCCCTGTCCCCAGACATTGATAGGAATCCCTGCCAAAGGGGAACCTGAGGCACAAAAGAGAAGTCCTCCATCCCCATAGCAATAAACCTGGCTGTTGGGATGGGGGTCCAACCCTCAAAGGGGAGGCAGTTACAAGACCAATGAGACCACTCCCACTCCTGAGGCACGCCCTGGGAACAAACAGGCATTGTGACCATTACCCTGAGCATGCTTTCAAAAAACCCATCTCAGTTGCACCACCATGGTCCCGAATTGCAGGTCTCGTATGCCTCAAGGCACAAATCCTAAAACTTGGTGGGATTTTCCAGATGCCCAGACCCAGAGCCCGTCTCTGGAATCCCTGTTTTGGGGCACCCCTATGATGGAAAACAGCACTCTTCCCTTCCCCGAAAAAGCCACCAAACTATGGAGAGCCACCAGGATCCATAGAAAGGAAAAGTTTCCCATGGACCCATGAGAACACACCTGCATTCCGATGCCATCCTGGACACAAAATCCAGAGAGAAAACCCTATGCTACCGCCTACCAGTCACCCTAATTACAGTTGCAGTGGAGATGACTTCCAGGTCTTTGCATTGGGCCTGCGATCACTTTACAACTCACCCTAATCTGAATTCGTATTTGCAGACTTCTCTCCCAAAACCATGGCACACATGCCTTCCAGGAAAGGGTCTCTGGATACAACCACAGGACTGTCCCTGCCATCCCCAAGGAAACTGTGCCCGTAAGAGTTGCCCAAACCTTCTAGATTAGGAGAAACCTGCACAGACCCTGAGCCTACCCCAATATTGGAGGCCGTTCTGAATGCAAACGCACAGTCGAAAACACCCTGATCACCTACATCCAGGCAGACAGCCAAATCAATGGTCCTGAGTCAGAATAGTGAACCTAACATGCCCCTAGGACATCACTGGAACCCTAGATTCGGTTTTCAGACATCTTTCCTCAGAGGCCTGTTCTGGAATGCAAAAGTATGATACAGCATGTGATATCTGGGCCACACAAGAGAACATCTCCTATCCCCAGAAGGAAACCGTGACCTTCCATCTGTGCCAAACCCCAGGCTAGTAGAGTCCTGCACAGCAACTTTGCCACCAGCACAACCCCATGGTAGTAGAATCCTGCATGGCACCTTAGCAACCACCACATTCTAATATCTCCTTGCTAACAAACCACCATTGTGGCCCATCTGCAAGAGATTCCACGTCAACTCAAGGACTTGGTACTTCGCTCCAGAGACAACAGAACGAACCAGCATGTTCCTCAGCTGCAATGGACAATGGAGCTGAGCTTTCCAGTTATCCATGTGGTAGAGCTCTGCTACCCAAAATTTCCACATGGGGGACTCTGCAGCCAATAAACCAGACTCGACCTGTCCAGTAGAACAAAACCTTGTTGTTTGGAGCAGCGCATAAGCCTCAACGTGAAAACCCCTCCATGGCCTCTTGACCCACCCCTCCATTTGTCAGTCATCATAGACATAAACTCAGGTGGATTTCTCGAACAAGCCCCTGCACATATGAACTACTTTCCACCTGACACTGAATTGAACCGTAATTGTGTTTACAATTCCATCCTCACCCGATGGTCCACAAGCTCTCTTGATAGGAAATTCTGGAGCTACAACGCAGCATTCTTCCTTCCCCATCGAATGAAGAAGTGCCTGGTGAGACTGCCCAGAAAACCAACATGAGAATCAATCTCCTCGGCCATAGAGGGAGGCTCGATTTATAGGGTACCCTGGCCACTAGTGCTGTGTTTGACAGCCTGGGCCCTGACCTAGTGTCAGTTACCAGAGAGTGGGCCCCACATCTAGCATTTGGGATTTCCATGGCCCAAGTACGTCATCTCTACCCAACCTTGGTTTTCAGTCACCTGTCCCCAGACCTTTGCTGGAATCCCAGCCAATGGGGGAACCTGAAGCACAATAGAGAACTCCTCCTTCCTCATGGCATGAAACTTGGCTGTTGGAATGGGTGTCCAACCCTCAAAGGGGGAGCCAGTTATAAGACCAATGAGACCACGCCCACTCCTGAGTGGGTGCAAACAGGCATTGACTCTCAGCCTGAGCATGCTTTCAAACAATCCCTCTCAGTTGCACCTCCATGATCCTGCACTGCAGGTCTCCTAAGCCCCTAGGCGCAAATCCTAACCCTTGTTTGGATGTCTCAGAAGCCCAGAACCAAGCCCGTCTCTGGAATCCCTGTTTCGGGGCACCCCTAAGATGGAAAACAGCACTCTTCCCTTCCCCGAAAAAGCCAACAAACTATGGAGAGCCGCCAGGATTTATAGAGAGGAAAACACTCCCATAGACCCATGACCCCTAAGATGGAAAACATCACTCTTCCCTTCCCTGAAAAAGCCACCAAACTATGGAGAGCCGCCAGGATTCATAGAGAGGAAAACACTCCCATGGACCCATGAGACCACACCTGCATTCCGAGGCCATCCTGGACATACAATTCAGAGACAAAAGCCTGTGCTACTGCCTTCCAGTCACCCTAATGAAAGTTTCTGACGAGCTTCCCTCCAGGTCTATGCATAGGGCCTGCGATCACATCTTCCAAACTCCTCTCCAAAAAACATGGCTCACATGCCCAGCAGAATGGGATCTCTGGAGACACACCACAAAACTCTGGCTGCCATCCACAAGGACACTGTGCATATCAGAATTGCCCAATCCTTCCAGAATAGGAGAAACCTGGAAGGCCCCTGATCCCACCTAAATATTGCCGGCCACTCTTGACTCAAATGCGTAGTCTGAAACACCCTAGTCACCTGCATCCAGGGAGACAGCCAAGTCAATGATCGTGAATTCGAAGATTGAAACTGAAATGCCCCTAGGCCCTCAATGGAACCCCAATCAGTTTTCAGACATCTGTCCTCAGGGGCCTGTTCTGGAATACAAATAAATGACACATCATGTGGTCCCTGAGCCATATGACAGAACATCTCCTGTCTGCAGAAAAATACTGTGTTCTTAGACCTGTGCCACACCCTAAGATTAGGAGAATCCTGCATGGCACCTTAGCAACCAGCGCATTCTAAGAACTCCTTGGTAACAAACCAGCATTGTGGCCCATCTGCAAGAGATTACGTGTCAACTTAAGGCCTTGGTACTTCACCCCAGGGCCACCAGAACGAACCTGCCATGTGCTCAGCTGCAATGGTCAATGGAGGTATGCTTCACAGGCATCCATGCTGGAGTAGCTCTGCTTCACAAACTCTCCACATGGGGGAACCTAGAGCAAACAAACCAGACTTCACCTGCCCAGTAGAAGGAAACTGTATGTATGGAGCAGCTCACAGGCCTCAGCGTGTGAACTTCTCCATGGCCTCTTGACGCCACCCTTCCGTTGGTCGGTCATCATAGACACAAACTGCAGTGTGAGCAAACATCTGCCATGCACCCTTATTCCGGTGCTGGATGTCTCGAATAAACTGCTGCACATTGGAACTGCCTTCTGCTTGGCACTAAATTTAACCATGACTTGTGTTTACAATTCCATCCTCACCCGACTGGTCCCCAAACCCTCTTGATAGGGAAATCTGGAGCCACAACGCAGCATTCTGCCTTCCCCATCGAATGAAGAAGTGCCTGTTGAGTGTGCTCAGAAACCCCACATGAGGATAAATCTGCTCAGCTCACGAGTCAACCCCGATTTATAGGCTGCCATGGCCACTAGTGATGTGTCTGACAGAGCCTGAGACTCGACCAAGTTTCAGCCACCAGAGAGCGGGCCCCGATCTAGCATTTGGGATGGTCATGGCCCAAGTATGTCATCTCTACCCATCCTTGGTATTCAGGCACCTGTCCCCAGACCTTTGCTGGAATCTCTGCCAATGAGGGAACCTGAAGTACAATGGAGAACCCCTCCTTCCTCACGGCAGGAAACTTGGCTGTTGGGATGGGTGTCCAACCCTCAACTGGGGGAGCCAGTTACAAGACCAATGAGACCATGCCCACTCCTGACGGCAGACCTGGGCACAAACAGGCATTGTGACCTTCAACCTGAGCTTGCTTTCAAACAATACCTCTCATTTGCACCACCATGATCCCGCATAGCAGCCTGCTATGCCTCTAGGCACAAATCCTATAATTTGGTGGGATTTTTGAGGTGCCCAGACCTAGAGCCCGTCTCTGGAATCCCTGTTTTGGGGCATCCCTAAAACGAAAAACAGCTCTCTTCCCTTCCCCGAAAAAGCCACCAAACTATGGGGAGCCACCAGGATCCATAGAGAGGAAAACTCTCCCATGAACCCATGAGACCACACCTGCATTCTGAGGCCATCCTGGACACACAATCCAGAGAGAAAAGCCTGTGCTACTGCCTACCAATCATCCTAATTAAAGTTCCTGACGAGCTTCCCTCCAGGTCTATGTATTGGGCCAGTGATCACATTGGCACAAATTCGCTAACCCGAATTTATTTTTCCAGACTTCTTTCCTAAAATTATGGCTCACGTGCCCACCAGAATGGGATCTCTGGAGCCACACCACAGATCTCTGGCTGCCATCACCAAGGACACTGTGCATATCAGAGTTTCCCAAACCTTCCAGATTAGGAGAAACCTGTAAGGCCCATGAGCCCACCTCAATACTGCTGGCCACTCTGGATGCAAATGCGTCGTCTGAAACACCCTGGTCACCTGCATTCAGGGAGACAGCCATGTCAATGATCGTGAGTTAGAAGATTGAACCTGAAATGCCCCTAGGCCCTCAATGGAACCCCATTAGGTTTTCAGGCATCTGTCCTCAGGAGTCTGTTCTGGAATACCAATTTATGACACAACATGTGGTCCCTGAGCAACACGATAGAACATCTCCTATCCCCAGAAGGATACCATGCTCTTTGACCTGTGCCAAAACCTCAGGGTAAAAGAACCCTGCATGGCACCTTAGCAACCAGCACATTCTGAGATCTCCTTGGTAACAAACCAGTATTGTGGCCCATTTGCAAGAGGTCCCAGTCAACTCAAGGCCCTGGCCCTTCACCCCAGAGCCACCAGAACGAACCTGCCATGTTCTCTACTGCAATGTTCAACAGAGGTTTGCTTCCAGGCATCCATGCCGGAGAGCTCTGCTTTACTAACTTTCCACATAGGGGAACCTAGAGCAAACAAACCAGACTTCACTTTCCCAGTAGAAGGAAACCTTACTGTTTGGAGTAGCTCACAGTCCTCAGCGTGTGAACTTCTCCATGGCCTCTTGATGCCACCCTTCCTTTGGACGGTCATCATAGACACAAACTCTAGTGTGAGCAAACATCTGACATCCACCCTTATTCCGGTGCTGGATGTCTCGAATAAACTGCTGCACATTGGAACTGCCTTCCGCTTGGCACTGATTAGAACCTTAGCTTGTGTATACAATTCCATCCTCATGTGGTCACATTGGCACAAATTTGCTAACCCTAATTTGTGCCAATGTAATCCCCAGGCCTTCTTGATAGCGGATTCTGGAGGCACAACGTAGAATTCTGCCTTCCTTATAGAAAGAAGTGCCTGGTGAGTCTGGCTAGAAACTCCACATGAGGATCAATCTGCTTGGCCCTTGAGGGTACCCCCATTTATAGGTTGCCCTGTCTACTAGTGCTGTGTCTGGGAGAGCCTGATCCTCGACCGAGTGTCAGTCACCATTGCATGGGCCCCGCATCTAGCATTTGGGATTGCCATGGCCCAAGTACATTATCTCTACCTATCCTTTGTATTCAGGACCTATCTCCAGACCTTTGCAGGAATCCCTGTCTATGGGGGAACCTGAAGCACAATAGAGAATTTCTCCTTCCCTATGGCTGGAGACCTGGTTGTTGGGTTGGGTGTCCAACCTCCAAATTGGGAGCCAGCTACATGGCCAATGAGACCACGGCCACTCCTGAGTGCCACCCTGTGCACAAACAGGCATTGTGACCCTTAGCCTAAGCAGGCTTTCAAACAAGCCCTCTCAGTTGCACCAACATGATTCCACATTGCAGGCCTGGTAGGTCCTTAAGCCCAAATCCTAAAACTTAATGGGATTTTCCAGGGACCCAGATCCAGATCTCATCTCAGGAATCCCTGATTTAGGGCACCCTTAAGATGGAAAACAACACTCTTCGCTTCCCCGAAAAAGCCACCAAACTATAGAGAGCTAACAGGATCCTAAGTGAGGTAACATCTCCCATGGACCCAAGAGACCACACCTGCATTCAGAGTCCATCATGGACACACAATCCAGATGGAAAAGCCTGTGTTATCACCTTCAAGTCACCCTAATTACAGTTCCTGACGAGCTGCACTCCAGGTCTACACATTGGGCCTGCGATCTCCTTTCCACTAACCCTAACCCATATTTGTGTTTGCAGAATTCTCTCCCAAAACCATAGCTCAAATGCCCTTCAGTGTAGGGTCTCTGGATCCACACCACAGGACTGTGCCTGCCATCCCCAAGGAAACTGTGTCCGTCAAAGTTGCCTAAACCTTCCAGATTAGGAGAAACAAGCAAGGACCCTGATCCCACCCCAATATTGTCGGCAGTGCTGGATGCAAATGTCAGTCTGAAACTCCCTGATCACCTATATCCAAGCAGAAAGACAAGTCAATGTTCCTGCGTCAGAAGATTGAACCTGACATGCCCCTAGGACCTCTTCGGAATGCTGGATTAGGTTTTAGGCATCTGTCCTCAGGGTCCTGTTCTGGAATACCAACTTAGGATACAACATGTGGTCCCTGAGCCACACAAAAGAACATCTCCTGTCCCCAGAAGGAAACCGTGCCCTTTGACCTGTGCCAAACCCTCAGGGTTGGAGAATCCTGCACATCACGTTAGACACCAGCACGTACACTTATTTGTGCATTGCGCCAAACCACAAGGTTTCCATCTGCAGGAAAGTCGAGTCCTGTTGTCTGGCTCAGGTGTTCCTCCTGGAGAGGGACTCCAGATCACAGCCCTGGGTACGAGCAACTGGAAAACTCGAACTCTGGTGAGGATTGGGAACACAGGGGCATGGCAAGCCCCATATACGGGCGCTTGGTCCAGGCCCTGAGAGGACTTACTTCAACATGGGGCTTACGCTGATGGTCACAATGCGAGTTTGTGCCCAAGGCGGCACTCAAGTTTGGGCTTGGCTTCAGGGGCCATGAAGATTTCTCCTACCCTGAAGGTGTTTCTCCATGCCAACAAAGCTTTACAGCCATGGGGAAGGAGGAATTCTGATTTGTGCTTCAGGTGCCCATGTATGCTGGGATTTGATATAATGTCTAGGTTCAGATGTCTGAAAACCCAGGTTGGGAAGAGATGATGCTGTAAGGCCATGGCGTATCCGATGTGCTGGGTGTGAGGCCAGCTGTCTCCTTGTCTGTCGGGACGTCTGGCCTTAGGCTGTGTCAGACAGAGCATTAGCGCCCAAGACAGCCTATCCAATTGGGGTGCGGTTGAGGCCCGAGCAGGTTGATCCTCATTTGTGGTTTTGGGAGAGCCCCATAGGGCAAGGTTTTTCTTCTGGTGAGCAGACAGAGGGCTGTGTTGTGGTTCCGGAATTCCCAGTCTGGAGGACTTGTCTGCCAGGAGTGTGAGGAAGGAAGTCTGAAAACACAAGCTAGCATTAGGCTTGTGTCCAAGGGCACAGCAGGCCCACTCTGTAGAGGCTGAATCGAGATCTCCTGCATCTGAGGTCAGGGTGAGTATCAGAAGTTGCCTCAAGCTGGAGTTTGTGTCCATGATGGCCCCTTCCTGAACGGGGTGGGGCTCTCATGATGCCAGGGAGGCTTCCCTACTTGGGAGTTGTGAACTGCTCCAAACCTCAAGGTTTCCTTCTGCAGGACAGTCGAGTCTTATTGGATGGTTCCAGGATGCCCCAAATGGAAAGACTCGAGATCAGGGACCTATAAGCATGGATTCCTGGAATCGCCACCTCATATTCCCACTGGCTACTGGAGGCAAGGCAGGCTCAATCTGCAGGCTCTTGGGTGAGCTATCCAGAGGGCTGAGTTGAAATGGACTTTCCTGAGGATGAGTCATAATGTGGGTTGGTGGCCATGGAGACCTTGGAATGTGTCAGTGGCTCAGGGACTCTGCAGGATTCTCCAACCCAAAGGGTTTGACACAGCTCCTACAAGTAAGCTTCCCATGATGAGACAAGGGGTGTTCTGTTTGGTGCCTCAGGAAAGCACCATATGCTGGTCTTTGAATGCAGGCCTCTGAGGAGTGACACCTGGAAACCAAAGTAAGAGTTCAGATTCGGACCTAGGGGCCTGTCCGGTTCAATCTTTTGTCTCTGCAGACATCTGTCTGTGTGTCTGTGTGGAGGTAGTTGCCCAGATTGTGTTAGGATGCCCCTGTTTGTCCAGGGTGGCTTACAGTAGTGGGATGTCTTGGGGCCTTTAGGTTTTTCCTATTCTGCGGGGTTGTGGGAAATGGAATGGGCACAGTCTCCTAGGAGAGAGTAGAGAAGTCCTGTGGTGTGGCTCCAGATTGCCCAGCCTGGAGGCTGTGTTGCCTATGGCTGTGGGGACAGATGTCCCAAAACACAAACTCGGCTGAGGTTTGGGGCCGAGGTTATGGCAAGAGTGATCTAGAGTCCGTGAGGGGAGCTCTTCACGATTAGAAAAGAGGGCGAGTGAGAGGCGGTCATTCAGGTTTATGTCTCTGGATGTTGTATTCACGATGGTCGTTTAATGTAGGGGTGGCCTCATGGGCCGTGGAAGAATCTCCCTCTCTGGTGATTTGCCCAGCTCCCAAGTGTTTGGGGTCATTCTGTGGGAAAGGAGGAGTCCTGTTTTCTGCCTCATGTGACCCCCCAATAGAGATATTCTAGAGCAAAACACTAGAGAAAACTGGAATACCCGCCCTCTGGTTAGGCCTGGGGGTCTATGAGCATGTCAAGCCCCATATGCGGGCTCTTGGTCCAGCCACTGAGAGGCGTTACTTGAATAGTGGCCTCACGCTGAGGGTCACAATGCATGTTTGTGACCAATGCGGCCCTCAATATTGGGCGGGGCCTCAATGAGCATGTAGGTTTCTCCTACACTGAACCTTGGACATGCCACCCTCAAGGTTTCTTGCCATGGGGAAGGAAGAATTCTGATTTCTGCATCCCGTTCACCTCTGGGCAGTGATTGGAGATAAGGTCTAGGTTCTGAAGCCTGAAAACCGAGGTTGGGAAGAGATGAAGACCTAAGGCCATGGCGGGTCCAATGTGTTCAGTTTGGGGTCAGCTTTCTAGCTGTCGTTCAGGATGTCTGTGCTCAGGCTGTGCCAGACAGGGCATTAGTGCCCAGATATGCTGCATAATTGGAGTACAGTTGAGTGGCGTGCAGAAGATAATCATTTGGGGTTTCTCAGTAGCCCCATAGGGCAAAATTTTTCTTCTGGAGGGCAGGCAAAGTGCTGCATTCTGGCGCCGGATTTGCCAAACTGAAGGGCTTTTGGGCCAGGAGTCTGAGGACGTAAGTTTGAGAACGCAAGCTTGGCTTTGGTTTCGGGGCGAGGACACAGCAGGCACACTCTGCAGAGCTGAATCAAGATCTTGTGCATCATATCAGGGTGAGGTTCTGACATTGGGTCAGGTTGAAGTTTCTGCCCATGATGGCCCCTTTCTGAAGGGGGGTCATCACGAGGCCATGGGGGTTTTCCCATGATGGGAGTAGTGAGATGCTCCAAACCACAAAGATTTTCTGTGGGTCAATTGAAACCTGTTGGATGTCTCCAGGACATCCCATATGGAATGACTCCAGAGCAGGGTTCTAAGGATGGATGCCTGGGCAGCCCACCTGGCATTCCAATTTTCTCCTAGTGAGAGGAAACGTTTGATCTGCTGGCTCTGGCGTAGCAACTGATGGGGCTGAGTTGAAATGGTTTTTCCTGAGGATGGGTCATAATGTGGGTTTGTGTCCATGGAGACCTTGGAATAGGGCGGGGGCACTTGAAGGATTCTCTTAACCGGAGGTTTTGACACAGCTCCAACGAGCAAGTTTCCCATGGGGAGACAAGATTTTTTCTCATTGGTGCTTCAGTCACCGCCCATATTCTGGTATTAGAAACCAGAACTCTGAGGAGAGATGCCTGGAAACCAAAGCAATGGATCTGATTAGGACCCAGGGTCCTGTCTGGTTTAATCTTCTTCTCTTGGTTCATATGTCTAAGGGTCTGAGTGGTGATAGTTCCTCAGCCGCTGTAAGATCGCCCCTGTTCATCCCGGGCAGTCTACACTATTGGGATGGCCTCAGTGACTTTGGAGGTTTCTCCTAATTTGCAAGTTTGTGCCAAAGAAAGGGGCAGAATTCCTTTGGGGAGGGAAGGCATAGTCCTGAGGTGTGGCTTCAGGGGCCCAAGCGTGGAGGCTGTGTGGGTCAAAGCTGTGGGGACAGGAGTCTGAAAACAGAAACTTGGCTTAGGTTTGGGGACGTAGGTATGGGAGGCCCGATCTAAAGACCTTGAGGAGAACTCCTCAGGATATGAACAAAGGGTGAGTGTGAGGTGCTTGCTCAGGCTTTTGACTCTGGATTTTGTGTCACTGATGGCCATGGAATGTTGGGGTGGCCTCATGGGCCATGGATGAGTCTCCCTCTCTGGGGATTCTGCCTGATCCCAAGATTTTGGGGTCATTCTGTGGAATGGGAGGAGTCCTTTCTGATTTTTTACATCAGGTGTGCTTCTAAAAGAGGGATTCCAGAGTTGAGCCGTGGGGAGGGGCGACTGGACATCCGGAACTCTGGTTAAGATTGGTTGCCTAGGGGCATGGCAAGCCCCATATGCGGGACCTTGGTCCAGCCACTGAGAGGTTTTACTTGGGGACAGGGCTCACACTGAGGGTCACAATGCATGCTTGTGCCAAACGGAGGCCTCAAGCAAGGACAGGGACTCATGGGCCACGCTGGTTTCTCCTACACTGAACTTTGAACAACATGCCAACCACAAGATTTCTTGCCATGGGGAAGGAGGAATTCTGATTAGTGCATCACGTTCACTCCTGGGCAGTGATTGGAGATAAGGTCTAAGTTCTGAAGCCTGAAAACCGAGGTTGGGAATAGATGATGACCTAAGGCCATGGCGGGTCCGCTATGCTCAGTGTGCGGTCAGCTGTCTGGGTGTTGTTCAGGAAGTCCAGGCTCAGGCTGTGTCAGATATTGCATTATTGTACAGGTTAGACTATATAATTGGGTACAGTCGAGTGCCATGTAGGTTTATTCTCATTTAAGGTATCTGGGAAGCTCATTAGGGCAATATTTTTCTTCTGGAGAGCAGGCAGAGTGCTGCATTGTGGGTCTGAAATTGCCAAACTTGAGGGCTAAGGGTTCAGGAGTGTGAGGACGGAAGTCTGAGAAAACAAGCTAGACTTAGGTTTCAGGGCAAAGGCATGGCAGGCACCCTCTACAGATCTGAATTGAGATCTCATGCATCTGAAGTCAGGGCGAGGATCAGACGTTGGCTCAGGCTGGTGTTTCTCCTTCATGAAGGAGGGGGAATCTTGACGCCGTGGAGATTTTCCCACGTTGGGAGTTGTGGGATGCTCCAAACTGCAAGGATTCCTTCTGCGGGACAATTGAGACCTGTTGGACAGCTCCAGGACGTCCCGTATGGAATGACTCCAGAGCACCGTTCTAAGGATGGATGCCTGGGCAGCCTGCCTCCAATTCCAATTGTCTCCTAGAAACAAGACAGGTTCTATCTGATGGCTCTGTGGGAGCAACTGGGGAGGCTGAATTGAAATGGACTCTCCTGAGGATGGGTCCTAATGTGTGTTTGTGTCCATGAGGACCTTGGAATGGGGCGGTGGTACCGAGGCCCTGAGGATTCTCCTAAGATTTTGACACAGCTCCAACACACAAGTTTCCATGTGGAGACGAGATTTGTTCTGATTGGTGCCTCAGGAAACCCCCCTATGTTGATATTGGAAACAGGCCTCTGAGAAGAGATATCTGGAAACTAAAGAAATGGATCCTATTATGGCCTAGGGGACTATCTGGTTCAATATTCTTCTCTGGGGACATCCATCTACTGTATGAGTGGAGGTAGATGCTCAGCTGGTGTTATACTGCCCTTGTTTGTTTCGGGTGACCTACACTATTGGAATGGCCTCGGGAAAATTGGAGGTTTCTTCTAATTTGTACAATTGTGGACAATGGAAAGGGCAGAATTCCCATGGAGTTGGCAGGCACAGTCCTACTATGTGGCTCCAGGAGCCCCAGGCTGGAAGGTATGTGGGCAAACTCGGCTTAGGTTTGGGTACATAGGTATGGCACGTCCGATCTACAGGTCGTGAGGAGAACTCTTTGGGATATGAAGAAAGAGTGAGTATGAGGTGCTTATTCAGGCTTTTGTCTCCGGATTTTATGGCCGTGGAATGTCGAGGAGGCCTCATGGGCCATGGACAAGTCTTCCTCTCTGTGGTTTTGGCCCGATCCCAATTATTTTGGGTCAATCTGTGGGATGGGAGGAGTCCTTCAGTTCTGTTACCTCAGGTGACCCACCAAAAGAGGGATTTCAACGCAGAGCCCTGGGGAGGGGCGAATGGACAACTCGAAATATGGTTAAAAATTGGGGCCTAGCGGCATGTCAAGACCAATATGCCGTCTCTTGGTCCAGCCACTGAGAGGCCTTACTTGAGGACTGGGCTAACGCTGAGAGTCACAATGCATGTTTATGACCATCGCTGCCTTCAAGCATGGGCAGGGCCTCATGGGCCACACTGGTTTCAACTACACTGAACGTTGGACAACATGCCAACCATGCAGATTCTTCTACAGGACCATTGAGACCTGTTGGTTGGCTCCTGAAAATCGAGGTTGGGAAGAGATGAGGAGCTAAGGTCATGGTGGGTCCGATGTGATCGGTGTGCGTTCAGCTGTCTGGGTGTTGGTCAGGAGGTCTGGGCTCAGGCTGTGTCAGACATTGCATTATTGCCCAGTTTAGACTATATAATTTGGGTGCTGTAGAGTGCTATGTAGGTCTATCCTCATTTGGGGCTTCTGGGAAGCTCCATATGGCAACATTTTTCTTCAGGAGGGCAGGCAGAGTGCTGGATTGTGGGTCCGGAATGCCAAACATGAGGGCTTGGGGGACAGGAGTGTGAGGATGGAAGTCTGAGAACACAAGCTAGACTTGGGTTTCAGGGCGAGGGCAAGGCAGGGACACTCTGCAGAGCTGACTAGAGATCTTGTGCATCTGAAGTCAGGGCTAGGATCAGACTTTGGCTCAGGTTGGAGTTCCTGTCCATGATTTCCCCTTCATAAAGGGGGAGGCATCACAAAGCCATCAAGGTTTTCCTCGTTGGGAGTTGTGAGATGCTCCAAAATGCAAGGATTCCTTTTGCAGGACATTTGAGACAAGTTGGATGGCTCCAGGATGTCCCATACAGAATGACGCCATAGCAGGGTTCTAAGGATGGATGCCTGGGCAGCCCGCCTCACATTCCAATTGTCTCCTAGCGACAATACAGCTTCGATCTGCTGGCTCTGGGGGAGCAACCAAGGGGGCTGAGTTGAAATGGAATCTCCTGTGGATGGGTACTAATGTGGGTTTGTGTCCATGGAGACATTGGAATGGTGTGGGGACACTGGGACCCTGAAGGATTCTCCTAACCGGAGATTTTGAGACAGCTCCAAAGAGCAAGTTTCCCATGTGGAGACAAGATTTGTTGTAATTGGTGCCTCATGAAACCCCCATATGCTGCTATTGGAAAGCAGGCCTCTGAGGAGAGATACCTGGAATCCACAGCAATGTATCCGATTAGGGCCTAGGGGCCTGTCCGGTTCAATCTTCTTCTCTGGCAACATCTGTCTATGGTATGAGTGGAGGTAATTGCTCAGCTGGTGTCAGAGCTCCCCTGTTTGGACGGCCTACACTATTGTGATGGCCTCGGGGACTATGGAGGTTTCTCCTAATTTGTACGATTATGGACAATGAAAGGGGCAGGATTCCCGTGGGGTGGGCAGGCACAGACCTGATATGTAGATCCATGTTCCCCATCCTGGAGGGTGTGTGGCCACGAATGTGGGGACAGATGTTTGAAAACACAAGCTCAGCTTAAGTTTGGAGATGGAGGTATGGCAGGCCCGATCTACAGACTGTGAGGAGAACTCTTAGGGATATTAATTAAGAGAGAGTGTGAGGCGCTTGCTCAGGCTTTTGACTCTGGATTTTGTGTCAACGATGGTCGTGGAATGTCGGGGAGGCATAATAGACCTTGGATGAGGCTTCCTCTATGCGGATTTGGCCCGATCCCAATAGTTTTGGGTCAATCTGTGGAATGGGAAGAGTCCTTTCAGTTTTGTTATCTCAGGTGTCCCACCAAAAGAGGGATTCCAGAGCAGAGCCCTGGGGAGGGGCGACTGGAAAACCAGAAATCTGGTTAAAAATTGGGGCCTAGGGGCATGGTAAGCCCAATATGCCTTCTAATTGTCCAGCAACTGAGAGGTCTTCCTTGAGGACAGAACTCACACTGAGGGTCACAATGAGTGTTTGTAACCAACGTGGCCCTCAAGCATGGGCAGGGCCTCATGGGCGACACTGGTTTCAACTACTCTGAACGTTGGACAACATGTCAACCACATGGTTTCTTGCCATGGTAAAGGAGTTCTGATTTTTGCATCATGTTCAACCCTGGGCAGTTATTGGAGATAAGGTCTAGGTTCTGAAGCCTGAAAACCGAGGTTGGGAAGAGATGACAAACTAAGGCCATGTTGGGTCCGATGTGCTCAGTTTGCGGCCAGCTAGCTGGGTGTTGGTAGGGAGGTCCAGGCTCAGGCTATGTCAGAGAGGGCATTAGTGCCCAGGGCAGCCTGTATAATTGGTGTACAGTCAAGTGGCGTGCAGGTTAATCCTCATTTGGGGTTTCTGGGTATCCCCATAGGGCAATATTTTTCTTCTGGTGGGCACGAAGAGTGTTGCATTGTAGTTCTGGAATTGCCAAACTAGAGGGCTTGTGGGTCAGGAGTATGAGGACGGAAGTCTGAGAACACAAGCTAGGCTTAGGTTTCTGGGCAAGGGCATGGCAGGCACACTCTGCAGAGCTGAATCGAGATCTCGTGCATCTGAAGTCAGGGCGAGGATCAGACGATCGCTCAGGTTGGAGTTTCTGTCCCTGATGGCCCGTTCATGAAGGGGGGGTTGGATCACAAGGCCATGGAGGTTTTCCCACGATGGGAGTTGTGATATGCTCCAAATTTCAAAGATTCTTCTTCATGACCATTGAGACCTGTTGGTTGGCTCCATAGATGTCCCATACGGAACGACTCCAAAGCAGGGCTCTAAGGCTGGATGCCTAAGCAGCAGGCCTTGCATTCCAATTGTTTCCTAGCGACAAGACAGCTTCGATCTGCTGGCTCTGGGGGAGCAACGTAGGGGGCTGAATTGAAATGGAATCTCCTGTGGTTGGGTTCTAATGTGGGTTTGTGTCCATGGAGACTTTGGAATGGGGCAGTGGCACCAGGGCCCAGAAGGATTCTCCTAACCAGAGATTTTGAGACAGCTCTAAAGAGCAAGTTTCCCATGTGGAGGCAATATTTGTTCTAATTGGTGCCTCAGGGAACCCCCATATGCTGGTATTGGAAAGCAGGCCTCTGAGGAGAGATACCTGGAATCCACAGCAATGGATCTGATTAGGGCCACAGGGCCTGTCCCGTACAATCGTATTTTTTGGTGACTTCTGTCTATGGTGTGAGTGGAGGTAATTGCTCAGCTGTTGTCAGACCGCCCCAGTTTGTCCGGGCAGCCTACACTATTGGGATGGCCTTGGGGACTTTGGAGGTTTCTTGCAATTTGCACAATTATGGACAATGGAATGGGCAGAATTCTTGTGGAGTTGGCAGGAACAGATCTGATGTGTGACTCCAGGGGTCCCAGCCTAGAGGATGTGTGGGCCAGGACTGTAGGGACAGATGTCTGAAAACATAAACTCAGCTTAGGTTTGGGGACCTAGGTATGGCAGGCCCGATCTACTGACCATGAGAAGAACTCTTCAGGATATGAAGAAATGGTGACTGTGAGGCGTTTGCTCAGGCTTTTGTCTCTGGATTTATGTCAACGATGGCCGTGGAATGTCGGGGAGGAATCATGGGCCATTGACGAGTCTTCCCCTGTGTGGATTTGGCCTGATCTCAATTATTTGGGGTCAATCTGTGGGATGGGAGGAGTCCTTGCAGTTTTGTTACCTCAGGTGTCCCAACAAAAGAGGGATTCCAAAGCAGAGCCCTGGGGAGGGGCAACTGGGAGAAATCTGATTAAAAATTGGGGCCTAGGGGCATGGCAAGCCCAATATGCCTTCTAATGGTCCAGCCACTGAGAGGCTTTCCTTGAGGACAGAGCTCTTGCTGAGGGTCACAATGCGTGTTTATGCCCTTGTTTTGCTACAGCATGAGCGGGGAATCACCGTGCACACTTGTTTCTCCTACACTGAACATTGGCCAACGTGCCAAACACAAGTATTCTTGCCATGGGGAAGTAGTAGTTCTGATTTCTGCATCTCATTCACCCCTGGGCAGTGATTGGAGATAAGGTCTAGGTTGTAAAGCCTGTAAACCAAGGTTGGAAGAGATGACGACCTAAGGCCATGTCGGGTCCGATGTGCTTAGTGTGGAGCCAGCTGTCTGGGTGTTGGTTGGGAGGTTCAGGCTCAGGCTGTATTAGACAGGGTATTAGTGCCCAGGATAGATTTTATAATTGGGGTACAGTCGTGTGCCGTGCAGGTTGACCCTCATATGGCGTTTCTGGGTAGCCCCAAGGGCAAAGTTTTTCTTCTGGAGGGCAGGCAGAGTGCTGCATAATGGCTCCAGAATTGCCAAACTGGAGGCCTTTTAGGCCCAGAGTGTGAGGACTGAAGTCTGAGAACACAAGCTAGGCATAGGTTCGGGGTGGGGGCACTGAAGGCACACTCTACAGAGCTGAAACGAGATCCTATACACCTGAAGTCAGGGCGAGGATCAGACGTTGGCTCAGTTTGGAGTTTCTGTCCATGGTGGCCTCTTCAGGAAGGGGGGTGGGACAACACGACGCCATAAAGTTTTTCCCTCGATGGGAGTTTTGAGATGCTCCAAACCGCTAGAATTCCTTCTGCAAGACAATTGAGACATGTTGGATGGCTTAAAGACGTCCCATATGTAACAACTCCAGAACAGTGCTCTAAAATTTGATGCCTGGGAAGCCCTCTTCAAATTCCAATTGTCTCCTTGGGACAAAAGAAGTTCAATCTGCTGGCTCTGGGGGAGCCAACGAGGGGGATGTGTTGAAATTGACTCTCCTGCGGATGGATCATAATATGGAGACCTTGGAATGGGGCGGTGGCACTGGGGCCCTGAAGCATTCTCCTAACCGGAAGTTTTGACCCAGCCCCAACTGGCAAGTTTCTAATGTGGCGACGAGATGTGTTCTGATTGGTGCCTCAGGAATCCCAGGTATGCTGGTATTGGAAACCATTCCTCTGTGGAGATACCTAGAAACCAAAGCAATGGATCCAATTAGGACCTAGTGCCTGTCCGGTTCAGTCTTCTTCATGGGGGACATCTGTCTACGGTTCTGAGTGGAGGTAGTTGCTTAGCTGGTGTGAGATCAACCCTGTTTGTCCTGGGGGGCCAACACTATTGGGATAGCCTCAGGCACTTTGGAGGTTTCTCCTAATTTGTACGGTTGTGGCCAGTGGAATGGGCAGAATACCCTTGGAGAAGGCATGCACAGTCCTGAAGTGTCCCTCCAGGGACCTCAGCCTGGAGGGTGTGTGGGCCAAGGCTGTGGGGACAGAATTCTGATAACACAATCTTGGCTTATCTTTGGGGATGTAGGCATGGCAGGCCGAATGTACAGACCGTGAGGAGAACTCGTTGGGATATGAACAAAGGGCGGGAGTGAGGCACTTGTTCAGGCTTTTGTCTCTGGATTTTGTGTCACCGATGGCCATGGAATGTCGAGGAGGCCTCATGTGCCATGGATGAGTCTCCATCTCTGGGGATTTGGTCCAATCCCAGGAGTTTGGGGTGATTCTGTGGGATGCGAGGAGTCCATTCTGTCTTTCTACCTCAGGTGTCCCACCAAAAGAGGGATTCCAGAGCATAGCCCTGGGGAGGGGTGAATGGAAAAACCGACCTCTGATTAAGAATGGGGGCCTAGGGGCATGGCAAGCCCCATATGCGGGCTCTTGGTCCAGCGACTGACAGGCCTTACTTGAGGACAGGACTCACACTGAGGGTCACAATGCGTGTTTGTGCCCAAATCATCTCTCACACATGGGTGGGGCCTCATTGGCCATGCTGGTTTCTCCTACATTGAACGTTGGAAAACATGCCAACCACTAGGATTCTTGCCACGGGGAAGGAGCAGTTCTGATTTCTGCATCACGTTCACCACTGTGCCTTGATTGGAGTTAAGGTCTAGTTCTGAAGCCTGAAAAATGAGGTTGGGAAAAGATGACGACCTAAGGCCATGGCAGTTCCGATGTGCTCAGTGTGCGGTCAGCTGGCTGGGTGTCGGTCGGGAGGTCTGGGCTCAGGCTGTGTCAGACAGGGCATTAGTGCTCAGGGTAGACTGTATAATTGGGGTACAGCAGTGTTGCGTGAAGGTTGATCCTCATTTGGGGTTTCTGGGTAGCCCCATAGGGCAACGTTTATCTACTGGAGCACAGGCTGAGTGCTGCATTGTGGCTCTGGAATTGCCGTCCTGAGGGCTTTTGGGCCAAGAGTGTGAGGACGGAAGTCTGAGAACACAAGCTAGGCATAGGTTTTGGGGCGAGGGCATGGCAGGCACACTCTGCAGAGCTGAATCGAGATCTCATGCATCTGAAGTTAGGGCGAGGATCAGACAAATGCTCAGGTTGGAGATTCTGTCCGTGATGGCCCCTTCATGAAGGGGGCGGGGTATCACAAGGCCATGGAGGTTTTCCCACGATGGGAGTTGTGAGATTCTCCAAACCACAAGGATTCCTTATACGGGACCATTGAGACCTTTTGGGTGGCTCCAGGACATCCCATAGGAATGAATCAAGAGCAGGGTTCTAAGGCTGGATCCCAGGACTGCCCACCTAGAATTCCGAATTTCTCCTTGCGATAATACAGGTTCGTTCTGCCGGTCTGGGGGAGCAACCGAGGGCCCTGAGCTGAAATGGACTCCGATATTCCATGGCCATCATTGACACAAAATCCAGACAAAAACCTGAGCAAACGCTTCACAGTCACACTTTGTTCATATCCCGAAGAGTTCTCATGATCTGAAGATTGGGCCTGCCATACCTATGTCCCCAAACCTAAGCCGAATTGGTTTTCAGACTTCTGTCCCCACAGCCCTGGCCCACATACCCTGGGACCCCTCGAGCCACACCTCAGGACTGTGTCTGCCCTCTCAAAGGGAATTCTTCCCATTCCATTGGCCACAACCGAACAAATTAGGAGAAACCACCAAATTTCCCGGGGCCATCCCAATAGTGTAGGCCACCCGGGACAAACATGGGCGATCTGACACCAGCTGAGCAGCTAGCTCCACACAGACCCGGAGACAGATGTCCACAGATTAAAAGATTGAACCGGACAGGCCCCTAGGCTCTAATCAGATCCATTGCTTTGGTTTCCAGTCATCTCTCCCCAGAGGCCTGGTTTCCAATACCATCATATGGGGTTCCTTGAGACATGGATCAGAACAAATATCATCTCCACATGTTAATTGTGCTTTTTGGAGCTGTGTCAAAACCTCCAGTTAGGAGAATCTTTCAGGGCCCCGGTGCCACTGTCCCATTCCAAGGTCTCCCTGGACACAAACCCACATTATGACCCATATTCAGGAAAGTCCATTTTGACTCAGCCCCCTCAGTTGCTACCACAGACCCAGCAGATCGAAAATATCTTTTTGCTAGGAGCAAATTTGAATTTGAGGCATTATGCCCAGGCATCCATACTTAGAACACTGCTCTGGAGTTGTTTCCCATGACATAGTGGAGCCATCCAACAGGTCTCAATTGTACCACAGAAGGAATCCTTGCAGTTTGGAGCATCTCACAATACCCATCATGGGAAAGCCTCAATGGCCTCCTGATGCCCCCCTCATGAAGGAGCCATCATGGACAGAAACTCCAATGTGAGCTAACATCTGATTCTCGCCCTGACTTCAGATGCACGAGATCTCAATTTAGATCTGCAGAGTGTGCCTGCCCTGCCCTTGCACTGAAACCTAAGACTAGCTTGTGCTCTCAGGTTTTCGTCCTCACACTCCTGGCCAAAAAGTCCTCCAATTTGGCAATTCTGGAGACACAATGCAGCACTCTGCCTGCCATCCAGAAGAAAAACGTTGCCCTATGGGACTACCCAGAAACCTCAAATGAGGATCAAACTGCAGGCCACTCAACTGTACCCAAATTATACAGCTTACTCTGGGCACTAATGCCTTGTTGGACACAGTCTGAGCCCGGAACTCCTGACCGACACCCAGACATCTGGCCACACACTGAGCACATGGCACCCGCCATGGTCTTAGGTCGTCATCTCTTCCCACCCTTGGTTTTCAGGCTTCAGAACCTAGATCTTATCTCTGATCACTGCCCAGTAGTGAACATGATGCAGAAATCTGAAATACTCCTTCCCCATGGCAAAAAACCTTGTGGTTGGCATGTTGCTCAACATTCAGTGTAGGGGAAAACAGCGTGGACCATGAGGACCCACCCATGCTTGAGGGCCACGTTGGGCACAAACACTCATTGTGACCCTAAGAGTGAACCCTGTCCTCAAGTAAGGCCACTCAGTGACAGGAACAAGAGCCCGTATATGGGCCTTGCCATGCCCCATGGTCCCCAATTTTTTTTTACATTTTTTTTCCAATTTATTTCTTTTCAGAAAAACAGTATTCATTATTTTTTCACCACACCCAGTGCTCCATGCAAGCCGTGCCCTCTATAATACCCACCACCTGGTACCCCAACCTCCCACCCCCCGCCACTTCAAACCCCTCAGATTGTTTTTCAGAGTCCACAGTCTCTCATGGTTCACCTACCCTTCCAATTTACCCAAAAGCACATACCCTCCCCAATGTCCATAACCCTACCCCCCTTCTCCCCACCCCCTCCTCACAGCAAACCACAGTTTGTTTCGTGAGATTAAGAGTCACTTATGGTCTGTCTCCCTCCCTATCCCATCTTGTTTCATGGATTCTTCTCCTACACATTTAAGCCCCCATGTTGCATCACCACTTCCTCATATCAGGGAATCATATGATAGTTGTCTTTCTCCGCTTGACTTATTTCGCTAAGCATGATACGCTCTAGTTCCATCCATGTTGTCGCAAATGGCAAGATTTCATTTCTTTTGATGGCTGCATAGTATTCCATTGTGTATATATACCACATCTACTTTATCCATTCATCTGTTGATGGACATCTAGGTTCTTTCCATAGTTTGGCTATTGTGGAAATTGCTGCTATAAACATTCGGGTGCACGTGCCCCTTTGGATCACTACGTTTGTATCTTTAGGGTAAATACACAGTAGTGCAATTGCTGGGTTATACGGCAGTTCTATTTTCAACATTTTGAGGAACCTCCATGATGTTTTCCAGAGTGGTTGCATCAGCTTGCATTCCCACCAACAGTGTAGGAGGGTTCCCCTTTCTCCGCATCCTCGCCAGCATCTGTCATTTCCTGACTTGTTGATTTTAGCCATTCTGACTGGTGTGAGGTGATATCTCATTGTGGTTTTGATTTGTATTTCCCTGATGCCGAGTGCTATGGAGCACTTTTTCATGTGTCTGTTGGCCATCTGGATATCTTTGTTGCAGAAACGTCTGTTCATGTCCTCTGCCCATTTCTTGATTGGATTATTTGTTCTTTGGGTGTTGAGTTTGTTAAGTTCTTTATAGATTTTGGACACTAGTCCTTTATCTGATATGTCGTTTGCAAATATCTTCCTCCATTCTGTCAGTTGTCTTTTGATTTTGTTAACTTTTTCCTTTGCTGTGCAAAAGCTTTTGATCTTGATGAAATCCCAACAGTTCATTTTTGCCTTTTCTTCCCTTGCCTTTGGCAATGTTCCTAGGAAGATGTTGCTGCGGCTGAAGTCGAAGAGTTTGCTGCCTGTGTTCTCCTCAAGGATTTTGATGGATTCCTTTCTCACATTGAGGTCCTTCATCCATTTTGAGTCTATTTTTGTGTGTGGTGTAAGGAAATGGTCCAATTTCATTTTTCTGCACGTGGCTGTCCAATTTTCCCAACACCATTTATTAAAGAGGCTGTCTTTTTTCCATTGGACATTCTTTCCTGCTTTGTCGAAGATTAGTTGACCATAGAGTTGAGGGTCTATTTCTGGGCTCTCTATTCTGTTCCATTGATCTATGTGTCTGTTTTTGTGCCAGTACCATGCTGTCTTGATGATGACAGCTTTGTAATAGAGCTTGAAGTCCGGAATTGTGATGCCACCAACTTTGGCTTTCTTTGTCAATATCCCTTTGGCTATTCGAGGTCTTTTCTGGTTCCATATAAATTTTAAAATTATTTGTTCCATTTCTTTGAAAAAGATGGATGGTACTTTGATACGAATTGCATTAAATGTGTAGATTGCTTTAGGTAGCATAGACATTTTCACAATATTTATTCTTCCAATCCAGGAGCATGGAACATTTTTCCATTTCTTTGTGTCTTCCTCAATTTCTTTCATGGTTACTTTATAGTTTTCTGAGTATAGATTCTTAGCCTCTTTGGTTAGGTTTATTCCTCGGTATCTTATGGTTTGGGGTGCAATTGTAAATGGGTTTGACTCCTTAATTTCTCTTTCTTCTGTCTTGTTGTTGGTGTAGAGAAATGCAACTGATTTCTGTGCATTGATCTTATATCCTGACTCTTTACTGAATTCTTGTACAAGTTCTAGCAGTTTTGGAGAGGAGTCTTTTGGGTTTTCCACATAGAGTATCATATCATCTAGGAAGAGTGATAATTTGACTTCTTCTTTGCCGATTTGGATGCCTTTAATTTCCTTTTGTTGTCTGATTGCTGAGGCTAGGACTTCTAGTACTATGTTGAATAGCAGTGGTGATAATGGACATCCCTGCCGTGTTCCTGACCTTAGTGGAAAAGCTTTCAGTTTTTCTCCATTGAGAATGATATTTGCGGTGGGTTTTTCATAGATGGCTTTGATAAAATTGAGGGCACATACCCTACACTTTGAAGAGTTTTGATCAGGAAGGGATGCTGTACTTTGTCAAATGATTTTTCAGCATCTATTGAGAGTATCATATGGTTCTTGTTATTTCTTTTATTGATGTGTTGTATCACATTGACTGATTTGCGGATGTTGAACCAACCTTGCAGCCCTGGGATAAATCCCCTTTGGTCGTGGTGAATAATCTTTTTAATGTATTGTTGAATCCTATTGGCTAGTATTTTGGTGAGAATTTTCACATCTGTGTTCATCAAGGATATTGGTCTATAGCTCTCTTTTTTGATGGGATCCTTCTCTGGTTTGGGGATCAAGGTGATGCTGGCTTCATAAAATGAGTTTGGATGTTTTCCTTCCATTTCTATTTTTTGGAACAGTTTCAGGAGAATAGGAATTAGTTCTTCTTTAAATGTTTGGTAGAATTCCCCCGGGAAGCCGTCTGGCCCTGGGCTTTTGTTTGTTTGGAGCTTTTTAATGACTGTGTCAATCTCCTTACTGGTTATGGGTCTGTTCAGGCTTTCTATTTCTTCCTTGTTCAATTTTGGTAGTTTATATGTTTCTAGGAATGCATCCATTTCTTCCAGATTGTCAAATTTGTTGGCGTAGAGTTGCTCATAGTATGTTCTTATAATAGTTTGTATTACTTTGGTGTTAGTTGTGATCTCTCCTCTTTCATTCATGATTTTATTTATTTGGGTCCTTTCTCTTTTCTTTTTGATAAGTCTGGCCAGGGGTTTATCAATCTTATTAATTCTTTCAAAGAACCAGCTCCAAGTTTCGTTGATTTGTTCTATTGTTTTTTTTTTTTTGTTTCTATTTCATTGATTTCTGCTCTGATCTTTATGATTTCTCTTCTCCTGCTGGGCTTAGGGTTTCTTTCTTGTTCTTTCTCCAGCTCCTTTTGGTGTAGGGTTAGGTTGTGTACCTGAGACCTTTCTTGCTTCTTGAGAAAGGCTTGTACCGCTATATATTTTCCTCTCAGGACTGCCTTTGTTGTGTCCCACAGATTTTGAACCGTTGCATTTTCATTATCATTTGATTCCATGATTTTTCTCAATTCTTCCTTAATTTCCCGGTTGACCCATTCATTCTTTAGAAGGATGCTATTTACTCTCCATGTATTTGGGTTCTTTCCAAACTTCCTCTTGTGGTTGAGTTCTAGCTTCAGAGCACTGTGGTCTGAAAATATGCAGGGAATGATCCCAATCTTTTGATATCGGTTGAGTCCTGATTTAGGAACGAGGATGTGATCTATTCTGGAGAATGTTCCTGTGCACGAGAGAAGAATGTGTATTCTGTTACTTTGGGATGAAATGTTCTGAATATATCTGTGATGTCCATCTCATCCAGTGTATCATTTAAGGCCTTTATTTCCCTGTTGATCTTTTGCTTGGATGATCTGCCCATCTCAGTGAGGGGAGTGTTAAAGTTCCCTACTATTATTGTATTCTTGTGGATGTGTTTCTTTGATTTTGTTTTTAATTGGTTTATATAGTTGACTGCTCCCACGTTGGGGGCATAGATGTTTAAAATTGTTAGATCTTCTTGTTGGACAGACCCTTTGAGTATGATATAGTGTCCTTCCTCATTTCTTATTATACTCTTTGGCTTAAAATCTACTTGATCTGATATAAGGATTGCCACTCCTGCTTTTTTCTGATGTCCATTAGCATGGTAAATTCTTTTCCACCCCCTCACTTTAAACCTGGAGGTGTCTTCGGGCTTCAAATGAGTTTCTTGGAGGCAACATATAGATGGGTTTTGTTTTTTTATCCGTTCTGATATCCTGTGTCTTTTGATTGCGGCATTTAGCCCATTAACATTCAGGGTAACCATTGAGAGATATGATTTTAGTGCCATTGAATTGCCTGTAAGGTGACTGTTACTGTATATTGTCTCTGTTCCTTTCTGATCTACCACTTGTAGGCTCTCTCTTTGCTTAGAGGACCCCTTTCAGTATTTCCTGTAGAGCTGGTTTGGTGTTTGCAAATTCTTTCAGGTTTTGTTTTTCCTGGAAGCTTTTAAACTCTTCTTCTATTTTCAATGATAGCCTAGCTGGATATAGTATTCTTGGCTGCATGTATTTCTCATTTAGTGCTCTGAAAATATCATGCCAGCTCTTTCTGGCCTGCCAGGCCTCTGTGGATAAGTCAGCTGCCAATCTAATACTTTTACCATTATATGTTACAGACTTCTTTTCCCGGGCTGCTTTCAGGATTTTCTCTTTGTCACTAAGGCTTGTAAATTTTACTATTAGGTGACGGGGTGTGGGCCTATTCTTACTGATTATGAGGGGCGTTCTCTGAACCTCCTGAATTTTGATGCTCGTTCCCTTTGCCATATTGGGGAAATTCTCCCCAATAATTCTGTCCAGTATACCTTCTGCTCCCCTCTCTCTTTCTTCTTCTTCTGGAATCCCAATTATTCTAATGTTATTTCGTCTTATGGTGTCACTTATCTCTCGAATTCTCCCCTCATGGTCCAGTAGCTGTTTGTCCCTCTTTTGCTCAGCTTCTTTATTCTCTGTCATTTGGTCTTCTATATTGCTAATTCTTTCTTCTGCCTCATTTATCTTAGAAGTGAGAGCCTCCATATTTTATTGCACCTCATTAATAGCTTTTTTTATTTCAACTTGGTTAGATTTTAGTTCTTTAATTTCTCCAGAAAGGGCTTTTATATCTCTGGAGAGGGTTTCTCTAATATCTTCCATGCCTTTTTCAAGCCCGGCTATAACCTTGAGAATTGTCATTTTGAACTCTAGATCTGACGTATTACCAATGTCTGTATTGATTAGGTCCCTAGCCTTCGGTACTGCCTCTTGTTATTTTTTTTTTGTTGTGAATTTTTCTTCCTTGTCATTTTGTCCAGCTAAGAATATATGAAGGAGCAATTAAAATACTAAAAGGGTGGCAACAATCCCAGGAAAATATGCTTTAACCAAATCAGAAGAGATCCCAAATCATGAGGGGGGATTTCTCCCCCCTCACGATTGGGTGAGGGATCTCCTCTGATTGTGATCTCCTCTGATTGGGATCTCCCAATCTCTTCTGATTAGGATCTCTTCTGATTTGGGGATTAAAAGAGGTTCAAAAAGAAAGAAAGAAAAAAAAAAGAAAAAAAAAAGAATTAAAAACAAGAGATTGAATTAAAAATTCAATCAAGAATTAAAAAAAGAAGTAAAAAAAGACATTGAAGAGATTGGGATCTCTTCTGATTTGGGGATAAAAGAAGGTTCAAAAATAAAGAAAGAAAAAAAGAAAAAAAGAATATAAAAAAGAAAACGAATAAAGAAAAGTATAAAAGGAATATATATATATATATATATATATATATATATATATGATAAACTAGTTAAAAACTAGTTAAAAACGTTAAAAAAGAAAAGGGTAAAAGTTAAAAAAATTTTAGCAGAAGAAGAGAAAAAAAATGAAAAAAAATTAAATTAACTGCAAGACTAAAAAATCACAGGGAGAAAGCTATGAGTTCCGTGGTTTGTTTTCTCCTCCTCTGGAATTCTGCAGCTCTCTTTGGTATTGAAATGCACTCCTTGATAGGTGAACTTGGTCTTGCCTGTATTTCTTGCTGATCTTCTGGGGGAGGGGCCTGTTGTAGTGATCTCAAGTGTCTTTCCCCCAGGCAGAATTGCACCGCCCTTACCAGGGGTCGGGCTGAGTGATCCGCTTGGCTTTGCTTTTAGGAGCTTTTGTTCCCTGAGCGCTTTCCGTAGAGTTCCGGAGGACGGGAATACAAATGGCGGCCTCCTGGTCTCCAGCCCGGAGGAGCCGAGAGCCCGGGGCCCCGCTCCCCAGTGCACCCTCAGCAAACAGCTCCCAGTAACTCCCATCTGTCTAACCTCCGGCCGCGCTCCGAGCTCACTGATCCTGCCACAGGTTCAAGGCAACACCGAGCTGTGAGCTTACTGTTGGCTCTATCTCTGCAGCCTGCTTTCCTGTTCCAATATCCGCAAGCTCTGCAACACTCAGACACCCCTGCTCCTTCTGTGACCCTGCGGGACCTGAGGCCACGCCGACCCCGCGTGGGCTTCGCCCCGGTTTAGCCTCTGGAGTGATGTCCCTTAGCGGAACAGACTTTTAAGTGTCCTGATTTTGTGCTCGGTTGCTCCGCCGCTTGTCGGGAGCCGGCCCCTCCCCCAGGGGTCTATCTTCCCATTGCTTTGGATTCACTTCTCCGCCAGTCCTACCTTTAGGAAAGTGGTTGTTTTTCTTTTTCTAGAATTGCTGTTCTTCTTCTCTTAGATCTGCTGATGGATTTGCACGTGTTTGCAATCTTTAGATAAGCTCTCTAGCTGATCTCCTGCTAGCTGAAGTAGCCTCAGCCTGCTACTTCTCCACCATCTTGACTCCTCACCCCATGGCCCCCAATCTTAACCAAAGGTTGAGTTTTCCAGTCGCCCCTCCCCAAGGCTCTGCTCTTGAATCCCTCTTTTGGTGGGACACCTTAGGTTAAAAACAAAACAAAACAGAAAGCATTCCCCCATCCCACAGAATGAGCCCAAATTCTTGGTATTGGGCCAAATCCCTAGAGTGGGAGACTCGTCCATGGCCCATGAGGCCACTCCGATATTCCACGCCTATTTTTGACACTAAATCCAGAAACAAAAGCCTGAGCAAGTGCCTCACACTCGCCTTTTCTTCATATCCTGAAGAGTTCTCCTCTTGGTCTTTATTTCAGGCTGTCCATACTTTCGTCCCCAACCCTAAGCCAAGTTTGTTTTTTGAGACTTCTGTCCCCACAGCCATGGCCCACCACCCTCCATGCTTGTGTCCCTGGAGACACACATCAAGACTGTGTCTGCCCTATCCAAGGGAATTCTACCCATTCAATTGACTACAACCCTACAGGTTATTAGCAACCTCTAAAGTTCCCGTGGCCATCCCAATAGTGTAGGCACCCTGGGACAAACAGTGCGATCTGCCACCAGCTGAACAACTTCCTTCACTCAGAGCCGGAGACAGATGTCCCCAGAGAAGAACATTAACCAGACAGGACCCTAGGCCCTAATCGGATCCATTGCTTTGTTTTCCAGGCATCTATCCCCAGAGGTCTGGTTTCTAATACCACCATATGGGGATTTCCTAAAGCACCAATCAGAACAAATATCGTCCCTACATGGGAAACTTGCTCTATGGAACTGTATCAAAACTTCCGATTAGAGCAATCCTTCATGGCCCCAGTGCCACCACCCCCTTCCAAGGTCTCCATGGACACTAACCCACATTATTACCTATCCGCAGGAGAGTCCATTTCAACTCAGCCCCCTCAGTTGCTCCCCCAGATCCAGCAAATGGAGCCTGCCTTGTCGCTAGGAGACAATTGCAATGTGAGCGGGCTGCACAGGCATCCATCCTTAGAACCCTGCTCCCCAGTCGTTTTATATGGGATGTCCCGGAGCCATCCAACAGGTCTCGACTGTCCCGCAGAAGGAATCCTTGCTGTTTGGAGCATCTCACAAATCTCATAAAGGGAAAAAGCTCATGGACCCGTGATGCCCCCCCACTTCATGAAGGGGCCATTATGGACAGAAACTCCAATGTGAGCCAACATCTGATCCTCCCGCTGACTTCAAATGCACGAGATCTCAATTCAGCTCTAAAGAGTGTGCCTGCCGTGCCCTTGCCCTGAATCCTAAGACTAGCTTGTTATCTCAGACTTCCATTATCACACTCCTGTCCCTCAAGCCCTCCAGTTTGGGAAATTCGGACTCACAATGTACCACTCTTCCTTCCCTTCAGAAGAAAAACATTGCCCTATAGGGCTACCCAGAAACCCCAAATGAGGATCAACCTGCATGCCACTTGACTATAACCCCATTATACAGCCTACCCTGAGCACTAATGCCCTCTCTGACACAGCTGAGCCCAGACCTCCCAATCGACTCCCATACAGCTGACCGAATACTGAGCACATCAGACCCACCATGGCCTTAGGTCGTCATCTCTTCCTAACCTCGGTTTTCAGCTTCAGAACCTAGACTTTATGTCCATTCACTGCCAAGCGGTGAACATGATGCAGAAATCAGAACTCCTTCCCCAATGCGAGAAATCTTGTGATTGGCATGTTGTCCGACATTCAGTGTAGGAGAAACCAGCATTGCCCTTGAGGACCTGAACATGCTTGACGGCCGCGTTGGGCACAAACATGCATTTTGACACTCAGCGTGTGCCCTGTCTTCAAGTAAGGTCTCTCATTGGCTGGAATAAGAGCCCACATATGGGGCATTCATGCCCCTAGGCCCCCATTCTTAACCAGTGTTCGGGTTGTCCGATCGCCCCTCCCCAGGCCTCTGCTCTAGAATCCCTCTTTCGGTGGGAAACCTGAGTTATCAAAACAGTAAGGACTCCTCCCATCCCACAGAATGACCCCAAACTCTTGGTATTGAACCAAATCCCCAGAAAGGGAGACTCGTTCATAACCCATGAGGCCACCTCGACATTGCACGGCCATCAGTGACACAAAATCCAGAGACAAAAGACTGAGCAAGTGCCTCACACTCACCTTTTGTTCATATCCCAAAGAATTCTCCTCACAGTCTATAGATTGGGCCTGCCTAACCTAGCTCCCCAAACCTAAGCCAAGCTTGTGTTTTCAGAAATCTGTCCACACAGCCCTGGCCCACACACCCTCCAGTTTGGAGCCACTGGAGCCACACCTCAGGACTGTGCCTGCCCTCTCCAAGGGAATTTTGCCCATTCCAATGGCCACAACTGTACAAACTTGGAGAAATCTCCAAAATGCCTTGGGTCACCGCAATAGTGTAGGCCACCTGGGACAAACAGGGGTGATCTGACACCAGGTGAGCAACTACCTCCACTCACATGGGAGACAGATGTTCCCAGAGAAGAACATTAACTGGACAGGCCTCCAGGCCCTAATCCATTGCTTTTGTTTCGAGGCATCTCTTCCCCGAGGCCTGCTTTCCAATACCACCATATGGAGGTTTCCTGAGGGACCAATCAGAACAAACCTTGTACCTACATGGGAAACTTGCTCTTCGGAGCTGTGTCAAAACTTCCGATTGGGACAATCCTTCAGGGCCCCGGTGCCACCGCGCCATTCCAAGATCTCCATGGACACAAACCCACATTATTACTCATCCATAAGAGAGTCCATTTCAACTCAGTCCCCTCGATGGCTCCCCCTGAGCCAGCAGATAGAACCTGTCTTTTTGCTAGGAGACAATTGGAATGTGAGGCGGTCTGCCCTGGCATCCATCCTTAGAACACTGTTCTGGAGTCATTTCCTATGGAACGTCCTGGAGCCATCTACCAGGTCTCAACTGTACAGCAGAAGGAATCCTTGAGGTTCGGAGAATCTCACAATTACCATCATGGGAAAACATCAATGGCCTCCTGATGCCCCTCCCTTCATAAAGGGGCCATCCTAAACTGAAACTACTACCTGAGCCAACGTCTGACCCTCGCCCTGACTTCAGATGCACGAGATCTCAATTCAGGTCTGGATATTGTGCCTTCCCTGTCCTTTCCCCGAATCCTAAGACTAGCTTGTGTTATCATATATTTTTCCTGGCCAACAATCCCCGCAGCTTGAGAATTTTGGAGCCACAATGCAGCTTTCTGCCTGCTCTCCAGAAGAAAATGTTGCCCTATGGGGTTACCCATACCCCAAAAGATTATCAAACTGCATGCCTCTCGACTGTAATTCAATTATACAGCCTACCCTGGTCACTAATGCCCTGTCTGACACAGGCTGAGCCCAGACCTCTAGACCGACACCCAGACAGTTGGCTGCACACTGAGCACATGGCACCCACCATGGCCTTAGGACGTCATCTCTTCCCAGCCTCGGTTTTCAGGCTTCAGAACCTAGACTTTATCTCCAATCACTGTCCAGGGGTGAACGTCATGCAGAAATCAGAACCCCTCCTTTCTTATGACAAGAAACCTTGTGGTTGGCATGTTGTCCAACGTTCAGTGTAGGAGAAAACAGAGTGGAACAGGAGGACCCGTCCATGCTTGAGGGGTGCGTTGGACACCAACACGCATTGTGACCCTGAGAGTGAGCCCTGTCCTCAAGTAAGGCCTCTCACTTGCTGGAATAAGAGCCCGCATATGGGGCTTGCCATGCCCCAAGGCCCCCAATCTTAACCAGATGTCGAGTTGTCCTGTCGCCCCTCCCCAGGGCTCTGCTCTGGAATCCTTCTTTTGTTGGGACACATTAGGTTAAAAAAATAGAAAGAATTCCTCCCATCCCACAGAATGAGCCCAGTCACCTGGGATCGGGACAAATCCCCAGAGACAGAGACTAGTCTATGGCCCATTAGGCCACCCCAATATTCCACGGCTCTCTTTGACACTAAATCCAGAGACAAAAGCCTGAGCAAGTGCCTCACACTCACTCTTTCTTCATATCCTGAAGAGTTCTTCTTACAGTCTGCATTTCAGGCTGGCCAGAGCTTCATCCCCTACCCTAAGCTGAGGTTTGTTTTTAGATTTCTATCCCCAAAGCCGTGGCCCACAAAACCTCCATGCTTGGGCCCCTGGAGCCACACCTCAGGACTGTGCCTGCCCTCTCCAAGGGGACTCTGCCCATTCAGTTGCCCACAACCCTACAGGTTAGGAGAGAACTCCGAAGTCCCCTTGGCCATCCCAATAGTGTAGGCACCCCGGGACAAACAGGGGCAGTCTGCCACCAGCTGAGCAAATACCTCCACTCAGACCAGAGACAGATGTCCCCAGAGAAGAACATTAACTGGACATGCCCCTAGGTCCTAATTGGATCCATTGTTTTGTTTACCATGCATCTCTTCCCAGAGGTCTGGTTTCCAATACCACCATATGGGGGTTTCCTGAGGCACAAATCAGAATAAATCTCGTCCCTACATGGGAAACTTGCTCTTTGGAGCTGTATCAAAACTTCCAATTAGGACAATCCTTCAGGGCTCCGGTGCCACTGCCCCATTCCAAGGTCTCCATGGAAACAAACCCACATTATTACCTGTCTTCAGGAGAGTCCGTTTCAACTCAGCCCCCTCGGTTGCTCCCCCAGATCCAGCAGATGGAGCCTGCTTTGTCGCTAGGAGACAATTGGAATGCGATGCTGGCTGATAGGCATCCATCCTTAGAACCTTGCTCCGGAGTCATTTTATATGGTATGTTCCAGCACCATCCAACATGTGTCGACTGTCCCGCAGAAAGAATCCTTGCTGTTTGGAGCATCTCACAACTCTCATAATGGGAAAACCCCCATGGCCCCGTGATGCCCACCTCCCCTTCTTGAAGGGGCCATCAGGGACAGAAACTCCAACCTGAGCCAATATCTGATCCTCCCGCTGACTTCACATGCTTGAGATCTCTATTCAGCTCTGCAGAGTGTGCCTGCCGTGCCCTCTCCCCAAAACCTAAGCATAGCTTGTGTTCTCAGACTTCTGTCCTCACACTTCTGGCCCACAAGCCCTCTAGTTTGGGAATTTCGGACACACAAGGCAGAACTCTGCCTGCCCTCCAGAAGAAAAACATTGCTTTATGGGGCTACCCAGAAACCCAAATTGAGGATCAACTTGAAGGCCATTTGACTCTACCCCCATTATAGAGCCTACAGTGAGTACTAATGCCCTTTCTGACACAGCTAGAGCCCAGACCTCCCATTCGACACACAGAGAGCTGGCCGCACACTGAGCACAACGGACCTGCCATGGCCTTAGGTCGTCATATCTTCCCAACTTTGGTTTTCAGGTTTCAGACCCTTGAACTTATCTCCATTCACTGCCCAGTGGTGAATGTGATGCAAAAATCAGAACTACTCCTTCCCCGTGGCCAGAAACCCTGTGGTTGGCATGTTGTCCAATGTTTAGTTTAGGAGAAACCAGCATTGCCCATGAGGACCTGCCCATGCTTGACGGCCGGTTTGGGCACAAACACGCATTGTGACCCTCACTGTGTGCCCTGTCCTCAAGTAAGGACTCTCAGTGACGGGAACAAAAGCCCGCATTTGGGGCTTTCATGCCCATAGGCCCCCATTCTTAACCGGGGTTTTGGTTGTCCCATCGCCACTCCCTCATGCTCTGTTCTGGAATCACTCTTTTTGTGGGACATCTGAGGTATAAAAACAGAAATGACTCCTACCATCCCACAGAATGGGGCTTGGGATTGGGCCAAACTCTTGGGATTGGGCCAAATCCCCAGAAAGAAAGACTCGTCCATTGCCCATGAGGCCACCCCAAAATTCCACGCTCACCGTTGACACAAAATATAGAGACAAAAGCCTGAGCAAGTACTTCACATTAGCACTTTGTTAATAGCCTGAAAAATTCTCCTCACAGTCTGTAGAATGGTCCTGCCATACCTATGTCCCCAAACCTAAGCCAAGATTGTG